>NW_027194042.1:0-323747 GCF_032444005.1 Ranitomeya imitator
TACTTTCCTGAAAATGAACCAGGCCTGGATCTCGCAGGAATTTGCCACTCCTCTGCCTGATTAAGTAATTGGGTGTCATCCAGGTCTCCTGCTGTGTTCATCTTTCTACCACCTGAACTGCTATTCCTGGGCTCCAACACCGCCAGTTGCGGCTCAGAAGTGCAGGCTGCACAGTAAAAACATACGACCCAGTGTTATTGGGTTTCAGTAACGTCAGCTGATCCCCAGCTGTGTAGCCGGCAATGTGTCCTGCGACCGCCACGCTGGCACAACAACCTAAATGTAAGGGAACCTGTCCCCCCCCCCCCCCCGTCGTTTGTTACTGAAAGAGCCATCTTGTGCAGCAGTAATGCTGCACAAGGAAAAGGTAGCTCTTTTTTTTTAGCTCTTTGCACACGCAGAACTTAACACTTATAAAATGTGTTCACTGATACCGTTATACCGTCCCGGAGCTGGGACTTTCCTTCGTAATGTGACGCAGCACAGCCGTCATTCCTACCCCCTTGGTGCCATGCGCTGCCTCCTCAGCGTTGTTTTAAGCTGTCACGGAGCCTGCGCTGTTCTGTTATCCCTTGGGCATGCCCTATTTGCGCTGCCTGTCTTCTGACATAATTTGGTGTCAGGCTGGCTGCGCCTGTGCGGCCGCGCTGCCCGAGATCCCGCCTCGCAGTGTCTTCTGATTGAGTCACACTGCGGGCCTGGGATCCATGGGCATGCGCAGTGCATATCTTCCCCTCGGGCTCTCGCTCATTTCCCTCCGCCTTCTTTAGACTGTGCGCCGTCAGCTGATCCCTAGCATGCCACGGCCGTGACACCGCACAGTCTGAAGAAGAGGGAAGGAGGGGAGTGAGAGTCGAGGTTATGCACTGTGCATGCCCATGGTTCCAAGGCCCGCAGTGGGATTACGTTAGATGAGACTGCGAGGTGGGATCTGGAGCAGCGTGGACGCACAGGCACTGACAGCCTGACACCAAATTATGTCAGAAGACAGGCAGCGCTAATTGGGCATGGCCAAGGGCTAACAGAACAGCGCAGGCTCCGTGGCAGCTTAAAACAACGCTGAGGAGGCAGCGCACGGCATCAAGGGGATAGGAATGACAGCTGTGCTGTGTCCCATTACGAAGGAAATTCGCACCTCCGGAACGGTTTAACGGTATAAAGGGACACATTTTTAGTGTTTACTTCGGTGTTTGCAAGGAGCATAATTAAAAGAGCAACCTTTTCCTTTTGCATCCTTAGTGCTGCACAACATGGCTCTTTCAGCTACAAACGTCTTGGGGGGGGGGGTTAAAGGTTTCCTTTCAACTTGCTCCAATCAGGCTTCGGCCTACACTCTGTTCCTCTGCTCCTCCTGCTGTCCCTGGGCTCTAACACCGCCAGTTGGTGCCTGGAAGTGCTGTGTGCACAGTCAACAGTCGCTCCTCTGTTATTGGGGTTCAGTAACGTCAGCTGATCCCCAGCTGTGTGTGCGGCAATACCTCCAATCTGCTCCTCCTGCTGTCCCTGGGCTCTAACACCGCCAGTTGGTGCCTGGAAGTGCTGTGTGCACAGTCAACAGTCGCTCCTCTGTTATTGGGGTTCAGTAACGTCAGCTGATCCCCAGCTGTGTATCCGGCAACGTGTCATGCGACCGCCACGCTGGCACAACTAAAATGTAAGGGGACCTGTCCCCCCCCCCCCCTAGGCGTTTGTTACTGAAAGAGCCACCATGTGCAGCACTAATACTGCACAAGGGAAAGGTCGCTCTTGAAATTATGCTCCTTGCAAACGCTGAACTACACACTCATGTAATGTGTCCCCTCACACCGTCCAACCGTCCCGGAGGTGGGACTTTCCTTTGTAATGTGACACAGCACAGCCGTCATTGCTACCCCCTTGGCACCGTGCGCTGCCTCCTTAGCGTTGTTTGATTCCGTCATGGACCCTGCGCTGTTATGTTATCCCTTGGCCATGCACAGTTTGCGCTGCCCGTCCTCTGACATCATTTGTTGTCGTCCTGGCTGCGCCTGTGCGTCCACGCTGCCCGAAATCACACCTCGCAGTGTCGTCTAATGTGATCCCACAGTGGGCCTGGTATCCATGGCCATGCGCAGTGCATATACTAGCCTCTCACTCCCCTTCTTCACGCTTCTTCAGACTAGGCGGCGTCAGCTGATCCCTAATAGCATGCCACGGCCGTGACGCCGCACAGTCTGAAGAAGCAGGAAGGAGGTGAGTGAGAGGCGATGATATGCACTGCGCATGCCCATGGATCCCCTGGCCCGCAGTGGGACTACATTAGATGACACTGCAAGGTTGGATCTCGGGCAGCTTGGACGCACAGGCACTGCCAGCCTGACACCTACATGATGTCAGAAGACGGGCACCGCTAACTGTGCATGGCCAAGGGATAACATTACAGTGCGGGCTCCGTGACAGAACCAAACAACGTTGAGGAGGTGGTGCCCGGCACCAAGGGGGTTGGAATGACGGCTGTGCTGTGTCACATTACAAAGGAAAGTCCCACTTCCGGGATGGTTTGACGGTGTGAGGGGACACATTATATGAGTGTGTACTTCAGCGTTTGCAAGGAGCATAATTTTCGGAGCCACCATTTTCCATGTGCAGTATTACTGCTGTACAAGATGGCTCTTTCAGCAACAAATGCCTGGGGGGGGGGGTTAAAGGTTCCCTTTCAACTTGCTCCACTGCAGGCTTCGGCCTACACTCTGCTCCTCTTTGATTCCCTGGGTTTCAACACTGTCAGTTGCCACCTGGAAGTGTTGTCTACACAGAAAAAAAACACTAGGTGATGTGTCAGTGGGGTTCAGCACCGCCAGCTGTTCCCCTGCTGTGTAGTCGGCAACGTGTCCAGCACAAGCCACGCTGGCACAACAGAACAAAAGCTGCCACCAGTGCAGGCTTCGGCCTACACTCTGCTCCTCTCCTCCTCCTGCTGACCCTGGGCTCAAACACCGCTAGTTTTTGCCCGGAAGTGCTAGCTGCACAGAGAAAAACACCAGCCAATGTGTTAGTGGGGTTCAGCAACGCCAGCTGTTCCCCTGCTGTGTAGCCGGCAACGTGACCTGCAAACGCCATGCAGGCACAGGAACTGAAATTAAAAGGGAACCTGGCCCCACCCCCCCAGGTGTTTCTATGTATAACAGCCACCTAGTACAGCAGTACTGCTGCATTTGTACAAGGTGGCTGACTTTTTCTCCTTGCCCACGTGGAACTCAACACGTACAAAATGTGTCTCATTGAGACCATTCCACTGTCCCTGAGGTGTGACTTTCCTTTGTAATGATACGCAGCACCCCCCTTGGTAGCGTTTCCCGTCTTTTGTCATCATGGTTAGCTGGCTGCGCCTGTGCATCCGCCCTGCTAGAAACAACGCCCCTCGTTGTCATATTTATTTTGTCAGCGAGGGTGTGGTTTATGGGCACGAGCAGTGCATATGTTCGCCTGTCTTAACTCATCTCCTTCCGCCTTCTTCAGACTGTGCGGCCTCCTGGCCGTGGTAGGCGATAAGGGATCAGCTGAGGCCGCCCAGTCTGGAGCAGGTGTAAGGACATGTGTAAGCGGCCAACCTATTTACTGCACAAGGCCACGAATCCCAGCCACGCAGTGTGATTTTTTGAAAACACACTGTGGGTCTGGGATTCATGTCCATCGCTAACCGCAACGGCCGACATGAAATGAGGTCAGAAGACAGGAAGCGCTCACAGCGCATGGCCAAGGGATCACAATAGCGCAGACTCCTGTACAGCAAATAAGAACGCTCAGGAATCTGCGCCCAGTACCTAGGTGCAAATTTTGACACCTGTGCTGCGTCTCGTTAAAAAGACAAGTCACGCCTCCACAACTGTTTGACAGTATAATGGTCTAAATAGTGTACGTGTTTTAGTCAGCGTGTGCAAGGAGCAAAACAAATAGAGCAACCTTTTACTTGTGCAGCATTAATGCTGCACAAGGTGTGGCTCTTGTACCTTGCAACACCTGAGGGGGGGGTTAAAGGTAACCTTTGAAATTGGTTCAACTAGGCTTCGGCCTACACTCTGCTCCTCTACTCCTCCTGCTGACCCTGGGCTCAAACACCGCTAGTTTTTGCCCGGAAATGCTAGCTGCACAGAGAAAAACACCAGCCAATGTGTTAGTGGGGTTCAGCACCGCCAGCTGTTCCCCTGCTGTGTAGTCGGCAACGTGTCCAGCACAAGCCACGCTGGCACAACCGACCAAAAGCTGCCACCAGTGCAGGCTTCGGCCTACACTTTGCTCCTCTCCTCCTCCTGCTGACCCTGGGCTCAAACAACGCCAGTTTCTGCCCGGACATGCTAGCTGCACAGAGAAAAACACCAGCCAATGTGTTAGTGGGGTTCAGCACCGCCTGCTGTTCCCCCGCTGTGTAGCCGGCATCGTGTCCAGCACAAGCCACGCTGGCACAACCGACCAAAAGCTGCCACCAGTGCAGGCTTCGGCCTACACTTTGCTCCTCTCCTCCTCCTCCTGCTGACCCTGGGCTCTAACACCGCTAGTTTTTGCCCGGACATGCAATCTGCACAGAGAAAAACACCAGTCAATGTGTCAGTGGGGTTCAGCAACGCCAGCTGTTCCCCTGCTGTGTAGCTTGCAACGTGACCTGCAAACGCCACGCAGGCACATGAACTGAAATTGAAGGGAGCCTGCCCCCCACCCACAGGTGTTTCTATGTATATCAGCCACCTTGTACAGCAGTACTGCTGCATTTGTACGAGGTGGCTGACTGTTTCTCCTTGCCCACGTGGAACTCAACACGTACAAAATGTGTCTCATTAGAGACCATTACAATGTCCCTGAGGTGTGACTTTCCTTTGTAATGACACGCAGCACCACCCTTGTTAGCGCTGCCCGTCTTTTGACATCATTGGTTAGCTGGCTGCGCCTGTGCATCTCCCCTGCTCGAAACAACGGCCCTCGGTGTCTTATTTTTTTGGACAGCGAGGGTGTGATTGATGGGCATGTGCAGTGCATATGTTTGCCTGTGTTCACTCATCTCCTTCCGCCTTCTTCAGACTGGGTGTCCTCATGGCCGCGGCAGGCGATAAGGGATCAGATGAGGCCGCCCAGTCTGAAGCAGGTGTAAGGACATGTGTGAGCGGCAAACATATTTAGTGCACCAGGGCACGAATCCCAGCACCGCAGTGTGATTTTTTAAAAACACACTGTGGGTCTGGGATTCATGTCCATCGCTAACCGCAACGGCCGACATGAAATGAGGTCAGAAGACAGGAAGCGCTCACAGCGCATGGCCAAGGGATCACAATAGCGCAGACTCCTGTACAGCAAATAACAACGCTCAGGAATCTGCGCCCAGTACCTAGGTGCAAATTTTGACACCTGTGCTGCGTCTCGTTAAAAAGACAAGTCACGCCTCCACAACTGTTTGACAGTATAATGGGCTAAATAGTGTACGTGTTTTAGTCAGCGTGTGCAAGGAGCAAAACAAATAGAGCAACCTTTTACTTGTGCAGCATTAATGCTGCACAAGGTGTGGCTCTTGTACCTTGCAACACCTGAGGGGGGGGTTAAAGGTAACCTTTGAAATTGGTTCAACTAGGCTTCGGCCTACACTCTGCTCCTCTACTCCTCCTGCTGACCCTGGGCTCAAACACCGCTAGTTTTTGCCCGGAAATGCTAGCTGCACAGAGAAAAACACCAGCCAATGTGTTAGTGGGGTTCAGCACCGCCAGCTGTTCCCCTGCTGTGTAGTCGGCAACGTGTCCAGCACAAGCCACGCTGGCACAACCGACCAAAAGCTGCCACCAGTGCAGGCTTCGGCCTACACTTTGCTCCTCTCCTCCTCCTGCTGACCCTGGGCTCAAACAACGCCAGTTTCTGCCCGGACATGCTAGCTGCACAGAGAAAAACACCAGCCAATGTGTTAGTGGGGTTCAGCAACGCCAGCTGTTCCCCTGCTGTGTAGCTTGCAACGTGACCTGCAAACGCCACGCAGGCACATGAACTGAAATTGAAGGGAGCCTGCCCCCCACCCACAGGTGTTTCTATGTATATCAGCCACCTTGTACAGCAGTACTGCTGCATTTGTACGAGGTGGCTGACTTTTTCTCCTTGCCCACGTGGAACTCAACACGTACAAAATGTGTCTCATTAGAGACCATTACAATGTCCCTGAGGTGTGACTTTCCTTTGTAATGACACGCAGCACCCCCATTGTTAGCGCTGCCCGTCTCCTGACATCATTGGTTGGCTGGCTGTGCCTGTGCGTCCCCCCTGCCCGACACAACGCCCCCCGTTGTCTCATATATTTTGACTGCGAGGGTGTGATTGATGGGCACGAGCAGTGCATATGTTCCCCTGTTTTCACTCCCCTCCTTCCGCCTTCTTCTGACTGTGCGGCCTCATGGCCGCGGCATGCGATAAGGGATCAGCTGAGGCCGCCCAGTCTGAAGCAGGTGTAAGGACATGTGTGAGCGGCGATCATATTTACTGCACAAGGCCACGAATCCCAGCACCGCAGTGTGACTTTAGGAAAAGCCACTGTGGGTCTGGGATTTATGGCCATCGTTAACCGCACCGGCCAACATGAAATGAGGTCATGAGACGGCCTGCACTAACAGGGTATTGCCAAGGGATAACACAAGAGCGCAGACTCCTGTACAGCAAATAACAACGCTCAGGAATCTGCGCCCAGTACCTAGGTGCAAATTTTGACACCTGTGCTGCGTCTCGTTAAAAAGACAAGTCACGCCTCCACAACTGTTTGACAGTATAATGGGCTAAATAGTGTACGTGTTTAATTCAGCGTGTGCAAGGAGCAAAATTAAATAGAGCAACCTTTGACTTGTGCATCATTAATGCTGTTCAAGGTGTGGCTCTTGTACCTTGCAACACCTGAGGGGGGGGTTAAAGGTAACCTTTGAAATTGGTTCAACTAGGCTTCGGCCTACACTCTGCTCCTCTACTCCTCCTGCTGACCCTGGGCTCAAACAACGCCAGTTTCTGCCCGGAAATGCTAGCTGCACAGAGAAAAACACCAGCCAATGTGTTAGTGGGGTTCAGCACCGCCAGCTGTTCCCCTGCTGTGTAGTCGGCAACGTGTCCAGCACAAGCCACGCTGGCACAACAGGACAAAAGCTGCCACCAGTGCAGGCTGCGGCCTACACTTTGCTCCTCTCCTCCTCCTCCTGCTGACCCTGGGCTCTAACACCGCTAGTTTTTGCCCGGACATGCAATGTGCACAGAGAAAAACACCAGTCAATGTGTCAGTGGGGTTCAGCAACGCCAGCTGTTCCCCTGCTGTGTAGCTTGCAACGTGACCTGCAAACGCCACGCAGGCACATGAACTGAAATTGAAGGGAGCCTGCCCCCCACCCACAGGTGTTTCTATGTATAACAGCCACCTTGTACAGCAGTACTGCTGCATTTGTACAAGGTGGCTGACTTTTTCTCCTTGCACACGTGGAACTCAACAAGTACAAAATGTGTCTCATTACAGACCATTACAATGTCCCTGAGGTGTGACTTTCCTTTTTAATGACACGCAGCACCCCCATTGTTAGCGCTGCCCGTCTCCTGACATCATTGGTTGGCTGGCTGTGCCTGTGCGTCCCCCCTGCCCGACACAACGCCCCCCGTTGTCTCATATATTTTGACTGCGAGGGTGTGATTGATGGGCACGAGCAGTGCATATGTTCCCCTGTTTTCACTCCCCTCCTTCCGCCTTCTTCTGACTGTGCGGCCTCATGGCCGCGGCATGCGATAAGGGATCAGCTGAGGCCGCCCAGTCTGAAGCAGGTGTAAGGACATGTGTGAGCGGCGAACATATTTACTGCACAAGGCCACGAATCCCAGCACCGCAGTGTGACTTTAGGAAAAGCCACTGTGGGTCTGGGATTTATGGCCATCGTTAACCGCACCGGCCAACATGAAATGAGGTCATGAGACGGCCTGCACTAACAGGGTATTGCCAAGGGATAACACAAGAGCGCAGACTCCTGTACAGCAAATAACAACGCTCAGGAATCTGCGCCCAGTACCTAGGTGCAAATTTTGACACCTGTGCTGCGTCTCGTTAAAAAGACAAGTCACGCCTCCACAACTGTTTGACAGTATAATGGGCTAAATAGTGTACGTGTTTAATTCAGCGTGTGCAAGGAGCAAAATTAAATAGAGCAACCTTTGACTTGTGCATCATTAATGCTGTTCAAGGTGTGGCTCTTGTACCTTGCAACACCTGAGGGGGGGGTTAAAGGTAACCTTTGAAATTGGTTCAACTAGGCTTCGGCCTACACTCTGCTCCTCTACTCCTCCTGCTGACCCTGGGCTCAAACAACGCCAGTTTCTGCCCGGAAATGCTAGCTGCACAGAGAAAAACACCAGCCAATGTGTTAGTGGGGTTCAGCACCGCCAGCTGTTCCCCTGCTGTGTAGTCGGCAACGTGTCCAGCACAAGCCACGCTGGCACAACAGAACAAAAGCTGCCACCAGTGCAGGCTGCGGCCTACACTCTGCTCCTCTCCTCCTCCTGCTGACCCTGGGCTCAAACACCGCTAGTTTTTGCCCGGAAGTGCTAGCTGCACAGAGAAAAACACCAGCCAATGTGTTAGTGGGGTTCAGCACCGCCAGCTGTTCCCCTGCTGTGTAGTCGGCAACGTGTCCAGCACAAGCCACGCTGGCACAACAGAACAAAAGCTGCCACCAGTGCAGGCTGCGGCCTACACTCTGCTCCTCTCCTCCTCCTGCTGACCCTGGGCTCAAACACCGCTAGTTTTTGCCCGGAAGTGCTAGCTGCACAGAGAAAAACACCAGCCAATGTGTTAGTGGGGTTCAGCACCGCCAGCTGTTCCCCCGCTGTGTAGCCGGCATCGTGTCCAGCACAAGCCACGCTGGCACAACCGACCAAAAGCTGCCACCAGTGCAGGCTTCGGCCTACACTTTGCTCCTCTCCTCCTCCTCCTGCTGACCCTGGGCTCTAACACCGCTAGTTTTTGCCCGGACATGCAATCTGCACAGAGAAAAACACCAGTCAATGTGTCAGTGGGGTTCAGCAACGCCAGCTGTTCCCCTGCTGTGTAGCTTGCAACGTGACCTGCAAACGCCACGCAGGCACATGAACTGAAATTGAAGGGAGCCTGCCCCCCACCCACAGGTGTTTCTATGTATAACAGCCACCTTGTACAGCAGTACTGCTGCATTTGTACGAGGTGGCTGACTTTTTCTCCTTGCCCACGTGGAACTCAACACGTACAAAATGTGTCTCATTAGAGACCATTACAATGTCCCTGAGGTGTGACTTTCCTTTGTAATGACACGCAGCACCACCCTTGTTAGCGCTGCCCGTCTTTTGACATCATTGGTTAGCTGGCTGCGCCTGTGCATCTCCCCTGCTCGAAACAACGGCCCTCGGTGTCTTATTTTTTTGGACAGCGAGGGTGTGATTGATGGGCATGTGCAGTGCATATGTTTGCCTGTGTTCACTCATCTCCTTCCGCCTTCTTCAGACTGGGTGTCCTCATGGCCTCGGCAGGCGATAAGGGATCAGATGAGGCCGTCCAGTCTGAAGCAGGTGTAAGGACATGTGTGAGCGGCAAACATATTTACTGCACCAGGGCACGAATCCCAGCACCGCAGTGTGATTTTTTAAAAACACACTGTGGGTCTGGGATTCATGTCCATCGCTAACCGCAACGGCCAACATGAAATGAGGTCATAAGACAGGAAGCGCTCACAGCGCATGGCCAAAGGATCACAAGAGCGCAGACTCCTGTACAGCAACTAACAACGCTCAGGAAGCTGCGCCCATGCAAAAAGGTGTTGTTTTCGACACCTGTGCTGCTTTTCTTTAAAAAGACAAGTCACGCCTCCACTACTGTTAAACAGTATAATGGGCTAAATAGTCTACGTGTTGCATTCAGCTTGTGCAAGTAGACAAATTAATAGAGCAACCTTTTACTTGTGCAGCATTAATGCTGCAGAAGGAGTGGCTCTTGTTCTTTGTAACACCTGAGGGGGGGTTAAAGGTAACCTTTGAAATTGGTTCAACTAGGCTTCGGCCTACACTCTGCTCCTCTCCTCCTCCTGCTGACCCTGGGCTCTAACAACGCTAGTTTTTGCCCGGAAATGCTAGCTGCACAGAGAAAAACACCAGCCAATGTGTTAGTGGGGTTCAGCAACGCCAGCTGTTCCCCCGCTGTGTAGCCGGCATCGTGTCCAGCACAAGCCACGCTGGCACAACCGACCAAAAGCTGCCACCAGTGCAGGCTTCGGCCTACACTTTGCTCCTCTCCTCCTCCTCCTGCTGACCCTGGGCTCAAACACCGCTAGTTTTTGCCCGGAAATGCTAGCTGCACAGAGAAAAACACCAGCCAATGTGTTAGTGGGGTTCAGCACCGCCAGCTGTTCCCCTGCTGTGCAGCTTGCAACGTGACCTGCAAACGCCACGCAGGCACATGAACTGAAATTGAAGGGAGCCTGGCCCCCACCCCCAGGTGTTTCTATGTATAACAGCCACCTTGTACAGCAGTACTGCTGCATTTGTACAAGGTGGCTGATGTTTTCTCCTTGCCCACGTGGAACTCAACACGTACAAAATGTGTCTCTTTGAGACCATTCCACTGTCCCTGAGGTGTGACTTTCCTTTCTAATGATACGCAGCACCCCCCTTGGTAGCGCTTCCCGTCTTCTGACATCATTGGTTGGCTACTTGCGCCTGTTCGTCCGCCCTGCCTGAATAAAATGCTCCTCGTTGTCTTAATTATTTTGACTGCGAGGGTGTGATTGATGGGCACGAGCAGTGCATATCTTCGCCTGTCTTAACTCATCTCCTTCAGCCTTCTTCAGACTGTGCAGCCTCATGGCCGCGGCATGCGAGAAGGGATCAGCAGAGGCCGCCCAGTCTGAAGCAGGTGTAAGGACGTGTGTGAGCGGCCAAAATATTTACTGCTCAAGGCCACGAATCCCAGCACCGCAGTGTGGCTTTATGAAAAGACACTGTGGGTCTGGGATTTATGGCCATCGTTAACCGCACCGGCCAACATGAAATGATGTCATAAGATGGGCAGCGCTAACAGGGCATTGCCAAGGGATAACACAAGAGCGCAGACTCCTGTACAGCAAATAACAACGCTCAGGAAGCTGCTCCAAGCACCAAGGCGTTATTTTGGACACCTGTGCTGCGTCTCATCAAAAAACCAAGTCACGCATCCACTACAGTTTGACTGTAGAATGGGGTAAATTGTGTATGTCTTTCATTCAGCGTGTGCAAGTAGACAAATTAATAGAGCAACCTTTCACTTGTGCAGCATTAATACTGCACAAGGTGTGTCTCTTGTACTTTGTAACACCTGAGGGGGGGGTTAAAGGTTTCCTTTGAAATTGGTTCAACTAAGCTTCGGCCTACACTCTGCTCCTCTCCTCCTCCTCCTGCTTCAACACGGGCTCTAACATCGCTAGTTTTTGCCCGCAAGTGCTAGCTGCACAGAGAAAAACACACGCCATTGTGTTAGTGGGGTTCAGCAACGCCAGCTGTTCCCCCAGTGTGTAGCCGGCAAAGTGTCCTGCAAACGCAACGCAGACACAAAGCTGCCTCCAGTGCAGGCTTCGGCCTACACTCATCTCCCCCTGCTTACCCTTTGCTCCAACACCGCTAGTTGGGGCTCTAGGAAGACAATCTTTAATAGGCAAGGCAACGCATCCGGGTTCCAGCACCGCCAGCTGGTTCTCGGCAGTGTTCTTGTCACAGGTACTCCCTCGTGCCAAGCCTGGTTTCAGCACCGTCAGCTGTTTCCGGGTTGTGTCAACTTCACTGAGACGCCTATGCTTGCCCCGTCGTGGTGCGGTCGAGTTAGCCAACTCCAGGGTGCCTCCAGTTTAGGAGCTTCCTATGTGGGCTGCGTGAACTGGTAGTCAAGGCTGGTTCTGTAGTGCCAGTAGGCCCAGCTCCCCCTGTAGGACTGTTGGGGTTCGGTAACTGCGGCTGCCTCGCGGCCTAGCTGTTCTCTCCTCTCCTGTGGACCTTCGGGTCCACCACCTGGTTCCAGCACCGTCAGCTGGTTCCGGGCCGAGCCTTTGGCTTAGGTGCCTCCTCCTGGGTATCCGAGTTCCGCCAACGCCAGGCGGTCCTTGGTAGTGCTTTTAAGCGCGTGCACCTACAGCTTGGTAACCGGGTTCCAGCACCGTCAGCTGGTCCTCGGTCGTGCCATTGGCTCTTGCACACTGGGGCAACGCATCCGGGTTCCAGCACCGCCAGCTGGTTCTCGGCAGTGTTTTTGTCACAGGTACTCCCTCGTGCCAAGCCTGGTTTCAGCACCGTCAGCTGTTTCCGGGTTGTGTCAAGCTCACTGAGACACCTATGCTTGCCTCGTCGTGGTGCGGTCGGGTTAGCCAACTCCAGGGTGCCTCCAGTTTAGGAGCTTCCTATGTGGGCTGCGTGAACTGGTAGTCAAGGCTGGTTCTGTAGTGCCAGTAGGCCCAGCTCCCCCTGTAGGACTGTTGGGGTTCGGTAACTACGGCTGCCTCGCGGCCTAGCTGTTCTCTCCTCTCCTGTGGACCTTCGGGTCCACCACCTGGTTCCAGCACCGTCAGCTGGTTCCGGGCCGAGCCTTTGGCTTAGGTGCCTCCTCCTGGGTATCCGAGTTCCGCCAACGCCAGGCGGTCCTTGGTAGTGCTTTTAAGCGCGGGCACCTACAGCTTAGTAACCGGGTTCCAGCACCGTCAGCTGGTCCTCGGTCGTGCCATTGGCTCTTGCACACTGGGGCAACGCATCCGGGTTCCAGCACCGCCAGCTGGTTCTCGGCAGTGTTTTTGTCACAGGTACTCCCTCGTGCCAAGCCTGGTTTCAGCACCGTCAGCTGTTTCCGGGTTGTGTCAAGCTCACTGAGACACCTATGCTTGCCTCGTCGTGGTGCGGTCGGGTTAGCCAACTCCAGGGTGCCTCCAGTTTAGGAGCTTCCTATGTGGGCTGCGTGAACTGGTAGTCAAGGCTGGTTCTGTAGTGCCAGTAGGCCCAGCTCCCCCTGTAGGACTGTTGGGGTTCGGTAACTGCGGCTGCCTCGCGGCCTAGCTGTTCTCTCCTCTCCTGTGGACCTTCGGGTCCACCACCTGGTTCCAGCACCGTCAGCTGGTTCCGGGCCGAGCCTTTGGCTTAGGTGCCTCCTCCTGGGTATCCGAGTTCCGCCAACGCCAGGCGGTCCTTGGTAGTGCTTTTAAGCGCGGGCACCTACAGCTTAGTAACCGGGTTCCAGCACCGTCAGCTGGTCCTCGGTCGTGCCATTGGCTCTTGCACACTGGGGCAACGCATCCGGGTTCCAGCACCGCCAGCTGGTTCTCGGCAGTGTTTTTGTCACAGGTACTCCCTCGTGCCAAGCCTGGTTTCAGCACCGTCAGCTGTTTCCGGGTTGTGTCAAGCTCACTGAGACACCTATGCTTGCCTCGTCGTGGTGCGGTCGGGTTAGCCAACTCCAGGGTGCCTCCAGTTTAGGAGCTTCCTATGTGGGCTGCGTGAACTGGTAGTCAAGGCTGGTTCTGTAGTGCCAGTAGGCCCAGCTCCCCCTGTAGGACTGTTGGGGTTCGGTAACTGCGGCTGCCTCGCGGCCTAGCTGTTCTCTCCTCTCCTGTGGACCTTCGGGTCCACCACCTGGTTCCAGCACCGTCAGCTGGTTCTCGGCAGTGTCTTTTGCTCTTGTACCTTCTGCTCCCCATCCTGGTTCCAGTACCGTCAGCTGGTTCCGGGCAGAGCCTTTGGCTTAGGTGCCTCCTCCTGGGTATCCGAGTTCCGCCAACGCCAGGCGGTCCTTGGTAGTGCTTTTAAGCGCGGGCACCTACAGCTTAGTAACCGGGTTCCAGCACCGTCAGCTGGTCCTCGGTCGTGCCATTGGCTCTTGCACACTGGGGCAACGCATCCGGGTTCCAGCACCGCCAGCTGGTTCTCGGCAGTGTTTTTGTCACAGGTACTCCCTCGTGCCAAGCCTGGTTTCAGCACCGTCAGCTGTTTCCGGGTTGTGTCAAGCTCACTGAGACACCTATGCTTGCCTCGTCGTGGTGCGGTCGGGTTAGCCAACTCCAGGGTGCCTCCAGTTTAGGAGCTTCCTATGTGGGCTGCGTGAACTGGTAGTCAAGGCTGGTTCTGTAGTGCCAGTAGGCCCAGCTCCCCCTGTAGGACTGTTGGGGTTCGGTAACTGCGGCTGCCTCGCGGCCTAGCTGTTCTCTCCTCTCCTGTGGACCTTCGGGTCCACCACCTGGTTCCAGCACCGTCAGCTGGTTCTCGGCAGTGTCTTTTGCTCTTGTACCTTCTGCTCCCCATCCTGGTTCCAGTACCGTCAGCTGGTTCCGGGCAGAGCCTTTGGCTTAGGTGCCTCCTTCTGGGTATCCAAGTTCCACCAACGTCAGGTGGTCCTTGGTAGTGCTTTCAGGCACGGGTACCTCCTGCTTAGTAACCGGGTTCCAGTAACGTCAGCTGGTCCTCGGTAGTTCCATTGGCTCTTGGACCTTCGGCTACCCATCCGGGTTCCAGTACCGTCAGCTGGTTCTCGGCAGTGTCTTTTGCTCTTGTACCTTCTGCTCCCCATCCTGGTTCCAGTAACGTCAGCTGGTTCCGGGCAGAGCCTTTGGCTTAGGTGCCTCCTTCTGGGTATCCGAGTTCCGTCAACGTCAGGCGGTCCTTGGTAGTGCTTTTTAGCACGGGTACCTCCTGCTTAGTAACCGGGTTCCAGTAACGTCAGCTGGTCCTCGGTAGTTCCATAGGCTCTTGAACCTTCGGGTAGCCATCCGAGTTCCAGTTCCATCAGCTGGTTCTTGGCATTTTCTCAGCCTTCTTGTACCTTCTGCTACATTTCCAAGTTGAAGACCCTAACGTCGACGACCCGGAAGACCACCACGATGACGACGACACGGAAGACCACCCCGATGACGACGACGACGACGGCGGAGACGACGACGGCGGAGATGACGACACTGGAGACGACGACCCTGGAGACGACAACATGGAAGACCGAGAAGCAGAAGAACAAGAGGCTGCAGAACAAAGAGCAGAAGAACATTAAGCATAAGACTTAATATCAGAGCAAAAGATATTATCTAAATTATATGCAGAAGAAGACTAAGCAGTGTATGGGGGTGAGTCCGTTCCTCCTCGTGGTGCCCCTGGATAAAGCCTGATGCTGCAGGCCAAACTGAACGCGGACAAATGTAACTTTTGTGACTGGCAGAACGGAAGGTGTAATCTTCAAACTTTTATAGATAACAACTACGGGAATGCCTGTCACAAATGAGAATATGATGAAGAAGTAGAATAGGAAGAATAATAACAGTGGAATAAAAAGAATATGTAGAATAAGAAGAATAATAATAGTTGAATAAAATGAATATGAAGAATGTAATAAAAAAAAAAAAATAGGTAGAAGATGAAGAAGAAGATGAATAAGGTGAAGAAGTTGATGTCAAAGATGCTGATGATGATGAAGATGAAAGTGTGGGAAAAGAAAAAAAAAAAGAAAAAAAAGAAGGGGAAGGGCGTGGAATAGTGAAACATCAATATCTGACAAAATAAAAAAAAAATTTACATAGTCAATATCTTTGTCACTCCGAACGTCTTAAAAAAAAACAAAAAACATGCTATTCTATTTGATTGGGATAAACCTCTATGACTTTAATGTCTCCGCCACCTCCCCAAATACATCCGGCATTATTCTTAGTTGTTTTCCTTCATGTAGAATGAACCTACAAGGAAAGAAAGGGTTTATTTTAATTCCGATATTTTGGTCCCATTGACTTGCATTGGGATCGGGTATCGGTATCGGCGATATCCGATATTTTTTGAATATCGGCCGATCCAAACCGATACCGATACTTTCCGATATCGGAAGGTATCGCTCAACACTATTGTTCAGTCCATAGGCCTACATCATGTGGCAAACCGGTGAGCATGTGGCTCTATTAGTATAGGAGATACCTGAAAACATATCACACTTTTCATCATAGTGCTTTTACCAATGCATAAAATGCATGGAGAAGTCATTTCGAATGACTGGTCCTCAGTGTTGTGAGAACGATGACTGGTTAAAATTTTTGGTGGTTTCTTGTTCAGTCCATTAGCCTACATCATGTGGCAAACCGGTGAGCATGTGGCTCTATTAGTATAGGAGATACCTGAAAACATATCACACTTTTCATCATAGTGCTTTTACCAATGCATAAAATGCATGGAGAAGTCATTTCGAATGACTGGTCCTCAGTGTTGTGAGAACGATGACTGGTTAAAATTTTTGGTGGTTTCTTGTTCAGTCCATAGGCCTACATCATGTGGCAAACCGGTGAGCATGTGGCTCTATTAGTATAGGAGATACCTGAAAACATATCACACTTTTCATCATAGTGCTTTTACCAATGCATAAAATGCATGGAGAAGTCATTTCGAATGACTGGTCCTCAGTGTTGTGAGAACGATGACTGGTTAAAATTTTTGGTGGTTTCTTGTTCAGTCCATAGGCCTACATCATGTGGCAAACCGGTGAGCATGTGGCTCTATTAGTATAGGAGATACCTGAAAATATATCACACTTTTCATCATAGTGCTTTTACCAATGCATAAAATGACTGGAGAAGTCATTTCGAATGACTGGTCCTCAGTGTTGTGAGAACGATGACTGGTTAAAATTTTTGGTGGTTTCTTGTTCAGTCCATAGGCCTACATCATGTGGCAAACCGGTGAGCATGTGGCTCTATTAGTATAGGAGATACCTGAAAACATATCACACTTTTCATCATAGTGCTTTTACCAATGCATAAAATGCATGGAGAAGTCATTTCGAATGACTGGTCCTCAGTGTTGTGAGAACGATGACTGGTTAAAATTTTTGGTGGTTTCTGTTAGGACTGGCGGAACGCACCAAGACAGATGATAAAGGTGCGTTCGCAGTCCGGGGTCCACCGTGCAGGTGAGAACCTGCTGCTAGCAATTAGCAGACAATATGGCGGTACACTAAAGTATACACGCGTGGGTTAAACCTCACCCAGCGTGAAGAAAGCGATCCTGTTAATTCACAGGACCGCAGTACCGCACTAGTGCGCGAGCAAGTGGTCAGCGGACTTAACCCCAGAAGGGATTGGAGCCCGATTAGACCCTTGCTGGCGTAACACCGCAACTGGGTGTGTAGAGAACCTTTAGCAATCTGTGCACAAGAGTGCGAGCGATGCCGCACTAACGGACGCCACTAACCACCCAGACTCGGGTATGGAAAGCGCAAGGCAGGCGCACGGCGCCGTACTGGCAGGCACAGCTACAGGACGCTGTGATGTGTGTTAGTGCTGTAGGCTAAGTCGGGCGCTAGGTAGCAGCCATACACCTTCCGCGAACAGACATTCAATAGGGTAGGGGTTTCCAAGGACGACTAGCACTCACAACATACACACATAAGCAATTGTAAAACAATACTAGCGCATGGCCGTGCGGTCATGCGCAGTTTATATAACAGCAGCACAGGAAGTGGCCACAGCACTTTTGCCCTTCTAGGACCTGCCAAGAGGACCAATGGAATGTGCTGCAGAGCCTGAGCACATGACCCTCGATCTCCAACGGGAGACCTTACGCTGGGCATGCTCAGTACATGCAGACAAGGACTTAGTCCCAGAGAAGTCCGCTCGCTGCTGACCAGCACTGACTTTAAAGGCAGAGACTGGAGAAGCAGCACTAACTCTCAGAACAGAGTGAGAATGAGCAAGACGCTGGGACCGACGTCCTTGCTGAGCAGGCTCCACTGCGGCTGGACAAGAATGGGAGACCGCAGCGGAAGTGGCTCGAGATTCCCCCTGTGCAGAAGCGGGAACTCGACCCCTAACATTACCCCCCCTCCTAGGGCCCCCGCCTCCTTGGGCCTCGCTACGTTCGAAGGCAGCAATGAGCTGCGGGGCCCGAATGTGCTCAACAGGTTCCCAGGACCTGTCCTCGGGGCCATAACCCTTCCAGTCCACCAAATAAAATTTTTTACCACGCACCACCTTGCACCCCAAAATAGCGTTCACCTCATAATCGTCCGCAGACGAACCCGATGTCCCAACAGATGACTCGGAAAAGCGGGACATATACACGGGTTTCAAGAGGGACACATGAAAGGTGTCGGTGATACCCAGGCGTGGCGGAAGGGCCAAACGATAGACCACAGGATTAACCTGCTCGAGGACCTTGAATGGACCCAAGTAGCGAGGAGCAAATTTAGTGGACTCAACTCGCAGCCTGATGTTACGGGCGGAGAGCCACACCAAGTCGCCAGGAGCAAAGGTCGGGGCGGGGCGCCGATGAGCATCAGCGGAGGACCTCATTCTCTCCTTAGAGGCCCGAATGGCATCCTGAGTGCGGTCCCAAATATCCCGTGCCTCCACAGCCCAGTCTGCCACCCTGGAGTCGGCGGAAGACACGGGCATAGGCACAGGTACCCGTGGATGCTGACCATAGTTGAGGAGGAATGGGGTTTGTCCAGTGGAGTCGGCAACGGCGTTGTTCAGTGCAAACTCTGCCCATGATAGCAAGGATGCCCAGTCATCCTGCCTGGCTGAAACAAAATGTCGCAGGTATGTGACCAAGGTCTGGTTGGCCCTCTCTACCAACCCATTCGTCTCGGGATGATAAGCGGAAGAGAGATTCAACTCAATACTGAGAAGACGACAGAGCTCTCTCCAGAACCGAGACGCAAACTGGGGACCCCGGTCACTGACAATTTTGTCTGGCATACCATGTAGGCGGAAGATATGTCTGATGAACAACGCTGCCAAGGCCCGTGCAGAAGGTAACCGCGGCAGCGGCACCAAATGCACCATTTTTGAGAAATGATCGGTGATGACCCAAATGATGGTACAGCCGCGAGACTTGGGCAAACCCACAACAAAGTCCATCCCGACCATCTCCCAGGGCCTATCTGCCACCGGCAAGGGATAGAGCAAACCAGCTGGCCTTTGACGCGGAGATTTATTTTTGGCGCAGGAGACACACGCCAGAACGTAATCCCTGACATCCCGGACCATATGCGGCCACCAGTACGTCCTCGCCAGTAGCTCAGATGTCCTCTTTGTCCCAAAGTGTCCACCCACCCTGGACGAATGAGCCCAAGAGAGAACCTCCGGTCGCAAATTAATGGGCACAAAAGTCTTGCCCGGAGGCACAGACTCTAGCGATACCGGCGCCACGGTTCTCAGGCTCTCGGAAGGGACAATAAGCCGAGGCTCCTCTTCCTCCTCAGTTGACATAAGGGAGCGAGAGAGAGCGTCAGCACGGATATTCTTCTCCCCGGCGAGATAATGCAGGGAAAAGTGGAACCGGGAGAAGAACAGGGACCATCTGGCCTGGCGAGAATTTAGCCGCTGGGCTGTCTGCAAATAGACCAAATTTTTGTGGTCCGTGTAAACTTGGAAGGGAAACCGCGCACCTTCCAGAAGGTGTCTCCACTCCGAAAAGGCCAACTTCATTGCTAGCAACTCCCTGTCCCCGATGGAGTAGTTCCTCTCCGCTGGCGTGAAGGTCTTGGAGAAGAAGAAGCATGGATGCTTCCGACCTTGAGCATCCTTTTGGTAGAGGACTGCTCCAGCACCAACGGACGAGGCATCCACCTCCAGTAGGAATGGCTTATCCACATCGGGACGATGTAAGATGGGAGCGCTAGCAAAGTGGGACTTAATAGAAGTGAAGGCCTTGGAGACCTCTTCCGACCACAATTTGGGATTCGCTCCCTTCTTGGTGAGGGCTACCAAGGGAGCCACCAGAGTTGAGAAGTGGGGAATGAACTGGCGGTAATAGTTTATGAACCCCATAAAGCGCTGCACCGCTTTAAGAGAATGGGGCTCTTGCCAGTCCATCACAGCCTGTAGTTTGGCAGGATCCATAGCCAATCCCTGGGCGGAGATGATATAGCCCAGGAAAGGTAAGGACTCCTGCTCAAACACACACTTCTCCAACTTTGCGTAAAGAGAGTTTGCCCGTAGGAGGTCGAAGACTCTGCCAACATCTCTCCGGTGGGAGTCAATATCTGGAGAAAAGATGAGAATATCATCCAGATAGACTACAACCGAGGTGGAAAGCATATCCCGGAAGATGTCGTTGACAAAGTCTTGAAAAACGGCAGGTGCATTACAGAGCCCGAAGGGCATCACCAGATACTCATAGTGCCCATCTCTGGTGTTAAATGCCGTTTTCCACTCGTCCCCCTCACGGATGCGAATCAGGTTGTAAGCACCCCGCAGATCTAGTTTCGTAAACACTCTAGCTCCCCGAAGCCTATCGAAAAGCTCAGATATCAACGGCAAAGGGTACTTGTTCTTAACTGTGATAGCATTAAGACCCCTGTAGTCTATGCATGGACGTAGTTCTCCATTCTTCTTCTGCACGAAGAAGAACCCTGCCCCAGCAGGTGACACTGACTTCCTAATGAACCCTCTTGCCAGATTCTCTTGTATGTACTGAGACATTGCCTCCGTTTCCGGGAGAGATAATGGGTAGACTCGACCCCGGGGAGGCTCAGCACCAGGCAAGAGATCGATAGGACAGTCATAGGGGCGATGGGGCGGAAGGGTCTCCGCCGCCTTCTTGGAGAACACGTCTGCATAAGACCAATATTGCTTGGGGAGAGAGGATAGATCTGCGGGTACCTCAGTAGTAGCAACCTGAACGCACTCTCGGTGACACCTACCCCCACATGATTCACCCCATCCCAGAATTCTGCCTGAGGACCACTCGATGTGAGGAGAGTGGTACCGTAGCCAAGGTATCCCCAACAGGACCTCATCAATACCCTCAGGAATGACGAGTAGAGAAATAATCTCCTGATGGGATGGCGACAGGGACAGAGTAACAGGGATGGTCTGATGTGTTATCTGTGCGGGGAGTGTCGACCCATTCACCACTCGTACCGTTACTGGTTGGGATAGCATAACCAGGGGTATTGCGTGACGTTGGGCGAAGGCAGAAGACATAAAATTGCCCTCCGCCCCAGAATCCACGCAGAGGTCTACCGAGTGGGAGGATGAGCCAAAGGTAATTGTCCCCTTAAAGGACAATTTGGAGGCGAACGTCGCAGTGTCTAGTGCACCTCCACCTACTACCACTAGACGCTGACGTTTCCTCGACCGCTGATGACATCTGGTGGCAAGATGTCCTGACTGTTGGCAAACCTGGCAACCCTGGAGTGCACGAGCAGTCTGGGACTTAGATCCCGCTCGTGACACCACCTTAGGTTCCTGAACCTCAGGAGCCTGAACTGGAGATTCCAAAGGTTTGGCGAAGGTGGGAGCCAGCCGAAACCTCTGCCTACACTGGGCTCGCTCTAACCTCCGCTCGTGAAAACGGCGGTCAATGCGAGTAGATACTGCTATTAACTCCTCCAGTGTGGCGGGAATCTCCCTAGTGGCCAGAGCATCCTTAACGTGGTCAGCCAGCCCCCTCCAAAATATAGGGATAAGGGCTTTATCCGACCACTCCAGCTCAGATGCCAGGGTGCGGAAATGGACGGCAAAAAGGCTGACCAAGGACGAGCCCTGAGTCAGTGCCAACAGTTGGAGCGCCGTGTCATGGGTGACACGAGGTCCAAGAAAGACCTGTTTCAGAGTGCTCAGGAATAACGGAGCACTCTGCACCACATGATCGCCACGCTCCCACAGCGGCGTAGCCCACTGCAACGCCCTGTCCGACAATAAGGAAATTATAAAGCCCACCTTAGCCCGCTCTGTAGGGAAACGAGAGGCCAGAAGCTCGAGATGTATTGAGCACTGACTCACGAAACCCCTACAGGACTTACTGTCACCAGAAAATTTCTCTGGTAGCGGGAGGCGAGATAGCGTCGGTACAGGAGCGGCAGTGGACAAGGTAGCTGCAGCCACACTTGCAGCCTGAACAGCGACAGCAGTAACATCCACAGCTGAGGTTGAACGCTCAAAAGCCGCCAACCTTCCCTCCAGCTGCTGGATGTACCGCTGTAAACGCTGATCGTCCGCCATTTTACTAGCCAGACCCTGGCGCTAGTATTCTGTTAGGACTGGCGGAACGCACCAAGACAGATGATAAAGGTGCGTTCGCAGTCCGGGGTCCACCGTGCAGGTGAGAACCTGCTGCTAGCAATTAGCAGACAATATGGCGGTACACTAAAGTATACACGCGTGGGTTAAACCTCACCCAGCGTGAAGAAAGCGATCCTGTTAATTCACAGGACCGCAGTACCGCACTAGTGCGCGAGCAAGTGGTCAGCGGACTTAACCCCAGAAGGGATTGGAGCCCGATTAGACCCTTGCTGGCGTAACACCGCAACTGGGTGTGTAGAGAACCTTTAGCAATCTGTGCACAAGAGTGCGAGCGATGCCGCACTAACGGACGCCACTAACCACCCAGACTCGGGTATGGAAAGCGCAAGGCAGGCGCACGGCGCCGTACTGGCAGGCACAGCTACAGGACGCTGTGATGTGTGTTAGTGCTGTAGGCTAAGTCGGGCGCTAGGTAGCAGCCATACACCTTCCGCGAACAGACATTCAATAGGGTAGGGGTTTCCAAGGACGACTAGCACTCACAACATACACACATAAGCAATTGTAAAACAATACTAGCGCATGGCCGTGCGGTCATGCGCAGTTTATATAACAGCAGCACAGGAAGTGGCCACAGCACTTTTGCCCTTCTAGGACCTGCCAAGAGGACCAATGGAATGTGCTGCAGAGCCTGAGCACATGACCCTCGATCTCCAACGGGAGACCTTACGCTGGGCATGCTCAGTACATGCAGACAAGGACTTAGTCCCAGAGAAGTCCGCTCGCTGCTGACCAGCACTGACTTTAAAGGCAGAGACTGGAGAAGCAGCACTAACTCTCAGAACAGAGTGAGAATGAGCAAGACGCTGGGACCGACGTCCTTGCTGAGCAGGCTCCACTGCGGCTGGACAAGAATGGGAGACCGCAGCGGAAGTGGCTCGAGATTCCCCCTGTGCAGAAGCGGGAACTCGACCCCTAACAGTTTCTTGTTCAGTCCATAGGCCTACATCATGTGGCAAACCGGTGAGCATGTGGCTCTATTAGTATAGGAGATACCTGAAAACATATCACACTTTTCATCATAGTGCTTTTACCAATGCATAAAATGCATGGAGAAGTCATTTCGAATGACTGGTCCTCAGTGTTGTGAGAACGATGACTGGTTAAAATTTTTGGTGGTTTCTTGTTCAGTCCATAGGCCTACATCATGTGGCAAACCGGTGAGCATGTGGCTCTATTAGTATAGGAGATACCTGAAAACATATCACACTTTTCATCATAGTGCTTTTACCAATGCATAAAATGCATGGAGAAGTCATTTCGAATGACTGGTCCTCAGTGTTGTGAGAACGATGACTGGTTAAAATTTTTGGTGGTTTCTTGTTCAGTCCATAGGCCTACATCATGTGGCAAACCGGTGAGCATGTGGCTCTATTAGTATAGGAGATACCTGAAAACATATCACACTTTTCATCATAGTGCTTTTACCAATGCATAAAATGCATGGAGAAGTCATTTCGAATGACTGGTCCTCAGTGTTGTGAGAACGATGACTGGTTAAAATTTTTGGTGGTTTCTTGTTCAGTCCATAGGCCTACATCATGTGGCAAACCGGTGAGCATGTGGCTCTATTAGTATAGGAGATACCTGAAAACATATCACACTTTTCACCATAGTGCTTTTACCAATGCATAAAATGCATGGAGAAGTCATTTCGAATGACTGGTCCTCAGTGTTGTGAGAACGATGACTGGTTAAAATTTTTGGTGGTTTCTTGTTCAGTCCATAGGCCTACATCATGTGGCAAACCGGTGAGCATGTGGCTCTATTAGTATAGGAGATACCTGAAAACATATCACACTTTTCATCATAGTGCTTTTACCAATGCATAAAATGCCTGGAGAAGTCATTTCGAATGACTGGTCCTCAGTGTTGTGAGAACGATGACTGGTTAAAATTTTTGGTGGTTTCTTGTTCAGTCCATAGGCCTACATCATGTGGCAAACCGGTGAGCATGTGGCTCTATTAGTATAGGAGATACCTGAAAACATATCACACTTTTCATCATAGTGCTTTTACCAATGCATAAAATGCATGGAGAAGTCATTTCGAATGACTGGTCCTCAGTGTTGTGAGAACGATGACTGGTTAAAATTTTTGGTGGTTTCTTGTTCAGTCCATAGGCCTACATCATGTGGCAAACCGGTGAGCATGTGGCTCTATTAGTATAGGAGATACCTGAAAACATATCACACTTTTCATCATAGTGCTTTTACCAATGCATAAAATGCATGGAGAAGTCATTTCGAATGACTGGTCCTCAGTGTTGTGAGAACGATGACTGGTTAAAATTTTTGGTGGTTTCTTGTTCAGTCCATAGGCCTACATCATGTGGCAAACCGGTGAGCATGTGGCTCTATTAGTATAGGAGATACCTGAAAACATATCACACTTTTCATCATAGTGCTTTTACCAATGCATAAAATGCATGGAGAAGTCATTTCGAATGACTGGTCCTCAGTGTTGTGAGAACGATGACTGGTTAAAATTTTTGGTGGTTTCTTGTTCAGTCCATAGGCCTACATCATGTGGCAAACCGGTGAGCATGTGGCTCTATTAGTATAGGAGATACCTGAAAACATATCACACTTTTCATCATAGTGCTTTTACCAATGCATAAAATGCATGGAGAAGTCATTTCGAATGACTGGTCCTCAGTGTTGTGAGAACGATGACTGGTTAGAATTTTTGGTGGTTTCTTGTTCAGTCCATAGGCCTACATCATGTGGCAAACCGGTGAGCATGTGGCTCTATTAGTATAGGAGATACCTGAAAACATATCACACTTTTCATCATAATGCTTTTACCAATGCATAAAATGCATGGAGAAGTCATTTCGAATGACTGGTCCTCAGTGTTGTGAGAACGATGACTGGTTAAAATTTTTGGTGGTTTCTTGTTCAGTCCATAGGCCTACATCATGTGGCAAACCGGTGAGCATGTGGCTCTATTAGTATAGGAGATACCTGAAAACATATCACACTTTTCATCATAGTGCTTTTACCAATGCATAAAATGCATGGAGAAGTCATTTCGAATGACTGGTCCTCAGTGTTGTGAGAACGATGACTGGTTAAAATTTTTGGTGGTTTCTTGTTCAGTCCATTAGCCTACATCATGTGGCAAACCGGTGAGCATGTGGCTCTATTAGTATAGGAGATACCTGAAAACATATCACACTTTTCATCATAGTGCTTTTACCAATGCATAAAATGCATGGAGAAGTCATTTCGAATGACTGGTCCTCAGTGTTGTGAGAACGATGACTGGTTAAAATTTTTGGTGGTTTCTTGTTCAGTCCATAGGCCTACATCATGTGGCAAACCGGTGAGCATGTGGCTCTATTAGTATAGGAGATACCTGAAAATATATCACACTTTTCATCATAGTGCTTTTACCAATGCATAAAATGACTGGAGAAGTCATTTCGAATGACTGGTCCTCAGTGTTGTGAGAACGATGACTGGTTAAAATTTTTGGTGGTTTCTTGTTCAGTCCATAGGCCTACATCATGTGGCAAACCGGTGAGCATGTGGCTCTATTAGTATAGGAGATACCTGAAAACATATCACACTTTTCATCATAGTGCTTTTACCAATGCATAAAATGCATGGAGAAGTCATTTCGAATGACTGGTCCTCAGTGTTGTGAGAACGATGACTGGTTAAAATTTTTGGTGGTTTCTTGTTCAGTCCATAGGCCTACATCATGTGGCAAACCGGTGAGCATGTGGCTCTATTAGTATAGGAGATACCTGAAAACATATCACACTTTTCATCATAGTGCTTTTACCAATGCATAAAATGCATGGAGAAGACATTTCGAATGACTGGTCCTCAGTGTTGTGAGAACGATGACTGGTTAAAATTTTTGGTGGTTTCTTGTTCAGTCCATAGGCCTACATCATGTGGCAAACCGGTGAGCATGTGGCTCTATTAGTATAGGAGATACCTGAAAACATATCACACTTTTCATCATAGTGCTTTTACCAATGCATAAAATGCATGGAGAAGTCATTTCGAATGACTGGTCCTCAGTGTTGTGAGAACGATGACTGGTTAAAATTTTTGGTGGTTTCTTGTTCAGTCCATAGGCCTACATCATGTGGCAAACCGGTGAGCATGTGGCTCTATTAGTATAGGAGATACCTGAAAACATATCATACTTTTCATCATAGTGCTTTTACCAATGCATAAAATGCATGGAGAAGTCATTTCGAATGACTGGTCCTCAGTGTTGTGAGAACGATGACTGGTTAAAATTTTTGGTGGTTTCTTGTTCAGTCCATAGGCCTACATCATGTGGCAAACCGGTGAGCATGTGGCTCTATTAGTATAGGAGATACCTGAAAATATATCACACTTTTCATCATAGTGCTTTTACCAATGCATAAAATGACTGGAGAAGTCATTTCGAATGACTGGTCCTCAGTGTTGTGAGAACGATGACTGGTTAAAATTTTTGGTGGTTTCTTGTTCAGTCCATAGGCCTACATCATGTGGCAAACCGGTGAGCATGTGGCTCTATTAGTATAGGAGATACCTGAAAACATATCACACTTTTCATCATAGTGCTTTTACCAATGCATAAAATGCATGGAGAAGTCATTTCGAATGACTGGTCCTCAGTGTTGTGAGAACGATGACTGGTTAAAATTTTTGGTGGTTTCTTGTTCAGTCCATAGGCCTACATCATGTGGCAAACCGGTGAGCATGTGGCTCTATTAGTATAGGAGATACCTGAAAACATATCACACTTTTCATCATAGTGCTTTTACCAATGCATAAAATGCATGGAGAAGTCATTTCGAATGACTGGTCCTCAGTGTTGTGAGAACGATGACTGGTTAAAATTTTTGGTGGTTTCTTGTTCAGTCCATAGGCCTACATCATGTGGCAAACCGGTGAGCATGTGGCTCTATTAGTATAGGAGATACCTGAAAACATATCACACTTTTCATCATAGTGCTTTTACCAATGCATAAAATGCATGGAGAAGTCATTTCGAATGACTGGTCCTCAGTGTTGTGAGAACGATGACTGGTTAAAATTTTTGGTGGTTTCTTGTTCAGTCCATAGGCCTACATCATGTGGCAAACCGGTGAGCATGTGGCTCTATTAGTATAGGAGATACCTGAAAACATATCATACTTTTCATCATAGTGCTTTTACCAATGCATAAAATGCATGGAGAAGTCATTTCGAATGACTGGTCCTCAGTGTTGTGAGAACGATGACTGGTTAAAATTTTTGGTGGTTTCTTGTTCAGTCCATAGGCCTACATCATGTGGCAAACCGGTGAGCATGTGGCTCTATTAGTATAGGAGATACCTGAAAATATATCACACTTTTCATCATAGTGCTTTTACCAATGCATAAAATGACTGGAGAAGTCATTTCGAATGACTGGTCCTCAGTGTTGTGAGAACGATGACTGGTTAAAATTTTTGGTGGTTTCTTGTTCAGTCCATAGGCCTACATCATGTGGCAAACCGGTGAGCATGTGGCTCTATTAGTATAGGAGATACCTGAAAACATATCACACTTTTCATCATAGTGCTTTTACCAATGCATAAAATGCATGGAGAAGTCATTTCGAATGACTGGTCCTCAGTGTTGTGAGAACGATGACTGGTTAAA
The DNA here is from genome assembly GCF_032444005.1 of Ranitomeya imitator. Lineage (NCBI taxonomy): Eukaryota > Metazoa > Chordata > Amphibia > Anura > Dendrobatidae > Ranitomeya > Ranitomeya imitator. The sequence goes on from NW_027194042.1 coordinate 27,671, forward strand.
ATTTTTGGTGGTTTCTTGTTCAGTCCATAGGCCTACATCATGTGGCAAACCGGTGAGCATGTGGCTCTATTAGTATAGGAGATACCTGAAAACATATCACACTTTTCATCATAGTGCTTTTACCAATGCATAAAATGCATGGAGAAGTCATTTCGAATGACTGGTCCTCAGTGTTGTGAGAACGATGACTGGTTAAAATTTTTGGTGGTTTCTTGTTCAGTCCATAGGCCTACATCATGTGGCAAACCGGTGAGCATGTGGCTCTATTAGTATAGGAGATACCTGAAAACATATCACACTTTTCATCATAGTGCTTTTACCAATGCATAAAATGCATGGAGAAGTCATTTCGAATGACTGGTCCTCAGTGTTGTGAGAACGATGACTGGTTAAAATTTTTGGTGGTTTCTTGTTCAGTCCATAGGCCTACATCATGTGGCAAACCGGTGAGCATGTGGCTCTATTAGTATAGGAGATACCTGAAAACATATCATACTTTTCATCATAGTGCTTTTACCAATGCATAAAATGCATGGAGAAGTCATTTCGAATGACTGGTCCTCAGTGTTGTGAGAACGATGACTGGTTAAAATTTTTGGTGGTTTCTTGTTCAGTCCATAGGCCTACATCATGTGGCAAACCGGTGAGCATGTGGCTCTATTAGTATAGGAGATACCTGAAAACATATCACACTTTTCATCATAGTGCTTTTACCAATGCATAAAATGCATGGAGAAGTCATTTCGAATGACTGGTCCTCAGTGTTGTGAGAACGATGACTGGTTAAAATTTTTGGTGGTTTCTTGTTCAGTCCATAGGCCTACATCATGTGGCAAACCGGTGAGCATGTGGCTCTATTAGTATAGGAGATACCTGAAAACATATCACACTTTTCATCATAGTGCTTTTACCAATGCATAAAATGCATGGAGAAGTCATTTCGAATGACTGGTCCTCAGTGTTGTGAGAACGATGACTGGTTAAAATTTTTGGTGGTTTCTTGTTCAGTCCATTAGCCTACATCATGTGGCAAACCGGTGAGCATGTGGCTCTATTAGTATAGGAGATACCTGAAAACATATCATACTTTTCATCATAGTGCTTTTACCAATGCATAAAATGCATGGAGAAGTCATTTCGAATGACTGGTCCTCAGTGTTGTGAGAACGATGACTGGTTAAAATTTTTGGTGGTTTCTTGTTCAGTCCATAGGCCTACATCATGTGGCAAACCGGTGAGCATGTGGCTCTATTAGTATAGGAGATACCTGAAAACATATCACACTTTTCATCATAGTGCTTTTACCAATGCATAAAATGCATGGAGAAGTCATTTCGAATGACTGGTACTCAGTGTTGTGAGAACGATGACTGGTTAAAATTTTTTGGTGGTTTCTTGTTCAGTCCATAGGCCTACATCATGTGGCAAACCGGTGAGCATGTGGCTCTATTAGTATAGGAGATACCTGAAAACATATCACACTTTTCATCATAGTGCTTTTACCAATGCATAAAATGCATGGAGAAGTCATTTTGAATGACTGGTCCTCAGTGTTGTGAGAACGATGACTGGTTAAAATTTTTGGTGGTTTCTTGTTCAGTACATAGGCCTACATCATGTGGCAAACCGGTGAGCATGTGGCTCTATTAGTATAGGAGATACCTGAAAACATATCACACTTTTCATCATAGTGCTTTTACCAATGCATAAAATGCATGGAGAAGTCATTTCGAATGACTGGTCCTCAGTGTTGTGAGAACGATGACTGGTCAAAATTTTTGGTGGTTTCTTGTTCAGTCCATAGGCCTACATCATGTGGCAAACCGGTGAGCATGTGGCTCTATTAGTATAGGAGATACCTGAAAACATATCACACTTTTCATCATAGTGCTTTTACCAATGCATAAAATGCATGGAGAAGTCATTTCGAATGACTGGTCCTCAGTGTTGTGAGAACGATGACTGGTTAAAATTTTTGGTGGTTTCTTGTTCAGTCCATAGGCCTACATCATGTGGCAAACCGGTGAGCATGTGGCTCTATTAGTATAGGAGATACCTGAAAACATATCACACTTTTCATCATAGTGCTTTTACCAATGCATAAAATGCATGGAGAAGTCATTTTGAATGACTGGTCCTCAGTGTTGTGAGAACGATGACTGGTTAAAATTTTTGGTGGTTTCTTGTTCAGTCCATAGGCCTACATCATGTGGCAAACCGGTGAGCATGTGGCTCTATTAGTATAGGAGATACCTGAAAACATATCACACTTTTCATCATAGTGCTTTTACCAATGCATAAAATGCATGGAGAAGTCATTTCGAATGACTGGTCCTCAGTGTTGTGAGAACGATGACTGGTTAAAATTTTTGGTGGTTTCTTGTTCAGTCCATAGGCCTACATCATGTGGCAAACCGGTGAGCATGTGGCTCTATTAGTATAGGAGATACCTGAAAACATATCACACTTTTCATCATAGTGCTTTTACCAATGCATAAAATGCATGGAGAAGTCATTTTGAATGACTGGTCCTCAGTGTTGTGAGAACGATGACTGGTTAAAATTTTTGGTGGTTTCTTGTTCAGTCCATAGGCCTACATCATGTGGCAAACCGGTGAGCATGTGGCTCTATTAGTATAGGAGATACCTGAAAACATATCACACTTTTCATCATAGTGCTTTTACCAATGCATAAAATGCATGGAGAAGTCATTTCGAATGACTGGTCCTCAGTGTTGTGAGAACGATGACTGGTTAAAATTTTTGGTGGTTTCTTGTTCAGTCCATAGGTCTACATCATGTGGCAAACCGGTGAGCATGTGGCTCTATTAGTATAGGAGATACCTGAAAACATATCACACTTTTCATCATAGTGCTTTTACCAATGCATAAAATGCATGGAGAAGTCATTTCGAATGACTGGTACTCAGTGTTGTGAGAACGATGACTGGTTAAAATTTTTGGTGGTTTCTTGTTCAGTCCATAGGCCTACATCATGTGGCAAACCGGTGAGCATGTGGCTCTATTAGTATAGGAGATACCTGAAAACATATCACACTTTTCATCATAGTGCTTTTACCAATGCATAAAATGCATGGAGAAGTCATTTTGAATGACTGGTCCTCAGTGTTGTGAGAACGATGACTGGTTAAAATTTTTGGTGGTTTCTTGTTCAGTCCATAGGCCTACATCATGTGGCAAACCGGTGAGCATGTGGCTCTATTAGTATAGGAGATACCTGAAAACATATCACACTTTTCATCATAGTGCTTTTACCAATGCATAAAATGCATGGAGAAGTCATTTTGAATGACTGGTACTCAGTGTTGTGAGAACGATGACTGGTTAAAATTTTTGGTGGTTTCTTGTTCAGTCCATAGGCCTACATCATGTGGCAAACCGGTGAGCATGTGGCTCTATTAGTATAGGAGATACCTGAAAACATATCACACTTTTCATCATAGTGCTTTTACCAATGCATAAAATGCATGGAGAAGTCATTTTGAATGACTGGTCCTCAGTGTTGTGAGAACGATGACTGGTTAAAATTTTTGGTGGTTTCTTGTTCAGTACATAGGCCTACATCATGTGGCAAACCGGTGAGCATGTGGCTCTATTAGTATAGGACATACCTGAAAACATATCACACTTTTCATCATAGTGCTTTTACCAATGCATAAAATGCATGGAGAAGTCATTTCGAATGACTGGTCCTCAGTGTTGTGAGAACGATGACTGGTTAAAATTTTTGGTGGTTTCTTGTTCAGTCCATAGGCCTACATCATGTGGCAAACCGGTGAGCATGTGGCTCTATTAGTATAGGAGATACCTGAAAACATATCACACTTTTCATCATAATGCTTTTACCAATGCATAAAATGCATGGAGAAGTCATTTCGAATGACTGGTCCTCAGTGTTGTGAGAATGATGACTGGTTAAAATTTTTGGTGGTTTCTTGTTCAGTCCATTAGCCTACATCATGTGGCAAACCGGTGAGCATGTGGCTCTATTAGTATAGGAGATACCTGAAAACATATCACACTTTTCATCATAGTGCTTTTACCAATGCATAAAATGCATGGAGAAGTCATTTCGAATGACTGGTCCTCAGTGTTGTGAGAACGATGACTGGTTAAAATTTTTGGTGGTTTCTTGTTCAGTCCATAGGCCTACATCATGTGGCAAACCGGTGAGCATGTGGCTCTATTAGTATAGGAGATACCTGAAAACATATCACACTTTTCATCATAGTGCTTTTACCAATGCATAAAATGCATGGAGAAGTCATTTCGAATGACTGGTCCTCAGTGTTGTGAGAACGATGACTGGTTAAAATTTTTGGTGGTTTCTTGTTCAGTCCATAGGCCTACATCATGTGGCAAACCGGTGAGCATGTGGCTCTATTAGTATAGGAGATACCTGAAAACATATCACACTTTTCATCATAGTGCTTTTACCAATGCATAAAATGCATGGAGAAGTCATTTCGAATGACTGGTCCTCAGTGTTGTGAGAACGATGACTGGTTAAAATTTTTGGTGGTTTCTTGTTCAGTCCATAGGCCTACATCATGTGGCAAACCGGTGAGCATGTGGCTCTATTAGTATAGGAGATACCTGAAAACATATCACACTTTTCATCATAGTGCTTTTACCAATGCATAAAATGCATGGAGAAGTCATTTCGAATGACGGGTCCTCAGTGTTGTGAGAATGATGACTGGTTAAAATTTTTGGTGGTTTCTTGTTCAGTCCATTAGCCTACATCATGTGGCAAACCGGTGAGCATGTGGCTCTATTAGTATAGGAGATACCTGAAAACATATCACACTTTTCATCATAGTGCTTTTACCAATGCATAAAATGCATGGAGAAGTCATTTCGAATGACTGGTCCTCAGTGTTGTGAGAACGATGACTGGTTAAAATTTTTGGTGGTTTCTTGTTCAGTACATAGGCCTACATCATGTGGCAAACCGGTGAGCATGTGGCTCTATTAGTATAGGAGATACCTGAAAACATATCATACTTTTCATCATAGTGCTTTTACCAATGCATAAAATGCATGGAGAAGTCATTTCGAATGACTGGTCCTCAGTGTTGTGAGAACGATGACTGGTTAAAATTTTTGGTGGTTTCTTGTTCAGTCCATAGGCCTACATCATGTGGCAAACCGGTGAGCATGTGGCTCTATTAGTATAGGAGATACCTGAAAACAAATCACACTTTTCATCATAGTGCTTTTACCAATGCATAAAATGCATGGAGAAGTCATTTCGAATGACTGGTCCTCAGTGTTGTGAGAACGATGACTGGTTAAAATTTTTGGTGGTTTCTTGTTCAGTCCATTAGCCTACATCATGTGGCAAACCGGTGAGCATGTGGCTCTATTAGTATAGGAGATACCTGAAAACATATCACACTTTTCATCATAGTGCTTTTACCAATGCATAAAATGCATGGAGAAGTCATTTCGAATGACTGGTCCTCAGTGTTGTGAGAACGATGACTGGTTAAAATTTTTGGTGGTTTCTTGTTCAGTCCATAGGCCTACATCATGTGGCAAACCGGTGAGCATGTGGCTCTATTAGTATAGGAGATACCTGAAAACATATCACACTTTTCATCATAGTGCTTTTACCAATGCATAAAATGCATGGAGAAGTCATTTCGAATGACTGGTCCTCAGTGTTGTGAGAACGATGACTGGTTAAAATTTTTGGTGGTTTCTTGTTCAGTACATAGGCCTACTTCATGTGGCAAACCGGTGAGCATGTGGCTCTATTAGTATAGGAGATACCTGAAAACATATCACACTTTTCATCATAGTGCTTTTACCAATGCATAAAATGCATGGAGAAGTCATTTCGAATGACTGGTCCTCAGTGTTGTGAGAACGTTGACTGGTTAAAATTTTTGGTGGTTTCTTGTTCAGTCCATAGGCCTACATCATGTGGCAAACCGGTGAGCATGTGGCTCTATTAGTATAGGAGATACCTGAAAACATATCACACTTTTCATCATAGTGCTTTTACCAATGCATAAAATGCATGGAGAAGTCATTTCGAATGACTGGTCCTCAGTGTTGTGAGAACGATGACTGGTTAAAATTTTTGGTGGTTTCTTGTTCAGTCCATAGGCCTACATCATGTGGCAAACCGGTGAGCATGTGGCTCTATTAGTATAGGAGATACCTGAAAACATATCACACTTTTCATCATAGTGCTTTTACCAATGCATAAAATGCATGGAGAAGTCATTTCGAATGACTGGTCCTCAGTGTTGTGAGAACGATGACTGGTTAAAATTTTTGGTGGTTTCTTGTTCAGTACATAGGCCTACATCATGTGGCAAACCGGTGAGCATGTGGCTCTATTAGTATAGGAGATACCTGAAAACATATCATACTTTTCATCATAGTGCTTTTACCAATGCATAAAATGTATGGAGAAGTCATTTCGAATGACTGGTCCTCAGTGTTGTGAGAACGATGACTGGTTAAAATTTTTGGTGGTTTCTTGTTCAGTCCATAGGCCTACATCATGTGGCAAACCGGTGAGCATGTGGCTCTATTAGTATAGGAGATACCTGAAAACATATCACACTTTTCATCATAGTGCTTTTACCAATGCATAAAATGCATGGAGAAGTCATTTCGAATGACTGGTCCTCAGTGTTGTGAGAACGATGACTGGTTAAAATTTTTGGTGGTTTCTTGTTCAGTCCGTAGGCCTACATCATGTGGCAAACCGGTGAGCATGTGGCTCTATTAGTATAGGAGATACCTGAAAACATATCACACTTTTCATCATAGTGCTTTTACCAATGCATAAAATGCATGGAGAAGTCATTTCGAATGACTGGTCCTCAGTGTTGTGAGAACGATGACTGGTTAAAATTTTTGGTGGTTTCTTGTTCAGTCCATAGGCCTACATCATGTGGCAAACCGGTGAGCATGTGGCTCTATTAGTATAGGAGATACCTGAAAACATATCACACTTTTCATCATAGTGCTTTTACCAATGCATAAAATGCATGGAGAAGTCATTTCGAATGACTGGTCCTCAGTGTTGTGAGAACGATGACTGGTTAAAATTTTTGGTGGTTTCTTGTTCAGTCCATTAGCCTACATCATGTGGCAAACCGGTGAGCATGTGGCTCTATTAGTATAGGAGATACCTGAAAACATATCACACTTTTCATCATAGTGCTTTTACCAATGCATAAAATGCATGGAGAAGTCATTTCGAATGACTGGTCCTCAGTGTTGTGAGAACGATGACTGGTTAAAATTTTTGGTGGTTTGTTGTTCAGTCCATAGGCCTACATCATGTGGCAAACCGGTGAGCATGTGGCTCTATTAGTATAGGAGATACCTGAAAACATATCACACTTTTCATCATAGTGCTTTTACCAATGCATAAAATGCATGGAGAAGTCATTTCGAATGACTGGTACTCAGTGTTGTGAGAACGATGACTGGTTAAAATTTTTGGTGGTTTCTTGTTCAGTCCATAGGCCTACATCATGTGGCAAACCGGTGAGCATGTGGCTCTATTAGTATAGGAGATACCTGAAAACATATCACACTTTTCATCATAGTGCTTTTACCAATGCATAAAATGCATGGAGAAGTCATTTCGAATGACTGGTCCTCAGTGTTGTGAGAACGATGACTGGTTAAAATTTTGGTGGTTTCTTGTTCAGTCCATAGGCCTACATCATGTGGCAAACCGGTGAGCATGTGGCTCTATTAGTATAGGAGATACCTGAAAACATATCACACTTTTCATCATAGTGCTTTTACCAATGCATAAAATGCATGGAGAAGTCATTTCGAATGACTGGTCCTCAGTGTTGTGAGAACGATGACTGGTTAAAATTTTTGGTGGTTTCTTGTTCAGTCCATAGGCCTACATCATGTGGCAAACCGGTGAGCATGTGGCTCTATTAGTATAGGAGATACCTGAAAACATATCACACTTTTCATCATAGTGCTTTTACCAATGCATAAAATGCATGGAGAAGTCATTTCGAAACACTTTTCATCATAGTGCTTTTACCAATGCATAAAATGCATGGAGAAGTCATTTCGAATGACTGGTCCTCAGTGTTGTGAGAACGATGACTGGTTAAAATTTTTGGTGGTTTCTTGTTCAGTCCATAGGCCTACATCATGTGGCAAACCGGTGAGCATGTGGCTCTATTAGTATAGGAGATACCTGAAAACATATCACACTTTTCATCATAGTGCTTTTACCAATGCATAAAATGCATGGAGAAGTCATTTCGAATGACTGGTCCTCAGTGTTGTGAGAACGATGACTGGTTAAAATTTTTGGTGGTTTCTTGTTCAGTCCATAGGCCTACATCATGTGGCAAACCGGTGAGCATGTGGCTCTATTAGTATAGGAGATACCTGAAAACATATCACACTTTTCATCATAGTGCTTTTACCAATGCATAAAATGCATGGAGAAGTCATTTCGAATGACTGGTCCTCAGTGTTGTGAGAACGATGACTGGTTAAAATTTTTGGTGGTTTCTTGTTCAGTCCATAGGCCTACATCATGTGGCAAACCGGTGAGCATGTGGCTCTATTAGTATAGGAGATACCTGAAAACATATCACACTTTTCATCATAGTGCTTTTACCAATGCATAAAATGCATGGAGAAGTCATTTCGAATGACTGGTCCTCAGTGTTGTGAGAACGATGACTGGTTAAAATTTTTGGTGGTTTCTTGTTCAGTCCATAGGCCTACATCATGTGGCAAACCGGTGAGCATGTGGCTCTATTAGTATAGGAGATACCTGAAAACATATCACACTTTTCATCATAGTGCTTTTACCAATGCATAAAATGCATGGAGAAGTCATTTCGAATGACTGGTCCTCAGTGTTGTGAGAACGATGACTGGTTAAAATTTTTGGTGGTTTCTTGTTCAGTCCATAGGCCTACATCATGTGGCAAACCGGTGAGCATGTGGCTCTATTAGTATAGGAGATACCTGAAAACATATCACACTTTTCATCATAGTGCTTTTACCAATGCATAAAATGCATGGAGAAGTCATTTCGAATGACTGGTCCTCAGTGTTGTGAGAACGATGACTGGTTAAAATTTTTGGTGGTTTCTTGTTCAGTCCATAGGCCTACATCATGTGGCAAACCGGTGAGCATGTGGCTCTATTAGTATAGGAGATACCTGAAAACATATCACACTTTTCATCATAGTGCTTTTACCAATGCATAAAATGCATGGAGAAGTCATTTCGAATGACTGGTCCTCAGTGTTGTGAGAACGATGACTGGTTAAAATTTTTGGTGGTTTCTTGTTCAGTCCATAGGCCTACATCATGTGGCAAACCGGTGAGCATGTGGCTCTATTAGTATAGGAGATACCTGAAAACATATCACACTTTTCATCATAGTGCTTTTACCAATGCATAAAATGCATGGAGAAGTCATTTCGAATGACTGGTCCTCAGTGTTGTGAGAACGATGACTGGTTAAAATTTTTGGTGGTTTCTTGTTCAGTCCATAGGCCTACATCATGTGGCAAACCGGTGAGCATGTGGCTCTATTAGTATAGGAGATACCTGAAAACATATCACACTTTTCATCATAGTGCTTTTACCAATGCATAAAATGCATGGAGAAGTCATTTCGAATGACTGGTCCTCAGTGTTGTGAGAACGATGACTGGTTAAAATTTTTGGTGGTTTCTTGTTCAGTCCATAGGCCTACATCATGTGGCAAACCGGTGAGCATGTGGCTCTATTAGTATAGGAGATACCTGAAAACATATCACACTTTTCATCATAGTGCTTTTACCAATGCATAAAATGCATGGAGAAGTCATTTCGAATGACTGGTCCTCAGTGTTGTGAGAACGATGACTGGTTAAAATTTTTGGTGGTTTCTTGTTCAGTCCATAGGCCTACATCATGTGGCAAACCGGTGAGCATGTGGCTCTATTAGTATAGGAGATACCTGAAAACATATCACACTTTTCATCATAGTGCTTTTACCAATGCATAAAATGCATGGAGAAGTCATTTCGAATGACTGGTCCTCAGTGTTGTGAGAACGATGACTGGTTAAAATTTTTGGTGGTTTCTTGTTCAGTCCATAGGCCTACATCATGTGGCAAACCGGTGAGCATGTGGCTCTATTAGTATAGGAGATACCTGAAAACATATCACACTTTTCATCATAGTGCTTTTACCAATGCATAAAATGCATGGAGAAGTCATTTCGAATGACTGGTCCTCAGTGTTGTGAGAACGATGACTGGTTAAAATTTTTGGTGGTTTCTTGTTCAGTCCATAGGCCTACATCATGTGGCAAACCGGTGAGCATGTGGCTCTATTAGTATAGGAGATACCTGAAAACATATCACACTTTTCATCATAGTGCTTTTACCAATGCATAAAATGCATGGAGAAGTCATTTCGAATGACTGGTCCTCAGTGTTGTGAGAACGATGACTGGTTAAAATTTTTGGTGGTTTCTTGTTCAGTCCATAGGCCTACATCATGTGGCAAACCGGTGAGCATGTGGCTCTATTAGTATAGGAGATACCTGAAAACATATCACACTTTTCATCATAGTGCTTTTACCAATGCATAAAATGCATGGAGAAGTCATTTCGAATGACTGGTCCTCAGTGTTGTGAGAACGATGACTGGTTAAAATTTTTGGTGGTTTCTTGTTCAGTCCATAGGCCTACATCATGTGGCAAACCGGTGAGCATGTGGCTCTATTAGTATAGGAGATACCTGAAAACATATCACACTTTTCATCATAGTGCTTTTACCAATGCATAAAATGCATGGAGAAGTCATTTCGAATGACTGGTCCTCAGTGTTGTGAGAACGATGACTGGTTAAAATTTTTGGTGGTTTCTTGTTCAGTCCATAGGCCTACATCATGTGGCAAACCGGTGAGCATGTGGCTCTATTAGTATAGGAGATACCTGAAAACATATCACACTTTTCATCATAGTGCTTTTACCAATGCATAAAATGCATGGAGAAGTCATTTCGAATGACTGGTCCTCAGTGTTGTGAGAACGATGACTGGTTAAAATTTTTGGTGGTTTCTTGTTCAGTCCATAGGCCTACATCATGTGGCAAACCGGTGAGCATGTGGCTCTATTAGTATAGGAGATACCTGAAAACATATCACACTTTTCATCATAGTGCTTTTACCAATGCATAAAATGCATGGAGAAGTCATTTCGAATGACTGGTCCTCAGTGTTGTGAGAACGATGACTGGTTAAAATTTTTGGTGGTTTCTTGTTCAGTCCATAGGCCTACATCATGTGGCAAACCGGTGAGCATGTGGCTCTATTAGTATAGGAGATACCTGAAAACATATCACACTTTTCATCATAGTGCTTTTACCAATGCATAAAATGCATGGAGAAGTCATTTCGAATGACTGGTCCTCAGTGTTGTGAGAACGATGACTGGTTAAAATTTTTGGTGGTTTCTTGTTCAGTCCATAGGCCTACATCATGTGGCAAACCGGTGAGCATGTGGCTCTATTAGTATAGGAGATACCTGAAAACATATCACACTTTTCATCATAGTGCTTTTACCAATGCATAAAATGCATGGAGAAGTCATTTCGAATGACTGGTCCTCAGTGTTGTGAGAACGATGACTGGTTAAAATTTTTGGTGGTTTCTTGTTCAGTCCATAGGCCTACATCATGTGGCAAACCGGTGAGCATGTGGCTCTATTAGTATAGGAGATACCTGAAAACATATCACACTTTTCATCATAGTGCTTTTACCAATGCATAAAATGCATGGAGAAGTCATTTCGAATGACTGGTCCTCAGTGTTGTGAGAACGATGACTGGTTAAAATTTTTGGTGGTTTCTTGTTCAGTCCATAGGCCTACATCATGTGGCAAACCGGTGAGCATGTGGCTCTATTAGTATAGGAGATACCTGAAAACATATCACACTTTTCATCATAGTGCTTTTACCAATGCATAAAATGCATGGAGAAGTCATTTCGAATGACTGGTCCTCAGTGTTGTGAGAACGATGACTGGTTAAAATTTTTGGTGGTTTCTTGTTCAGTCCATAGGCCTACATCATGTGGCAAACCGGTGAGCATGTGGCTCTATTAGTATAGGAGATACCTGAAAACATATCACACTTTTCATCATAGTGCTTTTACCAATGCATAAAATGCATGGAGAAGTCATTTCGAATGACTGGTCCTCAGTGTTGTGAGAACGATGACTGGTTAAAATTTTTGGTGGTTTCTTGTTCAGTCCATAGGCCTACATCATGTGGCAAACCGGTGAGCATGTGGCTCTATTAGTATAGGAGATACCTGAAAACATATCACACTTTTCATCATAGTGCTTTTACCAATGCATAAAATGCATGGAGAAGTCATTTCGAATGACTGGTCCTCAGTGTTGTGAGAACGATGACTGGTTAAAATTTTTGGTGGTTTCTTGTTCAGTCCATAGGCCTACATCATGTGGCAAACCGGTGAGCATGTGGCTCTATTAGTATAGGAGATACCTGAAAACATATCACACTTTTCATCATAGTGCTTTTACCAATGCATAAAATGCATGGAGAAGTCATTTCGAATGACTGGTCCTCAGTGTTGTGAGAACGATGACTGGTTAAAATTTTTGGTGGTTTCTTGTTCAGTCCATAGGCCTACATCATGTGGCAAACCGGTGAGCATGTGGCTCTATTAGTATAGGAGATACCTGAAAACATATCACACTTTTCATCATAGTGCTTTTACCAATGCATAAAATGCATGGAGAAGTCATTTCGAATGACTGGTCCTCAGTGTTGTGAGAACGATGACTGGTTAAAATTTTTGGTGGTTTCTTGTTCAGTCCATAGGCCTACATCATGTGGCAAACCGGTGAGCATGTGGCTCTATTAGTATAGGAGATACCTGAAAACATATCACACTTTTCATCATAGTGCTTTTACCAATGCATAAAATGCATGGAGAAGTCATTTCGAATGACTGGTCCTCAGTGTTGTGAGAACGATGACTGGTTAAAATTTTTGGTGGTTTCTTGTTCAGTCCATAGGCCTACATCATGTGGCAAACCGGTGAGCATGTGGCTCTATTAGTATAGGAGATACCTGAAAACATATCACACTTTTCATCATAGTGCTTTTACCAATGCATAAAATGCATGGAGAAGTCATTTCGAATGACTGGTCCTCAGTGTTGTGAGAACGATGACTGGTTAAAATTTTTGGTGGTTTCTTGTTCAGTCCATAGGCCTACATCATGTGGCAAACCGGTGAGCATGTGGCTCTATTAGTATAGGAGATACCTGAAAACATATCACACTTTTCATCATAGTGCTTTTACCAATGCATAAAATGCATGGAGAAGTCATTTCGAATGACTGGTCCTCAGTGTTGTGAGAACGATGACTGGTTAAAATTTTTGGTGGTTTCTTGTTCAGTCCATAGGCCTACATCATGTGGCAAACCGGTGAGCATGTGGCTCTATTAGTATAGGAGATACCTGAAAACATATCACACTTTTCATCATAGTGCTTTTACCAATGCATAAAATGCATGGAGAAGTCATTTCGAATGACTGGTCCTCAGTGTTGTGAGAACGATGACTGGTTAAAATTTTTGGTGGTTTCTTGTTCAGTCCATAGGCCTACATCATGTGGCAAACCGGTGAGCATGTGGCTCTATTAGTATAGGAGATACCTGAAAACATATCACACTTTTCATCATAGTGCTTTTACCAATGCATAAAATGCATGGAGAAGTCATTTCGAATGACTGGTCCTCAGTGTTGTGAGAACGATGACTGGTTAAAATTTTTGGTGGTTTCTTGTTCAGTCCATAGGCCTACATCATGTGGCAAACCGGTGAGCATGTGGCTCTATTAGTATAGGAGATACCTGAAAACATATCACACTTTTCATCATAGTGCTTTTACCAATGCATAAAATGCATGGAGAAGTCATTTCGAATGACTGGTCCTCAGTGTTGTGAGAACGATGACTGGTTAAAATTTTTGGTGGTTTCTTGTTCAGTCCATAGGCCTACATCATGTGGCAAACCGGTGAGCATGTGGCTCTATTAGTATAGGAGATACCTGAAAACATATCACACTTTTCATCATAGTGCTTTTACCAATGCATAAAATGCATGGAGAAGTCATTTCGAATGACTGGTCCTCAGTGTTGTGAGAACGATGACTGGTTAAAATTTTTGGTGGTTTCTTGTTCAGTCCATAGGCCTACATCATGTGGCAAACCGGTGAGCATGTGGCTCTATTAGTATAGGAGATACCTGAAAACATATCACACTTTTCATCATAGTGCTTTTACCAATGCATAAAATGCATGGAGAAGTCATTTCGAATGACTGGTCCTCAGTGTTGTGAGAACGATGACTGGTTAAAATTTTTGGTGGTTTCTTGTTCAGTCCATAGGCCTACATCATGTGGCAAACCGGTGAGCATGTGGCTCTATTAGTATAGGAGATACCTGAAAACATATCACACTTTTCATCATAGTGCTTTTACCAATGCATAAAATGCATGGAGAAGTCATTTCGAATGACTGGTCCTCAGTGTTGTGAGAACGATGACTGGTTAAAATTTTTGGTGGTTTCTTGTTCAGTCCATAGGCCTACATCATGTGGCAAACCGGTGAGCATGTGGCTCTATTAGTATAGGAGATACCTGAAAACATATCACACTTTTCATCATAGTGCTTTTACCAATGCATAAAATGCATGGAGAAGTCATTTCGAATGACTGGTCCTCAGTGTTGTGAGAACGATGACTGGTTAAAATTTTTGGTGGTTTCTTGTTCAGTCCATAGGCCTACATCATGTGGCAAACCGGTGAGCATGTGGCTCTATTAGTATAGGAGATACCTGAAAACATATCACACTTTTCATCATAGTGCTTTTACCAATGCATAAAATGCATGGAGAAGTCATTTCGAATGACTGGTCCTCAGTGTTGTGAGAACGATGACTGGTTAAAATTTTTGGTGGTTTCTTGTTCAGTCCATAGGCCTACATCATGTGGCAAACCGGTGAGCATGTGGCTCTATTAGTATAGGAGATACCTGAAAACATATCACACTTTTCATCATAGTGCTTTTACCAATGCATAAAATGCATGGAGAAGTCATTTCGAATGACTGGTCCTCAGTGTTGTGAGAACGATGACTGGTTAAAATTTTTGGTGGTTTCTTGTTCAGTCCATAGGCCTACATCATGTGGCAAACCGGTGAGCATGTGGCTCTATTAGTATAGGAGATACCTGAAAACATATCACACTTTTCATCATAGTGCTTTTACCAATGCATAAAATGCATGGAGAAGTCATTTCGAATGACTGGTCCTCAGTGTTGTGAGAACGATGACTGGTTAAAATTTTTGGTGGTTTCTTGTTCAGTCCATAGGCCTACATCATGTGGCAAACCGGTGAGCATGTGGCTCTATTAGTATAGGAGATACCTGAAAACATATCACACTTTTCATCATAGTGCTTTTACCAATGCATAAAATGCATGGAGAAGTCATTTCGAATGACTGGTCCTCAGTGTTGTGAGAACGATGACTGGTTAAAATTTTTGGTGGTTTCTTGTTCAGTCCATAGGCCTACATCATGTGGCAAACCGGTGAGCATGTGGCTCTATTAGTATAGGAGATACCTGAAAACATATCACACTTTTCATCATAGTGCTTTTACCAATGCATAAAATGCATGGAGAAGTCATTTCGAATGACTGGTCCTCAGTGTTGTGAGAACGATGACTGGTTAAAATTTTTGGTGGTTTCTTGTTCAGTCCATAGGCCTACATCATGTGGCAAACCGGTGAGCATGTGGCTCTATTAGTATAGGAGATACCTGAAAACATATCACACTTTTCATCATAGTGCTTTTACCAATGCATAAAATGCATGGAGAAGTCATTTCGAATGACTGGTCCTCAGTGTTGTGAGAACGATGACTGGTTAAAATTTTTGGTGGTTTCTTGTTCAGTCCATAGGCCTACATCATGTGGCAAACCGGTGAGCATGTGGCTCTATTAGTATAGGAGATACCTGAAAACATATCACACTTTTCATCATAGTGCTTTTACCAATGCATAAAATGCATGGAGAAGTCATTTCGAATGACTGGTCCTCAGTGTTGTGAGAACGATGACTGGTTAAAATTTTTGGTGGTTTCTTGTTCAGTCCATAGGCCTACATCATGTGGCAAACCGGTGAGCATGTGGCTCTATTAGTATAGGAGATACCTGAAAACATATCACACTTTTCATCATAGTGCTTTTACCAATGCATAAAATGCATGGAGAAGTCATTTCGAATGACTGGTCCTCAGTGTTGTGAGAACGATGACTGGTTAAAATTTTTGGTGGTTTCTTGTTCAGTCCATAGGCCTACATCATGTGGCAAACCGGTGAGCATGTGGCTCTATTAGTATAGGAGATACCTGAAAACATATCACACTTTTCATCATAGTGCTTTTACCAATGCATAAAATGCATGGAGAAGTCATTTCGAATGACTGGTCCTCAGTGTTGTGAGAACGATGACTGGTTAAAATTTTTGGTGGTTTCTTGTTCAGTCCATAGGCCTACATCATGTGGCAAACCGGTGAGCATGTGGCTCTATTAGTATAGGAGATACCTGAAAACATATCACACTTTTCATCATAGTGCTTTTACCAATGCATAAAATGCATGGAGAAGTCATTTCGAATGACTGGTCCTCAGTGTTGTGAGAACGATGACTGGTTAAAATTTTTGGTGGTTTCTTGTTCAGTCCATAGGCCTACATCATGTGGCAAACCGGTGAGCATGTGGCTCTATTAGTATAGGAGATACCTGAAAACATATCACACTTTTCATCATAGTGCTTTTACCAATGCATAAAATGCATGGAGAAGTCATTTCGAATGACTGGTCCTCAGTGTTGTGAGAACGATGACTGGTTAAAATTTTTGGTGGTTTCTTGTTCAGTCCATAGGCCTACATCATGTGGCAAACCGGTGAGCATGTGGCTCTATTAGTATAGGAGATACCTGAAAACATATCACACTTTTCATCATAGTGCTTTTACCAATGCATAAAATGCATGGAGAAGTCATTTCGAATGACTGGTCCTCAGTGTTGTGAGAACGATGACTGGTTAAAATTTTTGGTGGTTTCTTGTTCAGTCCATAGGCCTACATCATGTGGCAAACCGGTGAGCATGTGGCTCTATTAGTATAGGAGATACCTGAAAACATATCACACTTTTCATCATAGTGCTTTTACCAATGCATAAAATGCATGGAGAAGTCATTTCGAATGACTGGTCCTCAGTGTTGTGAGAACGATGACTGGTTAAAATTTTTGGTGGTTTCTTGTTCAGTCCATAGGCCTACATCATGTGGCAAACCGGTGAGCATGTGGCTCTATTAGTATAGGAGATACCTGAAAACATATCACACTTTTCATCATAGTGCTTTTACCAATGCATAAAATGCATGGAGAAGTCATTTCGAATGACTGGTCCTCAGTGTTGTGAGAACGATGACTGGTTAAAATTTTTGGTGGTTTCTTGTTCAGTCCATAGGCCTACATCATGTGGCAAACCGGTGAGCATGTGGCTCTATTAGTATAGGAGATACCTGAAAACATATCACACTTTTCATCATAGTGCTTTTACCAATGCATAAAATGCATGGAGAAGTCATTTCGAATGACTGGTCCTCAGTGTTGTGAGAACGATGACTGGTTAAAATTTTTGGTGGTTTCTTGTTCAGTCCATAGGCCTACATCATGTGGCAAACCGGTGAGCATGTGGCTCTATTAGTATAGGAGATACCTGAAAACATATCACACTTTTCATCATAGTGCTTTTACCAATGCATAAAATGCATGGAGAAGTCATTTCGAATGACTGGTCCTCAGTGTTGTGAGAACGATGACTGGTTAAAATTTTTGGTGGTTTCTTGTTCAGTCCATAGGCCTACATCATGTGGCAAACCGGTGAGCATGTGGCTCTATTAGTATAGGAGATACCTGAAAACATATCACACTTTTCATCATAGTGCTTTTACCAATGCATAAAATGCATGGAGAAGTCATTTCGAATGACTGGTCCTCAGTGTTGTGAGAACGATGACTGGTTAAAATTTTTGGTGGTTTCTTGTTCAGTCCATAGGCCTACATCATGTGGCAAACCGGTGAGCATGTGGCTCTATTAGTATAGGAGATACCTGAAAACATATCACACTTTTCATCATAGTGCTTTTACCAATGCATAAAATGCATGGAGAAGTCATTTCGAATGACTGGTCCTCAGTGTTGTGAGAACGATGACTGGTTAAAATTTTTGGTGGTTTCTTGTTCAGTCCATAGGCCTACATCATGTGGCAAACCGGTGAGCATGTGGCTCTATTAGTATAGGAGATACCTGAAAACATATCACACTTTTCATCATAGTGCTTTTACCAATGCATAAAATGCATGGAGAAGTCATTTCGAATGACTGGTCCTCAGTGTTGTGAGAACGATGACTGGTTAAAATTTTTGGTGGTTTCTTGTTCAGTCCATAGGCCTACATCATGTGGCAAACCGGTGAGCATGTGGCTCTATTAGTATAGGAGATACCTGAAAACATATCACACTTTTCATCATAGTGCTTTTACCAATGCATAAAATGCATGGAGAAGTCATTTCGAATGACTGGTCCTCAGTGTTGTGAGAACGATGACTGGTTAAAATTTTTGGTGGTTTCTTGTTCAGTCCATAGGCCTACATCATGTGGCAAACCGGTGAGCATGTGGCTCTATTAGTATAGGAGATACCTGAAAACATATCACACTTTTCATCATAGTGCTTTTACCAATGCATAAAATGCATGGAGAAGTCATTTCGAATGACTGGTCCTCAGTGTTGTGAGAACGATGACTGGTTAAAATTTTTGGTGGTTTCTTGTTCAGTCCATAGGCCTACATCATGTGGCAAACCGGTGAGCATGTGGCTCTATTAGTATAGGAGATACCTGAAAACATATCACACTTTTCATCATAGTGCTTTTACCAATGCATAAAATGCATGGAGAAGTCATTTCGAATGACTGGTCCTCAGTGTTGTGAGAACGATGACTGGTTAAAATTTTTGGTGGTTTCTTGTTCAGTCCATAGGCCTACATCATGTGGCAAACCGGTGAGCATGTGGCTCTATTAGTATAGGAGATACCTGAAAACATATCACACTTTTCATCATAGTGCTTTTACCAATGCATAAAATGCATGGAGAAGTCATTTCGAATGACTGGTCCTCAGTGTTGTGAGAACGATGACTGGTTAAAATTTTTGGTGGTTTCTTGTTCAGTCCATAGGCCTACATCATGTGGCAAACCGGTGAGCATGTGGCTCTATTAGTATAGGAGATACCTGAAAACATATCACACTTTTCATCATAGTGCTTTTACCAATGCATAAAATGCATGGAGAAGTCATTTCGAATGACTGGTCCTCAGTGTTGTGAGAACGATGACTGGTTAAAATTTTTGGTGGTTTCTTGTTCAGTCCATAGGCCTACATCATGTGGCAAACCGGTGAGCATGTGG
Organism: Ranitomeya imitator; assembly: GCF_032444005.1. NCBI lineage: Eukaryota > Metazoa > Chordata > Amphibia > Anura > Dendrobatidae > Ranitomeya > Ranitomeya imitator. Next base: position 47,297 of record NW_027194042.1, read on the forward strand.
CTCTATTAGTATAGGAGATACCTGAAAACATATCACACTTTTCATCATAGTGCTTTTACCAATGCATAAAATGCATGGAGAAGTCATTTCGAATGACTGGTCCTCAGTGTTGTGAGAACGATGACTGGTTAAAATTTTTGGTGGTTTCTTGTTCAGTCCATAGGCCTACATCATGTGGCAAACCGGTGAGCATGTGGCTCTATTAGTATAGGAGATACCTGAAAACATATCACACTTTTCATCATAGTGCTTTTACCAATGCATAAAATGCATGGAGAAGTCATTTCGAATGACTGGTCCTCAGTGTTGTGAGAACGATGACTGGTTAAAATTTTTGGTGGTTTCTTGTTCAGTCCATAGGCCTACATCATGTGGCAAACCGGTGAGCATGTGGCTCTATTAGTATAGGAGATACCTGAAAACATATCACACTTTTCATCATAGTGCTTTTACCAATGCATAAAATGCATGGAGAAGTCATTTCGAATGACTGGTCCTCAGTGTTGTGAGAACGATGACTGGTTAAAATTTTTGGTGGTTTCTTGTTCAGTCCATAGGCCTACATCATGTGGCAAACCGGTGAGCATGTGGCTCTATTAGTATAGGAGATACCTGAAAACATATCACACTTTTCATCATAGTGCTTTTACCAATGCATAAAATGCATGGAGAAGTCATTTCGAATGACTGGTCCTCAGTGTTGTGAGAACGATGACTGGTTAAAATTTTTGGTGGTTTCTTGTTCAGTCCATAGGCCTACATCATGTGGCAAACCGGTGAGCATGTGGCTCTATTAGTATAGGAGATACCTGAAAACATATCACACTTTTCATCATAGTGCTTTTACCAATGCATAAAATGCATGGAGAAGTCATTTCGAATGACTGGTCCTCAGTGTTGTGAGAACGATGACTGGTTAAAATTTTTGGTGGTTTCTTGTTCAGTCCATAGGCCTACATCATGTGGCAAACCGGTGAGCATGTGGCTCTATTAGTATAGGAGATACCTGAAAACATATCACACTTTTCATCATAGTGCTTTTACCAATGCATAAAATGCATGGAGAAGTCATTTCGAATGACTGGTCCTCAGTGTTGTGAGAACGATGACTGGTTAAAATTTTTGGTGGTTTCTTGTTCAGTCCATAGGCCTACATCATGTGGCAAACCGGTGAGCATGTGGCTCTATTAGTATAGGAGATACCTGAAAACATATCACACTTTTCATCATAGTGCTTTTACCAATGCATAAAATGCATGGAGAAGTCATTTCGAATGACTGGTCCTCAGTGTTGTGAGAACGATGACTGGTTAAAATTTTTGGTGGTTTCTTGTTCAGTCCATAGGCCTACATCATGTGGCAAACCGGTGAGCATGTGGCTCTATTAGTATAGGAGATACCTGAAAACATATCACACTTTTCATCATAGTGCTTTTACCAATGCATAAAATGCATGGAGAAGTCATTTCGAATATGACTGGTCCTCAGTGTTGTGAGAATGATGACTGGTTAAAATTTTTGGTGGTTTCTTGTTCAGTCCATAGGCCTACATCATGTGGCAACCGGTGAGCATGTGGCTCTATTAGTATAGGAGAAACCTGAAACATATCACACTTTTCATCATAGTGCTTTTACCAATGCATAAAATGCATGGAGAAGTCATTTCGAATGACTGGTCCTCAGTGTTGTGAGAACGATGACTGGATAAAATTTTTGGTGGTTTCTTGTTCAGTCCATAGGCCTACATCATGTGGCAAACCGGTGAGCATGTGGCTCTATTAGTATAGGAGATACCTGAAAACATATCACACTTTTCATCATAGTGCTTTTACCAATGCATAAAATGCATGGAGAAGTCATTTCGAATGACTGGTCCTCAGTGTTGTGAGAACGATGACTGGTTAAAATTTTTGGTGGTTTCTTGTTCAGTCCATAGGCCTACATCATGTGGCAAACCGGTGAGCATGTGGCTCTATTAGTATAGGAGATACCTGAAAACATATCACACTTTTCATCATAGTGCTTTTACCAATGCATAAAATGCATGGAGAAGTCATTTCGAATGACTGGTCCTCAGTGTTGTGAGAACGATGACTGGTTAAAAATTTTTGGTGGTTTCTTGTTCAGTCCATAGGCCTACATCATGTGGCAAACCGGTGAGCATGTGGCTCTATTAGTATAGGAGATACCTGAAAACATATCACACTTTTCATCATAGTGCTTTTACCAATGCATAAAATGCATGGAGAAGTCATTTCGAATGACTGGTCCTCAGTGTTGTGAGAACGATGACTGGTTAAAATTTTTGGTGGTTTCTTGTTCAGTCCATAGGCCTACATCATGTGGCAAACCGGTGAGCATGTGGCTCTATTAGTATAGGAGATACCTGAAAACATATCACACTTTTCATCATAGTGCTTTTACCAATGCATAAAATGCATGGAGAAGTCATTTCGAATGACTGGTCCTCAGTGTTGTGAGAACGATGACTGGTTAAAATTTTGGTGGTTTCTTGTTCAGTCCATAGGCCTACATCATGTGGCAAACCGGTGAGCATGTGGCTCTATTAGTATAGGAGATACCTGAAAAAAACATATCACACTTTTCATCATAGTGCTTTTACCAATGCATAAAATGCATGGAGAAGTCATTTCGAATGACTGGTCCTCAGTGTTGTGAGAACTGATGACTGGTTAAAATTTTTGGTGGTTTCTTGTTCAGTCCATAGGCCTACATCATGTGGCAAACCGGTGAGCATGTGGCTCTATTAGTATAGGAGATACCTGAAAACATATCACACTTTTCATCATAGTGCTTTTACCAATGCATAAAATGCATGGAGAAGTCATTTCGAATGACTGGTCCTCAGTGTTGTGAGAACGATGACTGGTTAAAATTTTTGGTGGTTTCTTGTTCAGTCCATAGGCCTACATCATGTGGCAAACCGGTGAGCATGTGGCTCTATTAGTATAGGAGATACCTGAAAACATATCACACTTTTCATCATAGTGCTTTTACCAATGCATAAAATGCATGGAGAAGTCATTTCGAATGACTGGTCCTCAGTGTTGTGAGAACGATGACTGGTTAAAATTTTTGGTGGTTTCTTGTTCAGTCCATAGGCCTACATCATGTGGCAAACCGGTGAGCATGTGGCTCTATTAGTATAGGAGATACCTGAAAACATATCACACTTTTCATCATAGTGCTTTTACCAATGCATAAAATGCATGGAGAAGTCATTTCGAATGACTGGTCCTCAGTGTTGTGAGAACGATGACTGGTTAAAATTTTTGGTGGTTTCTTGTTCAGTCCATAGGCCTACATCATGTGGCAAACCGGTGAGCATGTGGCTCTATTAGTATAGGAGATACCTGAAAACATATCACACTTTTCATCATAGTGCTTTTACCAATGCATAAAATGCATGGAGAAGTCATTTCGAATGACTGGTCCTCAGTGTTGTGAGAACGATGACTGGTTAAAATTTTTGGTGGTTTCTTGTTCAGTCCATAGGCCTACATCATGTGGCAAACCGGTGAGCATGTGGCTCTATTAGTATAGGAGATACCTGAAAACATATCACACTTTTCATCATAGTGCTTTTACCAATGCATAAAATGCATGGAGAAGTCATTTCGAATGACTGGTCCTCAGTGTTGTGAGAACGATGACTGGTTAAAATTTTTGGTGGTTTCTTGTTCAGTCCATAGGCCTACATCATGTGGCAAACCGGTGAGCATGTGGCTCTATTAGTAAAGGAGATACCTAAAAACATATCACACTTTTCATCATAGTGCTTTTACCAATGCATAAAATGCATGGAGAAGTCATTTCGAATGACTGGTCCTCAGTGTTGTGAGAACGATGACTGGTTAAAATTTTTGGTGGTTTCCTGTTCAGTCCATAGGCCTACATCATGTGGCAAACCGGTGAGCATGTGGCTCTATTAGTATAGGAGATACCTGAAAACATATCACACTTTTCATCATAGTGCTTTTACCAATGCATAAAATGCATGGAGAAGTCATTTCGAATGACTGGTCCTCAGTGTTGTGAGAATGATGACTGGTTAAAATTTTTGGTGGTTTCTTGTTCAGTCCATAGGCCTACATCATGTGGCAAACCGGTGAGCATGTGGCTCTATTAGTATAGGAGATACCTGAAAACATATCACACTTTTCATCATAGTGCTTTTACCAATGCATAAAATGCATGGAGAAGTCATTTCGAATGACTGGTCCTCAGTGTTGTGAGAACGATGACTGGTTAAAATTTTTGGTGGTTTCTTGTTCAGTCCATAGGCCTACATCATGTGGCAAACCGGTGAGCATGTGGCTCTATTAGTATAGGAGATACCTGAAAACATATCACACTTTTCATCATAGTGCTTTTACCAATGCATAAAATGCATGGAGAAGTCATTTCGAATGACTGGTCCTCAGTGTTGTGAGAACGATGACTGGTTAAAATTTTTGGTGGTTTCTTGTTCAGTCCATAGGCCTACATCATGTGGCAAACCGGTGAGCATGTGGCTCTATTAGTATAGGAGATACCTGAAAACATATCACACTTTTCATCATAGTGCTTTTACCAATGCATAAAATGCATGGAGAAGTCATTTCGAATGACTGGTCCTCAGTGTTGTGAGAACGATGACTGGTTAAAATTTTTGGTGGTTTCTTGTTCAGTCCATAGGCCTACATCATGTGGCAAACCGGTGAGCATGTGGCTCTATTAGTATAGGAGATACCTGAAAACATATCACACTTTTCATCATAGTGCTTTTACCAATGCATAAAATGCATGGAGAAGTCATTTCGAATGACTGGTCCTCAGTGTTGTGAGAACGATGACTGGTTAAAATTTTTGGTGGTTTCTTGTTCAGTCCATAGGCCTACATCATGTGGCAAACCGGTGAGCATGTGGCTCTATTAGTATAGGAGATACCTGAAAACATATCACACTTTTCATCATAGTGCTTTTACCAATGCATAAAATGCATGGAGAAGTCATTTCGAATGACTGGTCCTCAGTGTTGTGAGAACGATGACTGGATAAAATTTTTGGTGGTTTCTTGTTCAGTCCATAGGCCTACATCATGTGGCAAACCGGTGAGCATGTGGCTCTATTAGTATAGGAGATACCTGAAAACATGTCACACTTTTCATCATAGTGCTTTTACCAATGCATAAAATGCATGGAGAAGTCATTTCGAATGACTGGTCCTCAGTGTTGTGAGAACGATGACTGGTTAAAATTTTTGGTGGTTTCTTGTTCAGTCCATAGGCCTACATCATGTGGCAAACCGGTGAGCATGTGGCTCTATTAGTATAGGAGATACCTGAAAACATATCACACTTTTCATCATAGTGCTTTTACCAATGCATAAAATGCATGGAGAAGTCATTTCGAATGACTGGTCCTCAGTGTTGTGAGAACGATGACTGGTTAAAATTTTTGGTGGTTTCTTGTTCAGTCCATAGGCCTACATCATGTGGCAAACCGGTGAGCATGTGGCTCTATTAGTATAGGAGATACCTGAAAACATATCACACTTTTCATCATAGTGCTTTTACCAATGCATAAAATGCATGGAGAAGTCATTTCGAATGACTGGTCCTCAGTGTTGTGAGAACGATGACTAGTTAAAATTTTTGGTGGTTTCTTGTTCAGTCCATAGGCCTACATCATGTGGCAAACCGGTGAGCATGTGGCTCTATTAGTATAGGAGATACCTGAAAACATATCACACTTTTCATCATAGTGCTTTTACCAATGCATAAAATGCATGGAGAAGTCATTTCGAATGACTGGTCCTCAGTGTTGTGAGAACGATGACTGGTTAAAATTTTTGGTGGTTTCTTGTTCAGTCCATAGGCCTACATCATGTGGCAAACCGGTGAGCATGTGGCTCTATTAGTATAGGAGATACCTGAAAACATATCACACTTTTCATCATAGTGCTTTTACCAATGCATAAAATGCATGGAGAAGTCATTTCGAATGACTGGTCCTCAGTGTTGTGAGAACGATGACTGGTTAAAATTTTTGGTGGTTTCTTGTTCAGTCCATAGGCCTACATCATGTGGCAAACCGGTGAGCATGTGGCTCTATTAGTATAGGAGATACCTGAAAACATATCACACTTTTCATCATAGTGCTTTTACCAATGCATAAAATGCATGGAGAAGTCATTTCGAATGACTGGTCCTCAGTGTTGTGAGAACGATGACTGGATAAAATTTTTGGTGGTTTCTTGTTCAGTCCATAGGCCTACATCATGTGGCAAACCGGTGAGCATGTGGCTCTATTAGTATAGGAGATACCTGAAAACATATCACACTTTTCATCATAGTGCTTTTACCAATGCATAAAATGCATGGAGAAGTCATTTCGAATGACTGGTCCTCAGTGTTGTGAGAACGATGACTGGTTAAAATTTTTGGTGGTTTCTTGTTCAGTCCATAGGCCTACATAATGTGGCAAACCGGTGAGCATGTGGCTCTATTAGTATAGGAGATACCTGAAAACATATCACACTTTTCATCATAGTGCTTTTACCAATGCATAAAATGCATGGAGAAGTCATTTCGAATGACTGGTCCTCAGTGTTGTGAGAACGATGACTGGTTAAAATTTTTGGTGGTTTCTTGTTCAGTCCATAGGCCTACATCATGTGGCAAACCGGTGAGCATGTGGCTCTATTAGTATAGGAGATACCTGAAAACATATCACACTTTTCATCATAGTGCTTTTACCAATGCATAAAATGCATGGAGAAGTCATTTCGAATGACTGGTCCTCAGTGTTGTGAGAACGATGACTGGTTAAAATTTTTGGTGGTTTCCTGTTCAGTCCATAGGCCTACATCATGTGGCAAACCGGTGAGCATGTGGCTCTATTAGTATAGGAGATACCTGAAAACATATCACACTTTTCATCATAGTGCTTTTACCAATGCATAAAATGCATGGAGAAGTCATTTCGAATGACTGGTCCTCAGTGTTGTGAGAATGATGACTGGTTAAAATTTTTGGTGGTTTCTTGTTCAGTCCATAGGCCTACATCATGTGGCAAACCGGTGAGCATGTGGCTCTATTAGTATAGGAGATACCTGAAAACATATCACACTTTTCATCATAGTGCTTTTACCAATGCATAAAATGCATGGAGAAGTCATTTCGAATGACTGGTCCTCAGTGTTGTGAGAACGATGACTGGTTAAAATTTTTGGTGTTTTCTTGTTCAGTCCATAGGCCTACATCATGTGGCAAACCGGTGAGCATGTGGCTCTATTAGTATAGGAGATACCTGAAAACATATCACACTTTTCATCATAGTGCTTTTACCAATGCATAAAATGCATGGAGAAGTCATTTCGAATGACTGGTCCTCAGTGTTGTGAGAACGATGACTGGTTAAAATTTTTGGTGGTTTCTTGTTCAGTCCATAGGCCTACATCATGTGGCAAACCGGTGAGCATGTGGCTCTATTAGTATAGGAGATACCTGAAAACATATCACACTTTTCATCATAGTGCTTTTACCAATGCATAAAATGCATGGAGAAGTCATTTCGAATGACTGGTCCTCAGTGTTGTGAGAACGATGACTGGTTAAAATTTTTGGTGGTTTCTTGTTCAGTCCATAGGCCTACATCATGTGGCAAACCGGTGAGCATGTGGCTCTATTAGTATAGGAGATACCGAAAAACATATCACACTTTTCATCATAGTGCTTTTACCAATGCATAAAATGCATGGAGAAGTCATTTCGAATGACTGGTCCTCAGTGTTGTGAGAACGATGACTGGTTAAAATTTTTGGTGGTTTCCTGTTCAGTCCATAGGCCTACATCATGTGGCAAACCGGTGAGCATGTGGCTCTATTAGTATAGGAGATACCTGAAAACATATCACACTTTTCATCATAGTGCTTTTACCAATGCATAAAATGCATGGAGAAGTCATTTCGAATGACTGGTCCTCAGTGTTGTGAGAATGATGACTGGTTAAAATTTTTGGTGGTGGGGCGTGGCTTCGGTGCCTATGGAGAAGCACCTGTGAAGAGAGAGCTCCAGGGGATTTGTCCCAAATAAGCTACATCCACAGCATTAAGGAGACCATCCTGCCACATAGACCCCTTACAACGTCTCCTGATCCATCAGAGACCCCCTCCAATCAAGTTCTGGGGTTATTTTACACAATTTGTGCTACTAAGCTGCATCAGCCCGACTAGGCCTCAAGCCTGCGGCCCAGTGGATTCATCCGCGCTGTTGATGTGAAGATTTGCTGCCTCCTGCACTCAGGAATTAATTCCCAGTACAGGCTCATTTCCCCCCAGGACCTTCCTGAACGACCACCCGGCATAAGAAAGCGCAGAAACAAAGCCCCAAGCATCTGGGACCAGCGCTTGCCAAAGACCGCAGCCGAAATAGTCCCCTCACTCAGGCCTGCAGCACCACCGGAGATCCGCCCTCAGCGGCCGCTATCCACGGGCGGCGAGGGCGAAGCTGCAGCGGCACCTACAACCTCCAGGCATCCTCCAGACGGCCAAGCAGCCGAAGAGTTCCGGCCGACTGCTCCGGGGGAAGACCCGGCGATCAGCTCCTGTCAGCTGACACCGGAGTGTCGGCGACAGACCAAGACCCTCGGCTCCTCCTCCCACTCCAGGAACAGCGCCGCCGGGACCCCATCGCCAGCGCCTGTCAGGCGCCGACAGATAGTGCAGAGCCACAGCGGCGGTGAGCACTCCCCCTGCAGCTGCGGCCGGAGGTTCTCCCGGCCGACACTCCCGGAGTACAGGTCCCGGACCGCACACACCAAGGAGGCAAGTACCGGAGCTCCGGTCTCGGACGGAGACGCGAAGCTCCGCCCCTCCACTGCAAGCCCGAGTATCTGCGGGCGCCGCCGAGGACTTCACCGGTGACGCTGGTGGATACGGAGCCAATTGCTCAGCGACAGAAGGTACGGAGCCACAGCGGCGCTGCCCCACACCAAGGGACTCCCGGCGGCTGCGGGCGGGGGATCCTCCCGGCCGACAGTCTCAGACAGGAGGACCCGGACCGTAGACATAGCAAGCACCAGAGCGCCGGTCCCGAGGCTCCTCCCCCTCCTCTCAAGTCCGCGACTCCGCCGACACCGCTGAGACTGTCATCAGCCACAACAGTCTGTGCGGGTGGGAACGGAGCTGCAGCGGCGCCATAACCCTCCAGGTAACCGCTCCAGATCCTGACATACCACAACTGGTGGATCTCACCCCTCCACTCCAAGGGTGCAGTCATTAGGGGCACAATCGTAATACCGGCACCGCTCCTTATACGTCCCACTTAAACTCCTCTCTCCCCAGTAGTAGTCCCAGACCTGTCAGGCAGCTATTGGGTTATAACACCGCTGAGCAGATCTGGTGGGGCACTGGTTCGATTCCCCTCCATGTCTCTTTGCCTCTCACCAAGCTCTTATAATAAGAGGGCAACAATAAAAATACAGACCATATTTACTTATCAGCTGGAGATTACAGTGTTCACAAACAGAGGCTAAAAGATCTGTTATTCTCCCTTCTGGCCATATAATAAATACATAATTAATAAAATCAATACTCAAGACCTCAAAGTAACTGCACAAGGGAAGTAGTCCCGGCCACTTCATTCAGGATCACATACGTGGGGGCCACTGTGTTATTTGCTCTCCAGAACTGACAACAGAGAGCAAAAGCTGTTAATCCTAATTTCTGTACAAAAACTACAAAAACTATCCCGTCTAAAGTTTCCTTTATTCCTTTCTCTGCTGACTTCCAGTACTAAGGAACATTATTTCCTACACTAACAGATAACAAAGAGATAAGGCCGAAATTTAGTGTCACCGCTTCCAACTCAATATATCAGATTAAATTCTGTCAAGGTACCAACGGCTTCCTAGCCTTCTATCTGCCAATATGAGCGGCACTAAACCCAAAGGAAAAACCGTCCCAACCGCGTCTCTAAGATCCCAATATAGTCAGAAACAAGAAAAAACCCTGAGCCGCAGAGACCAGGAAAAAACTAGACACAACCCCTTCTCCTCTCCCAGGCCCAGATCCAGGTCTCCCAGGAGAGACCTTCCTAATCTTCTAGAATACGAATCCTTCAGCAAGTCTCCAACCCGTAAACCTTCCCCAATAAAAATGGACTCATCATCTAGCCTAAAAAGATCAAACCCAGGCGCAATAAGTGAGAAATACACATCCACGGAAAACTACTCTGGAGTAGAAGACGAAATTGACTCTAGTGACACCTCTCCAAACCCAACCCCCATGAAGAGCAAAATTAAATATGATAACCCAGGCCCCTTCGTAAGCTCTAATCCGCCAGACTACGAGGATTTACTCAATAAACTAGCATCTAAAATGGACGAAAGATTAAATATCGCCGTCAAAACACTAAAGACAGAAATGGATATAAACTTCCAAAAATACTGTGACAAATTAGATGATAAAATAGACAACTTAGACAGACAACTATCCAAACATGAGGAAAGGATCAACAGGCTCGAACACAGGTCATCAATTTCATTTGACGAACTTGACCGAGTTAACATTGAGTTGAAGAACTTACGCTCCAAGATGGCCGACTTGGAGGACAGAAGTAGAAGAAATAACTTAAAAATCAGAGGTATCCCGGAAGACGTGCCTCAAGATCAATTATCTCAGCATATAAAAGGCATATTTAAATCAGCCTTGCCCGACTTATCAGACCTAGACCTAACAATTGACAGAGCCCACCGACTGCCAAAACCTCCTAAGGTCCCCGCTGAACTACCAAGAGATACCATTCTTAAAGTTCATTTTTTCAAGACTAAGGAGGCCATTCTCTCTTACTTGAGGGATAAAAAATCCTTCCCAGACCCATACAAAAATCTGAAAGTTTTCCCCGACTTCTCCAAAGACACCCTGGAAGGCCGCAGAGAGTTCAGGCCAGTCACGTCAGCCCTCCGCGACAGAGGCATTAAATATAGATGGGGCTTCCCGCTCAAACTTCTAGTCTCCTTCAGAGAAAAAATCATCCCGATCTACTCGGTCGATGAAGGAATGGACTTCGTCAGATCACTGGGCCGTTGATCAACCATATTCCCTATGCTGCCATATTAAGGGGTCTCCTTTTCCTTTTCTCATCATATTTTGGGATAAACCCCTCATTCTCGTCCACGTGTACTAACCCCCCTTTCTCTCCCTCCTAGGTAGCTCTGTGACCTACCAGTTTTGTTATATAGGTCCTTATATTCCTACTGTGATCTTTTATTTAGGTCCTTATATACCTGTTACGATTTACGCCTGTTCCCTCCTAGGTTACACCAGCTCTTGCTGTTATACTTGTAAATATGTCATTCAAGATAATCTCCTATAATGTTAGAGGGCTGAATAGCCCACAAAAAAGACACGCTTTGTGGAGAGAGTTGATCAGCCTTCAGGCAGACATTGCATGCTTACAAGAGACAAAATTCCTGGCGGGGAATCACCCCTACTTTAATCATCGTAGCTTTCCTCATATTTTTGAGGCCTGTAACTCCAGCAAAAAAGCGGGGGTGATTACCCTGATCAGGAATAGTGTACCTTTCGAGTTCATTGAGGAATATGCTGATCCAAAAGGTAGGTACCACATCCTGATATGTAATATTAATGGCCAAGAATGCACCATAATTAACACATACGCCCCAAATAAAAACCAGATTAGCTTTCTGTCCAAGCTCCTGAAAAAAATCAATAAGGTTAAGAAGGGTAACCTCATCTTCCTAGGTGACTTTAATACCACCCCTGACAATACGCTTGACTCTTCCTCTGGCTTGAGACCAGCCTCAGAGGTCCTGAACTGGTGGCTGGATAAAAGTGAGCTCTATGACACCTTTAGATGTCTTAACTCCACATCAAGAGAATACACTCATTTTTCTTCGGTCCACCATTCAGCATCCAGGATTGACCTGATATTATCTGACATTTTCTCTCTCGAAAAATTCAGAAAGGTGGACATAGGGGACAGGACACTGTCGGATCATTCCCCTGTCACTGCGGAAATTAGCCTTGGCCCCTCCCTAAAAAACTCTAAAGCATGGAAATGCAGCTCATTTATCATTCATGATCCCATCCATGCGACAACGATTCGTAATAATATCTCCCATTATTTCAATGAAAACCCCCCAGAAATCACTAACCCCGCAACCAATTGGTGCGCCCACAAAGCGGTTATTAGAGGCACCCTAATAAGCATATCCTCTAAAATAAAAAGGGAAAAAAGAGCAAAAATCCAAAATCTTCAAAAAGACATTCGTGAATTGGAAAAATCTCTAATTAGCCGCCCTTCCCCCTCATCCAAACTCCAAACAGACTTAAACTCCCTTAGGCAAAACCTAAGATCCCTCCTGTTCTCACCTTACGAAGCAGCCCTCAATTCCTCCAAATTCAAGGTATATTCCTCCCTGAACAAGCCAACCAAATATATGGTAAATAGAATAAAGAAATTTAGAATTCACAACAAAATTAACAGAATTTCTTCCCTCTCTGACAATTCCACCTTGTCTCATCCCCAAGATATAGTTAATGAATTTTCCAAATACTACTCTAAATTATATAACCTAAATCTAGACCCATCATCACCCCCACCAAAAGATGCGGACATCAAAGCCTATCTCGCCAAAATCAACCTTCCTTCCCTTACAAAGGAAGAAATCGAATCTCTATCGGCCCCTTTCTCCTCTTCAGAAGTTGAAGAGGCCATCAACCACCTTAAATCGCAAAAATCCCCAGGGCCGGATGGCTTTTGTAATTCTTATTACAAAGCCTTCGCAACAAATTTAATACCTCACCTGGTAAAATTATTCAACTATGCATCCAATTCAGGTTCCTTTCCTCCAGAAATGCTGGAGGCCTCAATCGTCCTTATTCCAAAGCAAGCGGCCAACCCTATGGCCACAAGTAGTTATAGGCCTATATCCCTTCTGAACTCAGACACCAAATTGTTCTCAAAAATTTTGGCCAATAGACTTAGCGTTATCCTCCCCAGACTAATAGTCAATGATCAAATGGGGTTCATAAAAAATAGGCAACCTGCTGACGCCACCAGAAGGATTTTGAACCAAATTAAACTCACTAATAAATTCAAAACCCCTACAGTTTTTGTTTCCTTAGACGCTGAAAAGGCCTTTGACCGTATAGATTGGAACTTCCTCAAACACACCCTCAAAAAATTTGGTTTTAACGACAAACTTATTTTCTCACTCATGACATTATATCAAGGCCCTACAGCTAAAGTCACCTGCAATAACCATATCTCTGACCCCTTCCATATCAACAACGGCACTAGACAAGGTTGCCCCCTATCCCCTTTGCTCTTTAATTTGGCTCTCGAACCTCTGGCTGAAAGCATTAGACAAAATTCTTCCATTTCAGGCATACTTACCAATAAACGTCACCATAAGCTCAGCTTATTTGCAGACGACATAATTTTAACCCTAACCAACCCAGTTGTCTCCACTACAGAAACTATCAAAGAACTTGAAAAATTTGCATCCCTTTCCAAATTCAAAATTAACGGTTCAAAATCTAACATCCTACCCATCCACCTCAGCAAAAAGGATACCAATTCCTTAAAAAGCGTAATATCATTCAAGTGGTGCAATGAAGAATTCCCATACTTAGGGATCATAATCAACAAAAACCTTGATAAGACTGCCTCCTCAAACCTGGGGAAGATAGATGAAATACTTAAAAAGGATTGCACCACTTTTAATGATAAAAGTTTGTCCTGGTGGGGGAGAAATCTAACAATTAAGATGTTTACCCTACCAAAAATTTTGTATATCCTGAGATGTATCCCCCTTCCCATCCCCACACCTTCCTTGTTGAAGATCCAATCAAAGCTAAATAAGTACATTTGGAATGATAAAAAGCCCAGAACAAGTACCAGATCCCTTTACAAGACAAAAACCCACGGAGGAATGGATCTCCCAAATATTACGGCCCACTATAATACTCTCCTACTTAAACAAAGCTCGCCCTGGTGGTCAGACCAGAGCGAGCCTGCATGGCTCGACTTGGAGGAAGAGATTAATGGAAGAAAACCCCTTAAATCCATCATCCTCAAAGCTATTTCCAGTTCCCCCAACAAAACACATAACCACCCAATTTTTCAGGCGATTTCCCTCGCTTGGTTTTCAACTCTAAAAACGGGGAATTATACTCAAAGCAGCCCCACTCATCCCAAACTTCCCTTGTCACTTGTCTACTCAATTTTGAATCTTCCCCTACCCCCTATATGGGCTGACTTAAAAATTCAAACAATTGGCGATATTTACACTGGGCCTAAACCCATGGACTTCAGTTCACTAAAAAGTAAATTTAATGCCCCCTCATCTCTTTTCTTTGAATATATGATACTGAGGGAAAACCTAAGCATGTTTCTCAACCTCAAACTGAAATTCTCGGAGTCTTCTTCAAAAATTCTATCCAATCCAAATCACTCTATTTTCTGGAGTCACAAGTTCATCTATAATACTTTCAATAAAGATGATTCATTGGTCAAAAGCGCAGCTTTCATATCCTGGGAAAAATCCTTAGGTCTCTCCGCCTCTACAGACGATTGGGAGGAGGCCTTTTCGGCATCTTACCAATCTACAATTTCAATGTCCCTTCTGGAGTCGCACTTCAAGGTGTGCTCCAGGTGGTACTACACTCCAGCAAGACTGTCCCACATCAGCCCATCCAACTCCCCCTTATGCTGGAGAAATTGTGGTCATAAAGGTGACCTTTTACACATTTTTTGGAGCTGCCCAACTGCGGCCCTCTTTTGGCTGGAAATCTCTTCAATCATCTCTAAATTGTCAGGTTCCCTTTTCACACTCTCCTCACAACTAGCCCTTCTCTCCTTGGACACCAACCTTGTTGACAGATCTTTACTGCGTATAGTCTTGCATATCTGTCTGGTTGCAAAAAAATCCATTGCATGTCATTGGAAAAAGGCCACTCTGCCCAACGCAGCCTTTGTCATCAAGCTCATGATGCAACATAGAGAGCTAGAGCTCAAATTTGCCTTACTCAATAATGAATTTGGCAGATTCTACCAAAAATGGCATATATGGGAGCAGCATTATCCTCCTTGAGCAACCAACATTCTCAAATTGGTTTATGTCTACATAACTGTTCACAAGATCTTCTCTCTCCTTCCCTTCCCACACTAAACTTTGATTTTGCAGCTGTAATTGTTGGATATTTACAAGTTTTCTCACAAGGGTCGTCCCCTTGTATTGTTTAGATACATCGATGTTGATTCGTATTCAGCCTATTTGCCTTCAAGGGCTGCGTCCCTTGCATTACTCTTCGTTGAACTGTTATTATTCTTCAAAGTTCTTGTCTTGTATTGTCTTTGCCCTCCCTTATTTCCCTTTCTCATATCCTCTCCCTCCTCCCTCCCTCCCTCCCTCCCCCTCCCTTCTTATTCCCCGCCCCTCCTCTCCAGGTCAAGACACAAAAATTCCAATAAAGTTCTTTGGAAAAAAAAAAAAGAAAAAAAAAAAAAAAAAAATTTTTGGTGGTTTCTTGTTCAGTCCATAGGCCTACATCATGTGGCAAACCGGTGAGCATGTGGCTCTATTAGTATAGGAGATACCGAAAAACATATCACACTTTTCATCATAGTGCTTTTACCAATGCATAAAATGCATGGAGAAGTCATTTCGAATGACTGGTCCTCAGTGTTGTGAGAACGATGACTGGTTAAAATTTTTGGTGGTTTCCTGTTCAGTCCATAGGCCTACATCATGTGGCAAACCGGTGAGCATGTGGCTCTATTAGTATAGGAGATACCTGAAAACATATCACACTTTTCATCATAGTGCTTTTACCAATGCATAAAATGCATGGAGAAGTCATTTCGAATGACTGGTCCTCAGTGTTGTGAGAATGATGACTGGTTAAAATTTTTGGTGGTGGGGCGTGGCTTCGGTGCCTATGGAGAAGCACCTGTGAAGAGAGAGCTCCAGGGGATTTGTCCCAAATAAGCTACATCCACAGCATTAAGGAGACCATCCTGCCACATAGACCCCTTACAACGTCTCCTGATCCATCAGAGACCCCCTCCAATCAAGTTCTGGGGTTATTTTACACAATTTGTGCTACTAAGCTGCATCAGCCCGACTAGGCCTCAAGCCTGCGGCCCAGTGGATTCATCCGCGCTGTTGATGTGAAGATTTGCTGCCTCCTGCACTCAGGAATTAATTCCCAGTACAGGCTCATTTCCCCCCAGGACCTTCCTGAACGACCACCCGGCATAAGAAAGCGCAGAAACAAAGCCCCAAGCATCTGGGACCAGCGCTTGCCAAAGACCGCAGCCGAAATAGTCCCCTCACTCAGGCCTGCAGCACCACCGGAGATCCGCCCTCAGCGGCCGCTATCCACGGGCGGCGAGGGCGAAGCTGCAGCGGCACCTACAACCTCCAGGCATCCTCCAGACGGCCAAGCAGCCGAAGAGTTCCGGCCGACTGCTCCGGGGGAAGACCCGGCGATCAGCTCCTGTCAGCTGACACCGGAGTGTCGGCGACAGACCAAGACCCTCGGCTCCTCCTCCCACTCCAGGAACAGCGCCGCCGGGACCCCATCGCCAGCGCCTGTCAGGCGCCGACAGATAGTGCAGAGCCACAGCGGCGGTGAGCACTCCCCCTGCAGCTGCGGCCGGAGGTTCTCCCGGCCGACACTCCCGGAGTACAGGTCCCGGACCGCACACACCAAGGAGGCAAGTACCGGAGCTCCGGTCTCGGACGGAGACGCGAAGCTCCGCCCCTCCACTGCAAGCCCGAGTATCTGCGGGCGCCGCCGAGGACTTCACCGGTGACGCTGGTGGATACGGAGCCAATTGCTCAGCGACAGAAGGTACGGAGCCACAGCGGCGCTGCCCCACACCAAGGGACTCCCGGCGGCTGCGGGCGGGGGATCCTCCCGGCCGACAGTCTCAGACAGGAGGACCCGGACCGTAGACATAGCAAGCACCAGAGCGCCGGTCCCGAGGCTCCTCCCCCTCCTCTCAAGTCCGCGACTCCGCCGACACCGCTGAGACTGTCATCAGCCACAACAGTCTGTGCGGGTGGGAACGGAGCTGCAGCGGCGCCATAACCCTCCAGGTAACCGCTCCAGATCCTGACATACCACAACTGGTGGATCTCACCCCTCCACTCCAAGGGTGCAGTCATTAGGGGCACAATCGTAATACCGGCACCGCTCCTTATACGTCCCACTTAAACTCCTCTCTCCCCAGTAGTAGTCCCAGACCTGTCAGGCAGCTATTGGGTTATAACACCGCTGAGCAGATCTGGTGGGGCACTGGTTCGATTCCCCTCCATGTCTCTTTGCCTCTCACCAAGCTCTTATAATAAGAGGGCAACAATAAAAATACAGACCATATTTACTTATCAGCTGGAGATTACAGTGTTCACAAACAGAGGCTAAAAGATCTGTTATTCTCCCTTCTGGCCATATAATAAATACATAATTAATAAAATCAATACTCAAGACCTCAAAGTAACTGCACAAGGGAAGTAGTCCCGGCCACTTCATTCAGGATCACATACGTGGGGGCCACTGTGTTATTTGCTCTCCAGAACTGACAACAGAGAGCAAAAGCTGTTAATCCTAATTTCTGTACAAAAACTACAAAAACTATCCCGTCTAAAGTTTCCTTTATTCCTTTCTCTGCTGACTTCCAGTACTAAGGAACATTATTTCCTACACTAACAGATAACAAAGAGATAAGGCCGAAATTTAGTGTCACCGCTTCCAACTCAATATATCAGATTAAATTCTGTCAAGGTACCAACGGCTTCCTAGCCTTCTATCTGCCAATATGAGCGGCACTAAACCCAAAGGAAAAACCGTCCCAACCGCGTCTCTAAGATCCCAATATAGTCAGAAACAAGAAAAAACCCTGAGCCGCAGAGACCAGGAAAAAACTAGACACAACCCCTTCTCCTCTCCCAGGCCCAGATCCAGGTCTCCCAGGAGAGACCTTCCTAATCTTCTAGAATACGAATCCTTCAGCAAGTCTCCAACCCGTAAACCTTCCCCAATAAAAATGGACTCATCATCTAGCCTAAAAAGATCAAACCCAGGCGCAATAAGTGAGAAATACACATCCACGGAAAACTACTCTGGAGTAGAAGACGAAATTGACTCTAGTGACACCTCTCCAAACCCAACCCCCATGAAGAGCAAAATTAAATATGATAACCCAGGCCCCTTCGTAAGCTCTAATCCGCCAGACTACGAGGATTTACTCAATAAACTAGCATCTAAAATGGACGAAAGATTAAATATCGCCGTCAAAACACTAAAGACAGAAATGGATATAAACTTCCAAAAATACTGTGACAAATTAGATGATAAAATAGACAACTTAGACAGACAACTATCCAAACATGAGGAAAGGATCAACAGGCTCGAACACAGGTCATCAATTTCATTTGACGAACTTGACCGAGTTAACATTGAGTTGAAGAACTTACGCTCCAAGATGGCCGACTTGGAGGACAGAAGTAGAAGAAATAACTTAAAAATCAGAGGTATCCCGGAAGACGTGCCTCAAGATCAATTATCTCAGCATATAAAAGGCATATTTAAATCAGCCTTGCCCGACTTATCAGACCTAGACCTAACAATTGACAGAGCCCACCGACTGCCAAAACCTCCTAAGGTCCCCGCTGAACTACCAAGAGATACCATTCTTAAAGTTCATTTTTTCAAGACTAAGGAGGCCATTCTCTCTTACTTGAGGGATAAAAAATCCTTCCCAGACCCATACAAAAATCTGAAAGTTTTCCCCGACTTCTCCAAAGACACCCTGGAAGGCCGCAGAGAGTTCAGGCCAGTCACGTCAGCCCTCCGCGACAGAGGCATTAAATATAGATGGGGCTTCCCGCTCAAACTTCTAGTCTCCTTCAGAGAAAAAATCATCCCGATCTACTCGGTCGATGAAGGAATGGACTTCGTCAGATCACTGGGCCGTTGATCAACCATATTCCCTATGCTGCCATATTAAGGGGTCTCCTTTTCCTTTTCTCATCATATTTTGGGATAAACCCCTCATTCTCGTCCACGTGTACTAACCCCCCTTTCTCTCCCTCCTAGGTAGCTCTGTGACCTACCAGTTTTGTTATATAGGTCCTTATATTCCTACTGTGATCTTTTATTTAGGTCCTTATATACCTGTTACGATTTACGCCTGTTCCCTCCTAGGTTACACCAGCTCTTGCTGTTATACTTGTAAATATGTCATTCAAGATAATCTCCTATAATGTTAGAGGGCTGAATAGCCCACAAAAAAGACACGCTTTGTGGAGAGAGTTGATCAGCCTTCAGGCAGACATTGCATGCTTACAAGAGACAAAATTCCTGGCGGGGAATCACCCCTACTTTAATCATCGTAGCTTTCCTCATATTTTTGAGGCCTGTAACTCCAGCAAAAAAGCGGGGGTGATTACCCTGATCAGGAATAGTGTACCTTTCGAGTTCATTGAGGAATATGCTGATCCAAAAGGTAGGTACCACATCCTGATATGTAATATTAATGGCCAAGAATGCACCATAATTAACACATACGCCCCAAATAAAAACCAGATTAGCTTTCTGTCCAAGCTCCTGAAAAAAATCAATAAGGTTAAGAAGGGTAACCTCATCTTCCTAGGTGACTTTAATACCACCCCTGACAATACGCTTGACTCTTCCTCTGGCTTGAGACCAGCCTCAGAGGTCCTGAACTGGTGGCTGGATAAAAGTGAGCTCTATGACACCTTTAGATGTCTTAACTCCACATCAAGAGAATACACTCATTTTTCTTCGGTCCACCATTCAGCATCCAGGATTGACCTGATATTATCTGACATTTTCTCTCTCGAAAAATTCAGAAAGGTGGACATAGGGGACAGGACACTGTCGGATCATTCCCCTGTCACTGCGGAAATTAGCCTTGGCCCCTCCCTAAAAAACTCTAAAGCATGGAAATGCAGCTCATTTATCATTCATGATCCCATCCATGCGACAACGATTCGTAATAATATCTCCCATTATTTCAATGAAAACCCCCCAGAAATCACTAACCCCGCAACCAATTGGTGCGCCCACAAAGCGGTTATTAGAGGCACCCTAATAAGCATATCCTCTAAAATAAAAAGGGAAAAAAGAGCAAAAATCCAAAATCTTCAAAAAGACATTCGTGAATTGGAAAAATCTCTAATTAGCCGCCCTTCCCCCTCATCCAAACTCCAAACAGACTTAAACTCCCTTAGGCAAAACCTAAGATCCCTCCTGTTCTCACCTTACGAAGCAGCCCTCAATTCCTCCAAATTCAAGGTATATTCCTCCCTGAACAAGCCAACCAAATATATGGTAAATAGAATAAAGAAATTTAGAATTCACAACAAAATTAACAGAATTTCTTCCCTCTCTGACAATTCCACCTTGTCTCATCCCCAAGATATAGTTAATGAATTTTCCAAATACTACTCTAAATTATATAACCTAAATCTAGACCCATCATCACCCCCACCAAAAGATGCGGACATCAAAGCCTATCTCGCCAAAATCAACCTTCCTTCCCTTACAAAGGAAGAAATCGAATCTCTATCGGCCCCTTTCTCCTCTTCAGAAGTTGAAGAGGCCATCAACCACCTTAAATCGCAAAAATCCCCAGGGCCGGATGGCTTTTGTAATTCTTATTACAAAGCCTTCGCAACAAATTTAATACCTCACCTGGTAAAATTATTCAACTATGCATCCAATTCAGGTTCCTTTCCTCCAGAAATGCTGGAGGCCTCAATCGTCCTTATTCCAAAGCAAGCGGCCAACCCTATGGCCACAAGTAGTTATAGGCCTATATCCCTTCTGAACTCAGACACCAAATTGTTCTCAAAAATTTTGGCCAATAGACTTAGCGTTATCCTCCCCAGACTAATAGTCAATGATCAAATGGGGTTCATAAAAAATAGGCAACCTGCTGACGCCACCAGAAGGATTTTGAACCAAATTAAACTCACTAATAAATTCAAAACCCCTACAGTTTTTGTTTCCTTAGACGCTGAAAAGGCCTTTGACCGTATAGATTGGAACTTCCTCAAACACACCCTCAAAAAATTTGGTTTTAACGACAAACTTATTTTCTCACTCATGACATTATATCAAGGCCCTACAGCTAAAGTCACCTGCAATAACCATATCTCTGACCCCTTCCATATCAACAACGGCACTAGACAAGGTTGCCCCCTATCCCCTTTGCTCTTTAATTTGGCTCTCGAACCTCTGGCTGAAAGCATTAGACAAAATTCTTCCATTTCAGGCATACTTACCAATAAACGTCACCATAAGCTCAGCTTATTTGCAGACGACATAATTTTAACCCTAACCAACCCAGTTGTCTCCACTACAGAAACTATCAAAGAACTTGAAAAATTTGCATCCCTTTCCAAATTCAAAATTAACGGTTCAAAATCTAACATCCTACCCATCCACCTCAGCAAAAAGGATACCAATTCCTTAAAAAGCGTAATATCATTCAAGTGGTGCAATGAAGAATTCCCATACTTAGGGATCATAATCAACAAAAACCTTGATAAGACTGCCTCCTCAAACCTGGGGAAGATAGATGAAATACTTAAAAAGGATTGCACCACTTTTAATGATAAAAGTTTGTCCTGGTGGGGGAGAAATCTAACAATTAAGATGTTTACCCTACCAAAAATTTTGTATATCCTGAGATGTATCCCCCTTCCCATCCCCACACCTTCCTTGTTGAAGATCCAATCAAAGCTAAATAAGTACATTTGGAATGATAAAAAGCCCAGAACAAGTACCAGATCCCTTTACAAGACAAAAACCCACGGAGGAATGGATCTCCCAAATATTACGGCCCACTATAATACTCTCCTACTTAAACAAAGCTCGCCCTGGTGGTCAGACCAGAGCGAGCCTGCATGGCTCGACTTGGAGGAAGAGATTAATGGAAGAAAACCCCTTAAATCCATCATCCTCAAAGCTATTTCCAGTTCCCCCAACAAAACACATAACCACCCAATTTTTCAGGCGATTTCCCTCGCTTGGTTTTCAACTCTAAAAACGGGGAATTATACTCAAAGCAGCCCCACTCATCCCAAACTTCCCTTGTCACTTGTCTACTCAATTTTGAATCTTCCCCTACCCCCTATATGGGCTGACTTAAAAATTCAAACAATTGGCGATATTTACACTGGGCCTAAACCCATGGACTTCAGTTCACTAAAAAGTAAATTTAATGCCCCCTCATCTCTTTTCTTTGAATATATGATACTGAGGGAAAACCTAAGCATGTTTCTCAACCTCAAACTGAAATTCTCGGAGTCTTCTTCAAAAATTCTATCCAATCCAAATCACTCTATTTTCTGGAGTCACAAGTTCATCTATAATACTTTCAATAAAGATGATTCATTGGTCAAAAGCGCAGCTTTCATATCCTGGGAAAAATCCTTAGGTCTCTCCGCCTCTACAGACGATTGGGAGGAGGCCTTTTCGGCATCTTACCAATCTACAATTTCAATGTCCCTTCTGGAGTCGCACTTCAAGGTGTGCTCCAGGTGGTACTACACTCCAGCAAGACTGTCCCACATCAGCCCATCCAACTCCCCCTTATGCTGGAGAAATTGTGGTCATAAAGGTGACCTTTTACACATTTTTTGGAGCTGCCCAACTGCGGCCCTCTTTTGGCTGGAAATCTCTTCAATCATCTCTAAATTGTCAGGTTCCCTTTTCACACTCTCCTCACAACTAGCCCTTCTCTCCTTGGACACCAACCTTGTTGACAGATCTTTACTGCGTATAGTCTTGCATATCTGTCTGGTTGCAAAAAAATCCATTGCATGTCATTGGAAAAAGGCCACTCTGCCCAACGCAGCCTTTGTCATCAAGCTCATGATGCAACATAGAGAGCTAGAGCTCAAATTTGCCTTACTCAATAATGAATTTGGCAGATTCTACCAAAAATGGCATATATGGGAGCAGCATTATCCTCCTTGAGCAACCAACATTCTCAAATTGGTTTATGTCTACATAACTGTTCACAAGATCTTCTCTCTCCTTCCCTTCCCACACTAAACTTTGATTTTGCAGCTGTAATTGTTGGATATTTACAAGTTTTCTCACAAGGGTCGTCCCCTTGTATTGTTTAGATACATCGATGTTGATTCGTATTCAGCCTATTTGCCTTCAAGGGCTGCGTCCCTTGCATTACTCTTCGTTGAACTGTTATTATTCTTCAAAGTTCTTGTCTTGTATTGTCTTTGCCCTCCCTTATTTCCCTTTCTCATATCCTCTCCCTCCTCCCTCCCTCCCTCCCTCCCCCTCCCTTCTTATTCCCCGCCCCTCCTCTCCAGGTCAAGACACAAAAATTCCAATAAAGTTCTTTGGAAAAAAAAAAAAGAAAAAAAAAAAAAAATTTTTGGTGGTTTCTTGTTCAGTCCATAGGCCTACATCATGTGGCAAACCGGTGAGCATGTGGCTCTATTAGTATAGGAGATACCTGAAAACATATCACACTTTTCATCATAGTGCTTTTACCAATGCATAAAATGCATGGAGAAGTCATTTCGAATGACTGGTCCTCAGTGTTGTGAGAACGATGACTGGTTAAAATTTTTGGTGGTTTCTTGTTCAGTCCATAGGCCTACATCATGTGGCAAACCGGTGAGCATGTGGCTCTATTAGTATAGGAGATACCTGAAAACATATCACACTTTTCATCATAGTGCTTTTACCAATGCATAAAATGCATGGAGAAGTCATTTCGAATGACTGGTCCTCAGTGTTGTGAGAACGATGACTGGTTAAAATTTTTGGTGGTTTCTTGTTCAGTCCATAGGCCTACATCATGTGGCAAACCGGTGAGCATGTGGCTCTATTAGTATAGGAGATACCTGAAAACATATCACACTTTTCATCATAGTGCTTTTACCAATGCATAAAATGCATGGAGAAGTCATTTCGAATGACTGGTCCTCAGTGTTGTGAGAACGATGACTGGTTAAAATTTTTGGTGGTTTCTTGTTCAGTCTATAGGCCTACATCATGTGGCAAACCGGTGAGCATGTGGCTCTATTAGTATAGGAGATACCTGAAAACATATCACACTTTTCATCATAGTGCTTTTACCAATGCATAAAATGCATGGAGAAGTCATTTCGAATGACTGGTCCTCAGTGTTGTGAGAACGATGACTGGTTAAAATTTTTGGTGGTTTCTTGTTCAGTCCATAGGCCTACATCATGTGGCAAACCGGTGAGCATGTGGCTCTATTAGTATAGGAGATACCTGAAAACATATCACACTTTTCATCATAGTGCTTTTACCAATGCATAAAATGCATGGAGAAGTCATTTCGAATGACTGGTCCTCAGTGTTGTGAGAACGATGACTGGATAAAATTTTTGGTGGTTTCTTGTTCAGTCCATAGGCCTACATCATGTGGCAAACCGGTGAGCATGTGGCTCTATTAGTATAGGAGATACCTGAAAACATGTCACACTTTTCATCATAGTGCTTTTACCAATGCATAAAATGCATGGAGAAGTCATTTCGAATGACTGGTCCTCAGTGTTGTGAGAACGATGACTGGTTAAAATTTTTGGTGGTTTCTTGTTCAGTCCATAGGCCTACATCATGTGGCAAACCGGTGAGCATGTGGCTCTATTAGTATAGGAGATACCTGAAAACATATCACACTTTTCATCATAGTGCTTTTACCAATGCATAAAATGCATGGAGAAGTCATTTCGAATGACTGGTCCTCAGTGTTGTGAGAACGATGACTGGTTAAAATTTTTGGTGGTTTCTTGTTCAGTCCATAGGCCTACATCATGTGGCAAACCGGTGAGCATGTGGCTCTATTAGTATAGGAGATACCTGAAAACATATCACACTTTTCATCATAGTGCTTTTACCAATGCATAAAATGCATGGAGAAGTCATTTCGAATGACTGGTCCTCAGTGTTGTGAGAACGATGACTAGTTAAAATTTTTGGTGGTTTCTTGTTCAGTCCATAGGCCTACATCATGTGGCAAACCGGTGAGCATGTGGCTCTATTAGTATAGGAGATACCTGAAAACATATCACACTTTTCATCATAGTGCTTTTACCAATGCATAAAATGCATGGAGAAGTCATTTCGAATGACTGGTCCTCAGTGTTGTGAGAACGATGACTGGTTAAAATTTTTGGTGGTTTCTTGTTCAGTCCATAGGCCTACATCATGTGGCAAACCGGTGAGCATGTGGCTCTATTAGTATAGGAGATACCTGAAAACATATCACACTTTTCATCATAGTGCTTTTACCAATGCATAAAATGCATGGAGAAGTCATTTCGAATGACTGGTCCTCAGTGTTGTGAGAACGATGACTGGTTAAAATTTTTGGTGGTTTCTTGTTCAGTCCATAGGCCTACATCATGTGGCAAACCGGTGAGCATGTGGCTCTATTAGTATAGGAGATACCTGAAAACATATCACACTTTTCATCATAGTGCTTTTACCAATGCATAAAATGCATGGAGAAGTCATTTCGAATGACTGGTCCTCAGTGTTGTGAGAACGATGACTGGATAAAATTTTTGGTGGTTTCTTGTTCAGTCCATAGGCCTACATCATGTGGCAAACCGGTGAGCATGTGGCTCTATTAGTATAGGAGATACCTGAAAACATATCACACTTTTCATCATAGTGCTTTTACCAATGCATAAAATGCATGGAGAAGTCATTTCGAATGACTGGTCCTCAGTGTTGTGAGAACGATGACTGGTTAAAATTTTTGGTGGTTTCTTGTTCAGTCCATAGGCCTACATCATGTGGCAAACCGGTGAGCATGTGGCTCTATTAGTATAGGAGATACCTGAAAACATATCACACTTTTCATCATAGTGCTTTTACCAATGCATAAAATGCATGGAGAAGTCATTTCGAATGACTGGTCCTCAGTGTTGTGAGAACGATGACTGGTTAAAATTTTTGGTGGTTTCTTGTTCAGTCCATAGGCCTACATCATGTGGCAAACCGGTGAGCATGTGGCTCTATTAGTATAGGAGATACCTGAAAACATATCACACTTTTCATCATAGTGCTTTTACCAATGCATAAAATGCATGGAGAAGTCATTTCGAATGACTGGTCCTCAGTGTTGTGAGAACGATGACTGGTTAAAATTTTTGGTGGTTTCCTGTTCAGTCCATAGGCCTACATCATGTGGCAAACCGGTGAGCATGTGGCTCTATTAGTATAGGAGATACCTGAAAACATATCACACTTTTCATCATAGTGCTTTTACCAATGCATAAAATGCATGGAGAAGTCATTTCGAATGACTGGTCCTCAGTGTTGTGAGAACGATGACTGGTTAAAATTTTTGGTGGTTTCTTGTTCAGTCCATAGGCCTACATCATGTGGCAAACCGGTGAGCATGTGGCTCTATTAGTATAGGAGATACCTGAAAACATATCACACTTTTCATCATAGTGCTTTTACCAATGCATAAAATGCATGGAGAAGTCATTTCGAATGACTGGTCCTCAGTGTTGTGAGAACGATGACTGGTTAAAATTTTTGGTGGTTTCTTGTTCAGTCCATAGGCCTACATCATGTGGCAAACCGGTGAGCATGTGGCTCTATTAGTATAGGAGATACCTGAAAACATATCACACTTTTCATCATAGTGCTTTCACCAATGCATAAAATGCATGGAGAAGTCATTTCGAATGACTGGTCCTCAGTGTTGTGAGAATGATGACTGGTTAAAATTTTTGGTGGTTTCTTGTTCAGTCCATAGGCCTACATCATGTGGCAAACCGGTGAGCATGTGGCTCTATTAGTATAGGAGATACCTGAAAACATATCACACTTTTCATCATAGTGCTTTTACCAATGCATAAAATGCATGGAGAAGTCATTTCGAATGACTGGTCCTCAGTGTTGTGAGAACGATGACTGGTTAAAATTTTTGGTGGTTTCTTGTTCAGTCCATAGGCCTACATCATGTGGCAAACCGGTGAGCATGTGGCTCTATTAGTATAGGAGATACCTGAAAACATATCACACTTTTCATCATAGTGCTTTTACCAATGCATAAAATGCATGGAGAAGTCATTTCGAATGACTGGTCCTCAGTGTTGTGAGAACGATGACTGGTTAAAATTTTTGGTGGTTTCTTGTTCAGTCCATAGGCCTACATCATGTGGCAAACCGGTGAGCATGTGGCTCTATTAGTATAGGAGATACCTGAAAACATATCACACTTTTCATCATAGTGCTTTTACCAATGCATAAAATGCATGGAGAAGTCATTTCGAATGACTGGTCCTCAGTGTTGTGAGAACGATGACTGGTTAAAATTTTTGGTGGTTTCCTGTTCAGTCCATAGGCCTACATCATGTGGCAAACCGGTGAGCATGTGGCTCTATTAGTATAGGAGATACCTGAAAACATATCACACTTTTCATCATAGTGCTTTTACCAATGCATAAAATGCATGGAGAAGTCATTTCGAATGACTGGTCCTCAGTGTTGTGAGAACGATGACTGGTTAAAATTTTTGGTGGTTTCTTGTTCAGTCCATAGGCCTACATCATGTGGCAAACCGGTGAGCATGTGGCTCTATTAGTATAGGAGATACCTGAAAACATATCACACTTTTCATCATAGTGCTTTTACCAATGCATAAAATGCATGGAGAAGTCATTCCGAATGACTGGTCCTCAGTGTTGTGAGAACGATGACTGGTTAAAATTTTTGGTGGTTTCTTGTTCAGTCCATAGGCCTACATCATGTGGCAAACCGGTGAGCATGTGGCTCTATTAGTATAGGAGATACCTGAAAACATATCACACTTTTCATCATAGTGCTTTTACCAATGCATAAAATGCATGGAGAAGTCATTTCGAATGACTGGTCCTCAGTGTTGTGAGAACGATGACTGGTTAAAATTTTTGGTGGTTTCTTGTTCAGTCCATAGGCCTACATCATGTGGCAAACCGGTGAGCATGTGGCTCTATTAGTATAGGAGATACCTGAAAACATATCACACTTTTCATCATAGTGCTTTTACCAATGCATAAAATGCATGGAGAAGTCATTTCGAATGACTGGTCCTCAGTGTTGTGAGAACGATGACTGGTTAAAATTTTTGGTGGTTTCTTGTTCAGTCCATAGGCCTACATCATGTGGCAAACCGGTGAGCATGTGGCTCTATTAGTATAGGAGATACCTGAAAACATATCACACTTTTCATCATAGTGCTTTTACCAATGCATAAAATGCATGGAGAAGTCATTTCGAATGACTGGTCCTCAGTGTTGTGAGAACGATGACTGGTTAAAATTTTTGGTGGTTTCTTGTTCAGTCCATAGGCCTACATCATGTGGCAAACCGGTGAGCATGTGGCTCTATTAGTATAGGAGATACCTGAAAACATATCACACTTTTCATCATAGTGCTTTTACCAATGCATAAAATGCATGGAGAAGTCATTTCGAATGACTGGTCCTCAGTGTTGTGAGAACGATGACTGGTTAAAATTTTTGGTGGTTTCTGGTTCAGTCCATAGGCCTACATCATGTGGCAAACCGGTGAGCATGTGGCTCTATTAGTATAGGAGATACCTGAAAACATATCACACTTTTCATCATAGTGCTTTTACCAATGCATAAAATGCATGGAGAAGTCATTTCGAATGACTGGTCCTCAGTGTTGTGAGAACGATGACTGGTTAAAATTTTTGGTGGTTTCTTGTTCAGTCCATAGGCCTACATCATGTGGCAAACCGGTGAGCATGTGGCTCTATTAGTATAGGAGATACCTGAAAACATATCACACTTTTCATCATAGTGCTTTTAACAATGCATAAAATGCATGGAGAAGTCATTTCGAATGACTGGTCCTCAGTGTTGTGAGAACGATGACTGGTTAAAATTTTTGGTGGTTTCTTGTTCAGTCCATAGGCCTACATCATGTGGCAAATCGGTGAGCATGTGGCTCTATTAGTATAGGAGATACCTGAAAACATACACTTTTCATCATAGTGCTTTTACCAATGCATAAAATGCATGGAGAAGTCATTTCGAATGACTGGTCCTCAGTGTTGTGAAAACGATGACAGGTTAAAATTTTTGGTGGTTTCTTGTTCAGTCCATAGGCCTACATCATGTGGCAAACCGGTGAGCATGTGGCTCTATTAGTATAGGAGATACCTGAAAACATATCACACTTTTCATCATAGTGCTTTTACCAATGCATAAAATGCATGGAGAAGTCATTTCGAATGACTGGTCCTCAGTGTTGTGAGAACGATGACTGGTTAAAATTTTTGGTGGTTTCTGGTTCAGTCCATAGGCCTACATCATGTGGCAAACCGGTGAGCATGTGGCTCTATTAGTATAGGAGATACCTGAAAACATATCACACTTTTCATCATAGTGCTTTTACCAATGCATAAAATGCATGGAGAAGTCATTTCGAATGACTGGTCCTCAGTGTTGTGAGAACGATGACTGGTTAAAATTTTTGGTGGTTTCTTGTTCAGTCCATAGGCCTACATCATGTGGCAAACCGGTGAGCATGTGGCTCTATTAGTATAGGAGATACCTGAAAACATATCACACTTTTCATCATAGTGCTTTTAACAATGCATAAAATGCATGGAGAAGTCATTTCGAATGACTGGTCCTCAGTGTTGTGAGAACGATGACTGGTTAAAATTTTTGGTGGTTTCTTGTTCAGTCCATAGGCCTACATCATGTGGCAAATCGGTGAGCATGTGGCTCTATTAGTATAGGAGATACCTGAAAACATACACTTTTCATCATAGTGCTTTTACCAATGCATAAAATGCATGGAGAAGTCATTTCGAATGACTGGTCCTCAGTGTTGTGATGAAAAGTGTGATATGTTTTCAGGTATCTCCTATACTAATAGAGCCACATGCTCACCGGTTTGCCACATGATGTAGGCCTATGGACTGAACAAGAAACCACCAAAAATTTTAACCAGTCATCGTTCTCACAACACTGAGGACCAGTCATTCGAAATGACTTCTCCATGCATTTTATGCATTGGTAAAAGCACTATGATGAAAAGTGTGACATGTTTTCAGGTATCTCCTATACTAATAGAGCCACATGCTCACCGGTTTGCCACATGATGTAGGCCTATGGACTGAACAAGAAACCACCAAAAATTTTAACCAGTCATCGTTCTCACAACACTGAGGACCAGTCATTCGAAATGACTTCTCCATGCATTTTATGCATTGGTAAAAGCACTATGATGAAAAGTGTGATATGTTTTCAGGTATCTCCTATACTAATAGAGCCACATGCTCACCGGTTTGCCACATGATGTAGGCCTATGGACTGAACAAGAAATCACCAAAAATTTTAACCAGTCATCGTTCTCACAACACTGAGGACCAGTCATTCGAAATGACTTCTCCATGCATTTTATGCATTGGTAAAAGCACAATGATGAAAAGTGTGATATGTTTTCAGGTATCTCCTATACTAATAGAGCCACATGCTCACCGGTTTGCTACATGATGTAGGCCTATGAACTGAACAAGAAACCACCAAAAATTTTAACCAGTCATCGTTCTCACAACACTGAGGACCAGTCATTCGAAATGACTTTTCCATGCATTTTATGCATTGGTAAAAGCACTATGATGAAAAGTGTGATATGTTTTCAGGTATCTCCTATACTAATAGAGCCACATGCTCACCGGTTTGCCACATGATGTAGGCCTATGGACTGAACAAGAAACCACCAAAAATTTTAACCAGTCATCGTTCTCACAACACTGAGGACCAGTCATTCGAAATGACTTCTCCATGCATTTTATGCATTGGTAAAAGCACTATGATGAAAAGTGTGATATGTTTTCAGGTATCTCCTATACTAATAGAGCCACATGCTCATCGGTTTGCCACATGATGTAGGCCTATGGACTGAACAAGAAACCACCAAAAATTTTAACCAGTCATCGTTCTCACAACACTGAGGACAAGTCATTCGAAATGACTTTTCCATGTATTTTATGCATTGGTTAAAGCACTATGATGAAAAGTGTGATATGTTTTCAGGTATCTCCTATACTAATAGAGCCACATGCTCACCGGTTTGCCACATGATGTAGGCCTATGGACTGAACAAGAAACCACCAAAAATTTTAACCAGTCATCGTTCTCACAACACTGAGAACCAGTCATTCGAAATGACTTCTCCATGCATTTTATGCATTGGTAAAAGCACTATGATGAAAAGTGTGATATGTTTTCAGGTATCTCCTATACTAATAGAGCCACATGCTCACCGGTTTGCCACATGATGTAGGCCTATGGACTGAACAAGAAACCACCAAAAATTTTAACCTGTCATCGTTTTCACAACACTGAGGACCAGTCATTCGAAATGACTTCTCCATGCATTTTATGCATTGGTAAATGCACTATGATGAAAAGTGTGATATGTTTTCAGGTATCTCCTATACTAATAGAGCCACATGCTCACCGGTTTGCCACATGATGTAGGCCTATGGACTGAACAAGAAACCACCAAAAATTTTAACCAGTCATCGTTCTCACAACACTGAGGACCAGTCATTCGAAATGACTTCTCCATGCATTTTATGCATTGGTAAAAGCACTATGATGAAAAGTGTGATATGTTTTCAGGTATCTCCTATACTAATAGAGCCACATGCTCACCGGTTTGCCACATGATGTAGGCCTATGGACTGAACAAGAAACCACCAAAAATTTTAACCAGTCATCGTTCTCACAACACTGAGGACCAGTCATTCGAAATGACTTCTCCATGCATTTTATGCATTGGTAAAAGCACTATGATGAAAAGTGTGATATGTTTTCAGGTATCTCCTATACTAATAGAGCCACATGCTCACCGGTTTGCCACATGATGTAGGCCTATGGACTGAACAAAAGAAACCACCAAAAATTTTAACCAGTCATCGTTCTCACAACACTGAGGACCAGTCATTCGAAATGACTTCTCCATGCATTTTATGCATTGGTAAAAGCACTATGATGAAAAGTGTGATATGTTTTCAGGTATCTCCTATACTAATAGAGCCACATGCTCATCGGTTTGCCACATGATGTAGGCCTATGGACTGAACAAGAAACCACCAAAAATTTTAACCAGTCATCGTTCTCACAACACTGAGGACAAGTCATTCGAAATGACTTCTCCATGCATTTTATGCATTGGTAAAAGCACTATGATGAAAAGTGTGATATGTTTTCAGGTATCTCCTATACTAATAGAGCCACATGCTCACCGGTTTGCCACATGATGTAGGCCTATGGACTGAACAAGAAACCACCAAAAATTTTAACCAGTCATCGTTCTCACAACACTGAGGACCAGTCATTCGAAATGACTTCTCCATGCATTTTATGCATTGGTAAAAGCACTATGATGAAAAGTGTGATATGTTTTCAGGTATCTCCTATACTAATAGAGCCACATGCTCACCGGTTTGCCACATGATGTAGGCCTATGGACTGAACAAGAAACCACCAAAAATTTTAACCTGTCATCGTTTTCACAACACTGAGGACCAGTCATTTGAAATGACTTCTCCATGCATTTTATGCATTGGTAAATGCACTATGATGAAAAGTGTGATATGTTTTCAGGTATCTCCTATACTAATAGAGCCACATGCTCACCGGTTTGCCACATGATGTAGGCCTATGGACTGAACAAGAAACCACCAAAAATTTTAACCAGTCATCGTTCTCACAACACTGAGGACCAGTCATTCGAAATGACTTCTCCATGCATTTTATGCATTGGTAAAAGCACTATGATGAAAAGTGTGATATGTTTTCAGGTATCTCCTATACTAATAGAGCCACATGCTCACCGGTTTGCCACATGATGTAGGCCTATGGACTGAACAAGAAACCACCAAAAATTTTAACCAGTCATCGTTCTCACAACACTGAGGACCAGTCATTCGAAATGACTTCTCCATGCATTTTATGCATTGGTAAAAGCACTATGATGAAAAGTGTGATATGTTTTCAGGTATCTCCTATACTAATAGAGCCACATGCTCACCGGTTTGCCACATGATGTAGGCCTATGGACTGAACAAGAAACCACCAAAAATTTTAACCAGTCATCGTTCTCACAACACTGAGGACCAGTCATTCGAAATGACTTCTCCATGCATTTTATGCATTGGTAAAAGCACTATGATGAAAAGTGTGATATGTTTTCAGGTATCTCCTATACTAATAGAGCCACATGCTCACCGGTTTGCCACATGATGTAGGCCTATGGACTGAACAAGAAACCACCAAAAATTTTAACCAGTCATCGTTCTCACAACACTGAGGACCAGTCATTCGAAATGACTTCTCCATGCATTTTATGCATTGGTAAAAGCACTATGATGAAAAGTGTGATATGTTTTCAGGTATCTCCTATACTAATAGAGCCACATGCTCACCAGTTTGCCACATGATGTAGGCCTATGGACTGAACAAGAAACCACCAAAAATTTTAACCAGTCATCGTTCTCACAACACTGAGGACCAGTCATTCGAAATGACTTCTCCATGCATTTTATGCATTGGTAAAAGCACTATGATGAAAAGTGTGATATGTTTTCAGGTATCTCCTATACTAATAGAGCCACATGCTCACCGGTTTGCCACATGATGTAGGCCTATGGACTGAACAAGAAACCACCAAAAATTTTAACCAGTCATCGTTCTCACAACACTGAGGACCAGTCATTCGAAATGACTTCTCCATGCATTTTATGCATTGGTAAAAGCACTATGATGAAAAGTGTGATATGTTTTCAGGTATCTCCTATACTAATAGAGCCACATGCTCACCGGTTTGCCACATGATGTAGGCCTATGGACTGAACAAGAAACCACCAAAAATTTTAACCAGTCATCGTTCTCACAACACTGAGGACCAGTCATTCGAAATGACTTCTCCATGCATTTTATGCATTGGTAAAAGCACTATGATGAAAAGTGTGATATTTTTTCAGGCATCTCCTATACTAATAGAGCCACATGCTCACCGGTTTGCCACATGATGTAGGCCTATGGACTGAACAAGAAACCACCAAAAATTTTAACCAGTCATCGTTCTCACAACACTGAGGACCAGTCATTCGAAATGACTTCTCCATGCATTTTATGCATTGGTAAAAGCACTATGATGAAAAGTGTGATATGTTTTCAGGTATCTCCTATACTAATAGAGCCACATGCTCACCGGTTTGCCACATGATGTAGGACTATGGACTGAACAAGAAACCACCAAAAATATTAACCAGTCATCGTTCTCACAACACTGAGGACCAGTCATTCGAAATGACTTCTCCATGCATTTTATGCATTGGTAAAAGCACTATGATGAAAAGTGTGATATGTTTTCAGGTATCTCCTATACTAATAGAGCCACATGCTCACCGGTTTGCCACATGATGTAGGCCTATGGACTGAACAAGAAACCACCAAAAATTTTAACCAGTCATCGTTCTCACAACACTGAGGACCAGTCATTCGAAATGACTTCTCCATGCATTTTATGCATTGGTAAAAGCACTATGATGAAAAGTGTGATATGTTTTCAGGTATCTCCTATACTAATAGAGCCACATGCTCACCGGTTTGCCACATGATGTAGGCCTATGGACTGAACAAGAAACCACCAAAAATTTTAACCAGTCATCGTTCTCACAACACTGAGGACCAGTCATTCGAAATGACTTCTCCATGCATTTTATGCATTGGTAAAAGCACTATGATGAAAAGTGTGATATGTTTTCAGGTATCTCCTATACTAATAGAGCCACATGCTCACCGGTTTGCCACATGATGTAGGCCTATGGACTGAACAAGAAACCACCAAAAATTTTAACCAGTCATCGTTCTCACAACACTGAGGACCAGTCATTCGAAATGACTTCTCCATGCATTTTATGCATTGGTAAAAGCACTATGATGAAAAGTGTGATATGTTTTCAGGTATCTCCTATACTAATAGAGCCACATGCTCACCGGTTTGCCACATGATGTAGGCCTATGGACTGAACAAGAAACCACCAAAAATTTTAACCAGTCATCGTTCTCACAACACTGAGGACCAGTCATTCGAAATGACTTCTCCATGCATTTTATGCATTGGTAAAAGCACTATGATGAAAAGTGTGATATGTTTTCAGGTATCTCCTATACTAATAGAGCCACATGCTCACCGGTTTGCCACATGATGTAGGCCTATGGACTGAACAAGAAACCACCAAAAATTTTAACCAGTCATCGTTCTCACAACACTGAGGACCAGTCATTCGAAATGACTTCTCCATGCATTTTATGCATTGGTAAAAGCACTATGATGAAAAGTGTGATATGTTTTCAGGTATCTCCTATACTAATAGAGCCACATGCTCACCGGTTTGCCACATGATGTAGGCCTATGGACTGAACAAGAAACCACCAAAAATTTTAACCAGTCATCGTTCTCACAACACTGAGGACCAGTCATTCGAAATGACTTCTCCATGCATTTTATGCATTGGTAAAAGCACTATGATGAAAAGTGTGATATGTTTTCAGGTATCTCCTATACTAATAGAGCCACATGCTCACCGGTTTGCCACATGATGTAGGCCTATGGACTGAACAAGAAACCACCAAAAATTTTAACCAGTCATCGTTCTCACAACACTGAGGACCAGTCATTCGAAATGACTTCTCCATGCATTTTATGCATTGGTAAAAGCACTATGATGAAAAGTGTGATATGTTTTCAGGTATCTCCTATACTAATAGAGCCACATGCTCACCGGTTTGCCACATGATGTAGGCCTATGGACTGAACAAGAAACCACCAAAAATTTTAACCAGTCATCGTTCTCACAACACTGAGGACCAGTCATTCGAAATGACTTCTCCATGCATTTTATGCATTGGTAAAAGCACTATGATGAAAAGTGTGATATGTTTTCAGGTATCTCCTATACTAATAGAGCCACATGCTCACCGGTTTGCCACATGATGTAGGCCTATGGACTGAACAAGAAACCACCAAAAATTTTAACCAGTCATCGTTCTCACAACACTGAGGACCAGTCATTCGAAATGACTTCTCCATGCATTTTATGCATTGGTAAAAGCACTATGATGAAAAGTGTGATATGTTTTCAGGTATCTCCTATACTAATAGAGCCACATGCTCACCGGTTTGCCACATGATGTAGGCCTATGGACTGAACAAGAAACCACCAAAAATTTTAACCAGTCATCGTTCTCACAACACTGAGGACCAGTCATTCGAAATGACTTCTCCATGCATTTTATGCATTGGTAAAAGCACTATGATGAAAAGTGTGATATGTTTTCAGGTATCTCCTATACTAATAGAGCCACATGCTCACCGGTTTGCCACATGATGTAGGCCTATGGACTGAACAAGAAACCACCAAAAATTTTAACCAGTCATCGTTCTCACAACACTGAGGACCAGTCATTCGAAATGACTTCTCCATGCATTTTATGCATTGGTAAAAGCACTATGATGAAAAGTGTGATATGTTTTCAGGTATCTCCTATACTAATAGAGCCACATGCTCACCGGTTTGCCACATGATGTAGGCCTATGGACTGAACAAGAAACCACCAAAAATTTTAACCAGTCATCGTTCTCACAACACTGAGGACCAGTCATTCGAAATGACTTCTCCATGCATTTTATGCATTGGTAAAAGCACTATGATGAAAAGTGTGATATGTTTTCAGGTATCTCCTATACTAATAGAGCCACATGGTCACCGGTTTGCCACATGATGTAGGCCTATGGACTGAACAAGAAACCACCAAAAATTTTAACCAGTCATCGTTCTCACAACACTGAGGACCAGTCATTCGAAATGACTTCTCCATGCATTTTATGCATTGGTAAAAGCACTATGATGAAAAGTGTGATATGTTTTCAGGTATCTCCTATACTAATAGAGCCACATGCTCACCGGTTTGCCACATGATGTAGGCCTATGGACTGAACAAGAAACCACCAAAAATTTTAACCAGTCATCGTTCTCACAACACTGAGGACCAGTCATTCGAAATGACTTCTCCATGCATTTTATGCATTGGTAAAAGCACTATGATGAAAAGTGTGATATGTTTTCAGGTATCTCCTATACCAATAGAGCCACATGCTCACCGGTTTGCCACATAAGGTAGGCCTATGAACTGAACAAGAAACCACCAAAAATTTTAACCAGTCATCGTTCTCACAACACTGAGGACCAGTCATTCGAAATGACTTCTCCATGCATTTTATGCATTGGTAAAAGCACTATGATGAAAAGTGTGATATGTTTTCAGGTATCTCCTATACTAATAGAGCCACATGCTCACCGGTTTGCCACATGATGTAGGCCTATGGACTGAACAAGAAACCACCAAAAATTTTAACCAGTCATCGTTCTCACAACACTGAGGACCAGTCATTCGAAATGACTTCTCCATGCATTTTATGCATTGGTAAAAGCACTATGATGAAAAGTGTGATATGTTTTCAGGTATCTCCTATACTAATAGAGCCACATGCTCACCGGTTTGCCACATGATGTAGGCCTATGGACTGAACCAGAAACCACCAAAAATTTTAACCAGTCATCGTTCTCACAACACTGAGGACCAGTCATTCGAAATGACTTCTCCATGCATTTTATGCATTGGTAAAAGCACTATGATGAAAAGTGTGATATGTTTTCAGGTATCTCCTATACTAATAGAGCCACATGCTCACCGGTTTGCCACATGATGTAGGCCTATGGACTGAACAAGAAACCACCAAAAATTTTAACCAGTCATCGTTCTCACAACACTGAGGACCAGTCATTCGAAATGACTTCTCCATGCATTTTATGCATTGGTAAAAGCACTATGATGAAAAGTGTGATATGTTTTCAGGTATCTCCTATACTAATAGAGCCACATGCTCACCGGTTTGCCACATGATGTAGGCCTATGGACTGAACAAGAAACCACCAAAAATTTTAACCAGTCATCGTTCTCACAACACTGAGGACCAGTCATTCGAAATGACTTCTCCATGCATTTTATGCATTGGTAAAAGCACTATGATGAAAAGTGTGATATGTTTTCAGGTATCTCCTATACTAATAGAGCCACATGCTCACCGGTTTGCCACATGATGTAGGCCTATGGACTGAACAAGAAACCACCAAAAATTTTAACCAGTCATCGTTCTCACAACACTGAGGACCAGTCATTCGAAATGACTTCTCCATGCATTTTATGCATTGGTAAAAGCACTATGATGAAAAGTGTGATATGTTTTCAGGTATCTCCTATACTAATAGAGCCACATGCTCACCGGTTTGCCACATGATGTAGGCCTATGGACTGAACAAGAAACCACCAAAAATTTTAACCAGTTATCGTTCTCACAACACTGAGGACCAGTCATTCGAAATGACTTCTCCATGCATTTTATGCATTGGTAAAAGCACTATGATGAAAAGTGTGATATGTTTTCAGGTATCTCCTATACTAATATAGCCACATGCTCACCGGTTTGCCACATGATGTAGGCCTATGGACTGAACAAGAAACCACCAAAAATTTTAACCAGTCATCGTTCTCACAACACTGAGGACCAGTCATTCGAAATGACTTCTCCATGCATTTTATGCATTGGTAAAAGCACTATGATGAAAAGTGTGATGTTTTCACGTATCTCCTATACTAATAGAGCCACATGCTCACCGGTTTGCCACATGATGTAGGCCTATGGACTGAACAAGAAACCACCAAAAATTTTAACCAGTCATCGTTCTCACAACACTGAGGACCAGTCATTCGAAATGACTTCTCCATGCATTTTATGCATTGGTAAAAGCACTATGATGAAAAGTGTGATATGTTTTCAGGTATCTCCTATACTAATAGAGCCACATGCTCACCGGTTTGCCACATGATGTAGGCCTATGGACTGAACAAGAAACCACCAAAAATTTTAACCAGTCATCGTTCTCACAACACTGAGGACCAGTCATTCGAAATGACTTCTCCATGCATTTTATGCATTGGTAAAAGCACTATGATGAAAAGTGTGATATGTTTTCAGGTATCTCCTATACTAATAGAGCCACAAAATTTTTGGTGGTTTCTTGTTCAGTCCATAGGCCTACATCATGTGGCAATCCAGTGAGCATGTGGCTCTATTAGTATAGGAGATACCTGAAAACATATCACACTTTTCATCATAGTGCTTTTACCAATGCATAAAATGCATGGAGAAGTCATTTCGAATGACTGGTCCTCAGTGTTGTGAGAACGATGACTGGTTAAAATTTTTGGTGGTTTCTTGTTCAGTCCATAGGCCTACATCATGTGGCAAACCGGTGAGCATGTGGCTCTATTAGTATAGGAGATACCTGAAAACATATCACACTTTTCATCATAGTGCTTTTACCAATGCATAAAATGCATGGAGAAGTCATTTCGAATGACTGGTCCTCAGTGTTGTGAGAACGATGACTGGTTAAAATTTTTGGTGGTTTCTTGTTCAGTCCATAGGCCTACATCATGTGGCAAACCGGTGAGCATGTGGCTCTATTAGTATAGGAGATACCTGAAAACATATCACACTTTTCATCATAGTGCTTTTACCAATGCATAAAATGCATGGAGAAGTCATTTCGAATGACTGGTCCTCAGTGTTGTGAGAATGATGACTGGTTAAAATTTTTGGTGGTTTCTTGTTCAGTCCATAGGCCTACATCATGTGGCAAACCGGTGAGCATGTGGCTCTATTAGTATAGGAGATACCTGAAAACATATCACACTTTTCATCATAGTGCTTTTACCAATGCATAAAATGCATGGAGAAGTCATTTCGAATGACTGGTCCTCAGTGTTGTGAGAATGATGACTGGTTAAAATTTTTGGTGGTTTCTTGTTCAGTCCATAGGCCTACATCATGTGGCAAACCGGTGAGCATGTGGCTCTATTAGTATAGGAGATACCTGAAAACATATCACACTTTTCATCATAGTGCTTTTACCAATGCATAAAATGCATGGAGAAGTCATTTCGAATGACTGGTCCTCAGTGTTGTGAGAACAATGACTGGTTAAAATTTTTGGTGGTTTCTTGTTCAGTCCATAGGCCTACATCATGTGGCAAACCGGTGAGCATGTGGCTCTATTAGTATAGGAGATACCTGAAAACATATCACACTTTTCATCATAGTGCTTTTACCAATGCATAAAATGCATGGAGAAGTCATTTCGAATGACTGGTCCTCAGTGTTGTGAGAACGATGACTGGTTAAAATTTTTGGTGGTTTCTTGTTCAGTCCATAGGCCTACATCATGTGGCAAACCGGTGAGCATGTGGCTCTATTAGTATAGGAGATACCTGAAAACATATCACACTTTTCATCATAGTGCTTTTACCAATGCATAAAATGCATGCAGAAGTCATTTCGAATGACTGGTCCTCAGTGTTGTGAGAACGATGACTGGTTAAAATTTTTGGTGGTTTCTTGTTCAGTCCATAGGCCTACATCATGTGGCAAACCGGTGAGCATGTGGCTCTATTAGTATAGGAGATACCTGAAAACATATCACACTCTGGGTCCGGATGGCATACACCCACGAGTACTAAGAGAACTAAGTAATGTAATAGATAAACCATTATTTCTTATTTTTAGTGACTCTATAGCGACAGGGTCTGTTCCGCAGGACTGGCGCATAGCAAATGTGGTGCCAATATTCAAAAAGGGCTCTAAAAGTGAACCTGGAAATTATAGGCCAGTAAGTCTAACCTCTATTGTTGGTAAAACATTTGAAGGGTTTCTGAGGGATGTTATTCTGGATTATCTCAATGAGAATAACTGTTTAACTCCATATCAGCATGGGTTTATGAGAAATCGCTCCTGTCAAACCAATCTAATCAGTTTTTATGAAGAGGTAAGCTATAGGCTGGACCACGGTGAGTCATTGGACGTGGTATATCTCGATTTTTCCAAAGCGTTTGATACCGTGCCGCACAAGAGGTTGGTACACAAAATGAGAATGCTTGGTCTGGGGGAAAATGTGTGTAAATGGGTTAGTAACTGGCTTAGTGATAGAAAGCAGAGGGTGGTTATAAATGGTATAGTCTCTAACTGGGTCGCTGTGACCAGTGGGGTACCGCAGGGGTCAGTATTGGGACCTGTTCTCTTCAACATATTCATTAATGATCTGGTAGAAGGTTTACACAGTAAAATATCGATATTTGCAGATGATACAAAACTATGTAAAGCAGTTAATACAAGAGAAGATAGTATTCTGCTACAGATGGATCTGGATAAGTTGGACACTTGGGCTGAAAGGTGGCAGATGAGGTTTAACAATGATAAATGTAAGGTTATACACATGGGAAGAAGGAATCAATGTCACCATTACACACTGAATGGGAAACCACTGGGTAAATCTGACAGGGAGAAGGACTTGGGGATCCTAGTTAATGATAAACTTACCTGGAGCAGCCAGTGCCAGGCAGCAGCTGCCAAGGCAAACAGGATCATGGGGTGCATTAAAAGAGGTCTGGATACACATGATGAGAGCATTATACTGCCTCTGTACAAATCCCTAGTTAGACCGCACATGGAGTACTGTGTCCAGTTTTGGGCACCGGTGCTCAGGAAGGATATAATGGAACTAGAGAGAGTACAAAGGAGGGCAACAAAATTAATAAAGGGGATGGGAGAACTACAATACCCAGATAGATTAGCGAAATTAGGATTATTTAGTCTAGAAAAAAGACGACTGAGGGGCGATCTAATAACCATGTATAAGTATATAAGGGGACAATACAAATATCTCGCTGAGGATCTGTTTATACCAAGGAAGGTGACGGGCACAAGGGGGCATTCTTTGCGTCTGGAGGAGAGAAGGTTTTTCCACCAACATAGAAGAGGATTCTTTACTGTTAGGGCAGTGAGAATCTGGAATTGCTTGCCTGAGGAGGTGGTGATGGCGAACTCAGTCGAGGGGTTCAAGAGAGGCCTGGATGTCTTCCTGGAGCAGAACAATATTGTATCATACAATTAGGTTCTGTAGAAGGACGTAGATCTGGGGATTTATTATGATGGAATATAGGCTGAACTGGATGGACAAATGTCTTTTTTCGGCCTTACTAACTATGTTACTAACTATGTTACTATGTTACTTTTCATCATAGTGCTTTTACCAATGCATAAAATGCATGGAGAAGTCATTTCGAATGACTGGTCCTCAGTGTTGTGAGAACGATGACTGGTTAAAATTTTTGGTGGTTTCTTGTTCAGTCCATAGGCCTACATCATGTGGCAAACCGGTGAGCATGTGGCTCTATTAGTATAGGAGATACCTGAAAACATATCACACTTTTCATCATAGTGCTTTTACCAATGCATAAAATGCATGGAGAAGTCATTTCGAATGACTGGTCCTCAGTGTTGTGAGAACGATGACTGGTTAAAATTTTTGGTGGTTTCTTGTTCAGTCCATAGGCCTACATCATGTGGCAAACCGGTGAGCATGTGGCTCTATTAGTATAGGAGATACCTGAAAACATATCACACTTTTCATCATAGTGCTTTTACCAATGCATAAAATGCATGGAGAAGTCATTTCGAATGACTGGTCCTCAGTGTTGTGAGAACGATGACTGGTTAAAATTTTTGGTGGTTTCTTGTTCAGTCCATAGGCCTACATCATGTGGCAAACCGGTGAGCATGTGGCTCTATTAGTATAGGAGATACCTGAAAACATATCACACTTTTCATCATAGTGCTTTTACCAATGCATAAAATGCATGGAGAAGTCATTTCGAATG
The DNA here is from genome assembly GCF_032444005.1 of Ranitomeya imitator. Classification (NCBI taxonomy): domain Eukaryota; kingdom Metazoa; phylum Chordata; class Amphibia; order Anura; family Dendrobatidae; genus Ranitomeya; species Ranitomeya imitator. The sequence goes on from NW_027194042.1 coordinate 90,263, forward strand.
ACTGGTCCTCAGTGTTGTGAGAACGATGACTGGTTAAAATTTTTGGTGGTTTCTTGTTCAGTCCATAGGCCTACATCATGTGGCAAACCGGTGAGCATGTGGCTCTATTAGTATAGGAGATACCTGAAAACATATCACACTTTTCATCATAGTGCTTTTACCAATGCATAAAATGCATGGAGAAGTCATTTCGAATGACTGGTCCTCAGTGTTGTGAGAACGATGACTGGATAAAATTTTTGGTGGTTTCTTGTTCAGTCCATAGGCCTACATCATGTGGCAAACCGGTGAGCATGTGGCTCTATTAGTATAGGAGATACCTGAAAACATGTCACACTTTTCATCATAGTGCTTTTACCAATGCATAAAATGCATGGAGAAGTCATTTCGAATGACTGGTCCTCAGTGTTGTGAGAACGATGACTGGTTAAAATTTTTGGTGGTTTCTTGTTCAGTCCATAGGCCTACATCATGTGGCAAACCGGTGAGCATGTGGCTCTATTAGTATAGGAGATACCTGAAAACATATCACACTTTTCATCATAGTGCTTTTACCAATGCATAAAATGCATGGAGAAGTCATTTCGAATGACTGGTCCTCAGTGTTGTGAGAACGATGACTGGTTAAAATTTTTGGTGGTTTCTTGTTCAGTCCATAGGCCTACATCATGTGGCAAACCGGTGAGCATGTGGCTCTATTAGTATAGGAGATACCTGAAAACATATCACACTTTTCATCATAGTGCTTTTACCAATGCATAAAATGCATGGAGAAGTCATTTCGAATGACTGGTCCTCAGTGTTGTGAGAACGATGACTGGTTAAAATTTTTGGTGGTTTCTTGTTCAGTCCATAGGCCTACATCATGTGGCAAACCGGTGAGCATGTGGCTCTATTAGTATAGGAGATACCTGAAAACATATCACACTTTTCATCATAGTGCTTTTACCAATGCATAAAATGCATGGAGAAGTCATTTCGAATGACTGGTCCTCAGTGTTGTGAGAATGATGACTGGTTAAAATTTTTGGTGGTTTCTTGTTCAGTCCATAGGCCTACATCATGTGGCAAACCGGTGAGCATGTGGCTCTATTAGTATAAGAGATACCTGAAAACATATCACACTTTTCATCATAGTGCTTTTGCCAGTGCATAAAATGCATGGAGAAGTCATTTCGAATGACTGGTCCTCAGTGTTGTGAGAACGATGACTGGTTAAAATTTTTGGTGGTTTCTTGTTCAGTCCATAGGCCTACATCATGTGGCAAACCGGTGAGCATGTGGCTCTATTAGTATAGGAGATACCTGAAAACATATCACACTTTTCATCATAGTGCTTTTACCAATGCATAAAATGCATGGAGAAGTCATTTCGAATGACTGGTCCTCAGTGTTGTGAGAACGATGACTGGTTAAAATTTTTGGTGGTTTCTTGTTCAGTCCATAGGCCTACATCATGTGGCAAACCGGTGAGCATGTGGCTCTATTAGTATAGGAGATACCTGAAAACATATCACACTTTTCATCATAGTGCTTTTACCAATGCATAAAATGCATGGAGAAGTCATTTCGAATGACTGGTCCTCAGTGTTGTGAGAACGATGACTGGTTAAAATTTTTGGTGGTTTCTTGTTCAGTCCATAGGCCTACATCATGTGGCAAACCGGTGAGCATGTGGCTCTATTAGTATAGGAGATACCTGAAAACATATCACACTTTTCATCATAGTGCTTTTACCAATGCATAAAATGCATGGAGAAGTCATTTCGAATGACTGGTCCTCAGTGTTGTGAGAACGATGACTGGATAAAATTTTTGGTGGTTTCTTGTTCAGTCCATAGGCCTACATCATGTGGCAAACCGGTGAGCATGTGGCTCTATTAGTATAGGAGATACCTGAAAACATGTCACACTTTTCATCATAGTGCTTTTACCAATGCATAAAATGCATGGAGAAGTCATTTCGAATGACTGGTCCTCAGTGTTGTGAGAACGATGACTGGTTAAAATTTTTGGTGGTTTCTTGTTCAGTCCATAGGCCTACATCATGTGGCAAACCGGTGAGCATGTGGCTCTATTAGTATAGGAGATACCTGAAAACATATCACACTTTTCATCATAGTGCTTTTACCAATGCATAAAATGCATGGAGAAGTCATTTCGAATGACTGGTCCTCAGTGTTGTGAGAACGATGACTGGTTAAAATTTTTGGTGGTTTCTTGTTCAGTCCATAGGCCTACATCATGTGGCAAACCGGTGAGCATGTGGCTCTATTAGTATAGGAGATACCTGAAAACATATCACACTTTTCATCATAGTGCTTTTACCAATGCATAAAATGCATGGAGAAGTCATTTCGAATGACTGGTCCTCAGTGTTGTGAGAACGATGACTGGTTAAAATTTTTGGTGGTTTCTTGTTCAGTCCATAGGCCTACATCATGTGGCAAACCGGTGAGCATGTGGCTCTATTAGTATAGGAGATACCTGAAAACATATCACACTTTTCATCATAGTGCTTTTACCAATGCATAAAATGCATGGAGAAGTCATTTCGAATGACTGGTCCTCAGTGTTGTGAGAATGATGACTGGTTAAAATTTTTGGTGGTTTCTTGTTCAGTCCATAGGCCTACATCATGTGGCAAACCGGTGAGCATGTGGCTCTATTAGTATAGGAGAAACCTGAAAACATATCACACTTTTCATCATAGTGCTTTTACCAATGCATAAAATGCATGGAGAAGTCATTTCGAATGACTGGTCCTCAGTGTTGTGAGAACGATGACTGGTTAAAATTTTTGGTGGTTTCTTGTTCAGTCCATAGGCCTACATCATGTGGCAAACCGGTGAGCATGTGGCTCTATTAGTATAGGAGATACCTGAAAACATATCACACTTTTCATCATAGTGCTTTTACCAATGCATAAAATGCATGGAGAAGTCATTTCGAATGACTGGTCCTCAGTGTTGTGAGAACGATGACTGGATAAAATTTTTGGTGGTTTCTTGTTCAGTCCATAGGCCTACATCATGTGGCAAACCGGTGAGCATGTGGCTCTATTAGTATAGGAGATACCTGAAAACATATCACACTTTTCATCATAGTGCTTTTACCAATGCATAAAATGCATGGAGAAGTCATTTCGAATGACTGGTCCTCAGTGTTGTGAGAACGATGACTGGTTAAAATTTTTGGTGGTTTCTTGTTCAGTCCATAGGCCTACATCATGTGGCAAACCGGTGAGCATGTGGCTCTATTAGTATAGGAGATACCTGAAAACATATCACACTTTTCATCATAGTGCTTTTACCAATGCATAAAATGCATGGAGAAGTCATTTCGAATGACTGGTCCTCAGTGTTGTGAGAACGATGACTGGTTAAAATTTTTGGTGGTTTCTTGTTCAGTCCATAGGCCTACATCATGTGGCAAACCGGTGAGCATGTGGCTCTATTAGTATAGGAGATACCTGAAAACATATCACACTTTTCATCATAGTGCTTTTACCAATGCATAAAATGCATGGAGAAGTCATTTCGAATGACTGGTCCTCAGTGTTGTGAGAACGATGACTGGTTAAAATTTTTGGTGGTTTCCTGTTCAGTCCATAGGCCTACATCATGTGGCAAACCGGTGAGCATGTGGCTCTATTAGTATAGGAGATACCTGAAAACATATCACACTTTTCATCATAGTGCTTTTACCAATGCATAAAATGCATGGAGAAGTCATTTCGAATGACTGGTCCTCAGTGTTGTGAGAATGATGACTGGTTAAAATTTTTGGTGGTTTCTTGTTCAGTCCATAGGCCTACATCATGTGGCAAACCGGTGAGCATGTGGCTCTATTAGTATAGGAGATACCTGAAAACATATCACACTTTTCATCATAGTGCTTTTACCAATGCATAAAATGCATGGAGAAGTCATTTCGAATGACTGGTCCTCAGTGTTGTGAGAACGATGACTGGTTAAAATTTTTGGTGGTTTCTTGTTCAGTCCATAGGCCTACATCATGTGGCAAACCGGTGAGCATGTGGCTCTATTAGTATAGGAGATACATGAAAACATATCACACTTTTCATCATAGTGCTTTTACCAATGCATAAAATGCATGGAGAAGTCATTTCGAATGACTGGTCCTCAGTGTTGTGAGAACGATGACTGGTTAAAATTTTTGGTGGTTTCTTGTTCAGTCCATAGGCCTACATCATGTGGCAAACCGGTGAGCATGTGGCTCTATTAGTATAGGAGATACCTGAAAACATATCACACTTTTCATCATAGTGCTTTTACCAATGCATAAAATGCATGGAGAAGTCATTTCGAATGACTGGTCCTCAGTGTTGTGAGAACGATGACTGGTTAAAATTTTTGGTGGTTTCTTGTTCAGTCCATAGGCCTACATCATGTGGCAAACCGGTGAGCATGTGGCTCTATTAGTATAGGAGATACCTGAAAACATATCACACTTTTCATCATAGTGCTTTTACCAATGCATAAAATGCATGGAGAAGTCATTTCGAATGACTGGTCCTCAGTGTTGTGAGAACGATGACTGGTTAAAATTTTTGGTGGTTTCTTGTTCAGTCCATAGGCCTACATCATGTGGCAAACCGGTGAGCATGTGGCTCTATTAGTATAGGAGATACCTGAAAACATATCACACTTTTCATCATAGTGCTTTTACCAATGCATAAAATGCATGGAGAAGTCATTTCGAATGACTGGTCCTCAGTGTTGTGAGAACGATGACTGGTTAAAATTTTTGGTGGTTTCTTGTTCAGTCCATAGGCCTACATCATGTGGCAAACCGGTGAGCATGTGGCTCTATTAGTATAGGAGATACCTAAAAACATATCACACTTTTCATCATAGTGCTTTTACCAATGCATAAAATGCATGGAGAAGTCATTTCGAATGACTGGTCCTCAGTGTTGTGAGAACGATGACTGGTTAAAATTTTTGGTGGTTTCCTGTTCAGTCCATAGGCCTACATCATGTGGCAAACCGGTGAGCATGTGGCTCTATTAGTATAGGAGATACCTGAAAACATATCACACTTTTCATCATAGTGCTTTTACCAATGCATAAAATGCATGGAGAAGTCATTTCGAATGACTGGTCCTCAGTGTTGTGAGAATGATGACTGGTTAAAATTTTTGGTGGTTTCTTGTTCAGTCCATAGGCCTACATCATGTGGCAAACCGGTGAGCATGTGGCTCTATTAGTATAGGAGATACCTGAAAACATATCACACTTTTCATCATAGTGCTTTTACCAATGCATAAAATGCATGGAGAAGTCATTTCGAATGACTGGTCCTCAGTGTTGTGAGAACGATGACTGGTTAAAATTTTTGGTGGTTTCTTGTTCAGTCCATAGGCCTACATCATGTGGTAAACCGGTGAGCATGTGGCTCTATTAGTATAGGAGATACCTGAAAACATATCACACTTTTCATCATAGTGCTTTTACCAATGCATAAAATGCATGGAGAAGTCATTTCGAATGACTGGTCCTCAGTGTTGTGAGAACGATGACTGGTTAAAATTTTTGGTGGTTTCTTGTTCAGTCCATAGGCCTACATCATGTGGCAAACCGGTGAGCATGTGGCTCTATTAGTATAGGAGATACCTGAAAACATATCACACTTTTCATCATAGTGCTTTTACCAATGCATAAAATGCATGGAGAAGTCATTTCGAATGACTGGTCCTCAGTGTTGTGAGAACGATGACTGGTTAAAATTTTTGGTGGTTTCTTGTTCAGTCCATAGGCCTACATCATGTGGCAAACCGGTGAGCATGTGGCTCTATTAGTATAGGAGATACCTGAAAACATATCACACTTTTCATCATAGTGCTTTTACCAATGCATAAAATGCATGGAGAAGTCATTTCGAATGACTGGTCCTCAGTGTTGTGAGAACGATGACTGGTTAAAATTTTTGGTGGTTTCTTGTTCAGTCCATAGGCCTACATCATGTGGCAAACCGGTGAGCATGTGGCTCTATTAGTATAGGAGATACCTGAAAACATATCACACTTTTCATCATAGTGCTTTTACCAATGCATAAAATGCATGGAGAAGTCATTTCGAATGACTGGTCCTCAGTGTTGTGAGAACGATGACTGGATAAAATTTTTGGTGGTTTCTTGTTCAGTCCATAGGCCTACATCATGTGGCAAACCGGTGAGCATGTGGCTCTATTAGTATAGGAGATACCTGAAAACATGTCACACTTTTCATCATAGTGCTTTTACCAATGCATAAAATGCATGGAGAAGTCATTTCGAATGACTGGTCCTCAGTGTTGTGAGAACGATGACTGGTTAAAATTTTTGGTGGTTTCTTGTTCAGTCCATAGGCCTACATCATGTGGCAAACCGGTGAGCATGTGGCTCTATTAGTATAGGAGATACCTGAAAACATATCACACTTTTCATCATAGTGCTTTTACCAATGCATAAAATGCATGGAGAAGTCATTTCGAATGACTGGTCCTCAGTGTTGTGAGAACGATGACTGGTTAAAATTTTTGGTGGTTTCTTGTTCAGTCCATAGGCCTACATCATGTGGCAAACCGGTGAGCATGTGGCTCTATTAGTATAGGAGATACCTGAAAACATATCACACTTTTCATCATAGTGCTTTTACCAATGCATAAAATGCATGGAGAAGTCATTTCGAATGACTGGTCCTCAGTGTTGTGAGAACGATGACTAGTTAAAATTTTTGGTGGTTTCTTGTTCAGTCCATAGGCCTACATCATGTGGCAAACCGGTGAGCATGTGGCTCTATTAGTATAGGAGATACCTGAAAACATATCACACTTTTCATCATAGTGCTTTTACCAATGCATAAAATGCATGGAGAAGTCATTTCGAATGACTGGTCCTCAGTGTTGTGAGAACGATGACTGGTTAAAATTTTTGGTGGTTTCTTGTTCAGTCCATAGGCCTACATCATGTGGCAAACCGGTGAGCATGTGGCTCTATTAGTATAGGAGATACCTGAAAACATATCACACTTTTCATCATAGTGCTTTTACCAATGCATAAAATGCATGGAGAAGTCATTTCGAATGACTGGTCCTCAGTGTTGTGAGAACGATGACTGGTTAAAATTTTTGGTGGTTTCTTGTTCAGTCCATAGGCCTACATCATGTGGCAAACCGGTGAGCATGTGGCTCTATTAGTATAGGAGATACCTGAAAACATATCACACTTTTCATCATAGTGCTTTTACCAATGCATAAAATGCATGGAGAAGTCATTTCGAATGACTGGTCCTCAGTGTTGTGAGAACGATGACTGGATAAAATTTTTGGTGGTTTCTTGTTCAGTCCATAGGCCTACATCATGTGGCAAACCGGTGAGCATGTGGCTCTATTAGTATAGGAGATACCTGAAAACATATCACACTTTTCATCATAGTGCTTTTACCAATGCATAAAATGCATGGAGAAGTCATTTCGAATGACTGGTCCTCAGTGTTGTGAGAACGATGACTGGTTAAAATTTTTGGTGGTTTCTTGTTCAGTCCATAGGCCTACATCATGTGGCAAACCGGTGAGCATGTGGCTCTATTAGTATAGGAGATACCTGAAAACATATCACACTTTTCATCATAGTGCTTTTACCAATGCATAAAATGCATGGAGAAGTCATTTCGAATGACTGGTCCTCAGTGTTGTGAGAACGATGACTGGTTAAAATTTTTGGTGGTTTCTTGTTCAGTCCATAGGCCTACATCATGTGGCAAACCGGTGAGCATGTGGCTCTATTAGTATAGGAGATACCTGAAAACATATCACACTTTTCATCATAGTGCTTTTACCAATGCATAAAATGCATGGAGAAGTCATTTCGAATGACTGGTCCTCAGTGTTGTGAGAACGATGACTGGTTAAAATTTTTGGTGGTTTCCTGTTCAGTCCATAGGCCTACATCATGTGGCAAACCGGTGAGCATGTGGCTCTATTAGTATAGGAGATACCTGAAAACATATCACACTTTTCATCATAGTGCTTTTACCAATGCATAAAATGCATGGAGAAGTCATTTCGAATGACTGGTCCTCAGTGTTGTGAGAATGATGACTGGTTAAAATTTTTGGTGGTTTCTTGTTCAGTCCATAGGCCTACATCATGTGGCAAACCGGTGAGCATGTGGCTCTATTAGTATAGGAGATACCTGAAAACATATCACACTTTTCATCATAGTGCTTTTACCAATGCATAAAATGCATGGAGAAGTCATTTCGAATGACTGGTCCTCAGTGTTGTGAGAACGATGACTGGTTAAAATTTTTGGTGTTTTCTTGTTCAGTCCATAGGCCTACATCATGTGGCAAACCGGTGAGCATGTGGCTCTATTAGTATAGGAGATACCTGAAAACATATCACACTTTTCATCATAGTGCTTTTACCAATGCATAAAATGCATGGAGAAGTCATTTCGAATGACTGGTCCTCAGTGTTGTGAGAACGATGACTGGTTAAAATTTTTGGTGGTTTCTTGTTCAGTCCATAGGCCTACATCATGTGGCAAACCGGTGAGCATGTGGCTCTATTAGTATAGGAGATACCTGAAAACATATCACACTTTTCATCATAGTGCTTTTACCAATGCATAAAATGCATGGAGAAGTCATTTCGAATGACTGGTCCTCAGTGTTGTGAGAACGATGACTGGTTAAAATTTTTGGTGGTTTCTTGTTCAGTCCATAGGCCTACATCATGTGGCAAACCGGTGAGCATGTGGCTCTATTAGTATAGGAGATACCGAAAAACATATCACACTTTTCATCATAGTGCTTTTACCAATGCATAAAATGCATGGAGAAGTCATTTCGAATGACTGGTCCTCAGTGTTGTGAGAACGATGACTGGTTAAAATTTTTGGTGGTTTCCTGTTCAGTCCATAGGCCTACATCATGTGGCAAACCGGTGAGCATGTGGCTCTATTAGTATAGGAGATACCTGAAAACATATCACACTTTTCATCATAGTGCTTTTACCAATGCATAAAATGCATGGAGAAGTCATTTCGAATGACTGGTCCTCAGTGTTGTGAGAATGATGACTGGTTAAAATTTTTGGTGGTGGGGCGTGGCTTCGGTGCCTATGGAGAAGCACCTGTGAAGAGAGAGCTCCAGGGGATTTGTCCCAAATAAGCTACATCCACAGCATTAAGGAGACCATCCTGCCACATAGACCCCTTACAACGTCTCCTGATCCATCAGAGACCCCCTCCAATCAAGTTCTGGGGTTATTTTACACAATTTGTGCTACTAAGCTGCATCAGCCCGACTAGGCCTCAAGCCTGCGGCCCAGTGGATTCATCCGCGCTGTTGATGTGAAGATTTGCTGCCTCCTGCACTCAGGAATTAATTCCCAGTACAGGCTCATTTCCCCCCAGGACCTTCCTGAACGACCACCCGGCATAAGAAAGCGCAGAAACAAAGCCCCAAGCATCTGGGACCAGCGCTTGCCAAAGACCGCAGCCGAAATAGTCCCCTCACTCAGGCCTGCAGCACCACCGGAGATCCGCCCTCAGCGGCCGCTATCCACGGGCGGCGAGGGCGAAGCTGCAGCGGCACCTACAACCTCCAGGCATCCTCCAGACGGCCAAGCAGCCGAAGAGTTCCGGCCGACTGCTCCGGGGGAAGACCCGGCGATCAGCTCCTGTCAGCTGACACCGGAGCGTCGGCGACAGACCAAGACCCTCGGCTCCTCCTCCCACTCCAGGAACAGCGCCGCCGGGACCCCATCGCCAGCGCCTGTCAGGCGCCGACAGATAGTGCAGAGCCACAGCGGCGGTGAGCACTCCCCCTGCAGCTGCGGCCGGAGGTTCTCCCGGCCGACACTCCCGGAGTACAGGTCCCGGACCGCACACACCAAGGAGGCAAGTACCGGAGCTCCGGTCTCGGACGGAGACGCGAAGCTCCGCCCCTCCACTGCAAGCCCGAGTATCTGCGGGCGCCGCCGAGGACTTCACCGGTGACGCTGGTGGATACGGAGCCAATTGCTCAGCGACAGAAGGTACGGAGCCACAGCGGCGCTGCCCCACACCAAGGGACTCCCGGCGGCTGCGGGCGGGGGATCCTCCCGGCCGACAGTCTCAGACAGGAGGACCCGGACCGTAGACATAGCAAGCACCAGAGCGCCGGTCCCGAGGCTCCTCCCCCTCCTCTCAAGTCCGCGACTCCGCCGACACCGCTGAGACTGTCATCAGCCACAACAGTCTGTGCGGGTGGGAACGGAGCTGCAGCGGCGCCATAACCCTCCAGGTAACCGCTCCAGATCCTGACATACCACAACTGGTGGATCTCACCCCTCCACTCCAAGGGTGCAGTCATTAGGGGCACAATCGTAATACCGGCACCGCTCCTTATACGTCCCACTTAAACTCCTCTCTCCCCAGTAGTAGTCCCAGACCTGTCAGGCAGCTATTGGGTTATAACACCGCTGAGCAGATCTGGTGGGGCACTGGTTCGATTCCCCTCCATGTCTCTTTGCCTCTCACCAAGCTCTTATAATAAGAGGGCAACAATAAAAATACAGACCATATTTACTTATCAGCTGGAGATTACAGTGTTCACAAACAGAGGCTAAAAGATCTGTTATTCTCCCTTCTGGCCATATAATAAATACATAATTAATAAAATCAATACTCAAGACCTCAAAGTAACTGCACAAGGGAAGTAGTCCCGGCCACTTCATTCAGGATCACATACGTGGGGGCCACTGTGTTATTTGCTCTCCAGAACTGACAACAGAGAGCAAAAGCTGTTAATCCTAATTTCTGTACAAAAACTACAAAAACTATCCCGTCTAAAGTTTCCTTTATTCCTTTCTCTGCTGACTTCCAGTACTAAGGAACATTATTTCCTACACTAACAGATAACAAAGAGATAAGGCCGAAATTTAGTGTCACCGCTTCCAACTCAATATATCAGATTAAATTCTGTCAAGGTACCAACGGCTTCCTAGCCTTCTATCTGCCAATATGAGCGGCACTAAACCCAAAGGAAAAACCGTCCCAACCGCGTCTCTAAGATCCCAATATAGTCAGAAACAAGAAAAAACCCTGAGCCGCAGAGACCAGGAAAAAACTAGACACAACCCCTTCTCCTCTCCCAGGCCCAGATCCAGGTCTCCCAGGAGAGACCTTCCTAATCTTCTAGAATACGAATCCTTCAGCAAGTCTCCAACCCGTAAACCTTCCCCAATAAAAATGGACTCATCATCTAGCCTAAAAAGATCAAACCCAGGCGCAATAAGTGAGAAATACACATCCACGGAAAACTACTCTGGAGTAGAAGACGAAATTGACTCTAGTGACACCTCTCCAAACCCAACCCCCATGAAGAGCAAAATTAAATATGATAACCCAGGCCCCTTCGTAAGCTCTAATCCGCCAGACTACGAGGATTTACTCAATAAACTAGCATCTAAAATGGACGAAAGATTAAATATCGCCGTCAAAACACTAAAGACAGAAATGGATATAAACTTCCAAAAATACTGTGACAAATTAGATGATAAAATAGACAACTTAGACAGACAACTATCCAAACATGAGGAAAGGATCAACAGGCTCGAACACAGGTCATCAATTTCATTTGACGAACTTGACCGAGTTAACATTGAGTTGAAGAACTTACGCTCCAAGATGGCCGACTTGGAGGACAGAAGTAGAAGAAATAACTTAAAAATCAGAGGTATCCCGGAAGACGTGCCTCAAGATCAATTATCTCAGCATATAAAAGGCATATTTAAATCAGCCTTGCCCGACTTATCAGACCTAGACCTAACAATTGACAGAGCCCACCGACTGCCAAAACCTCCTAAGGTCCCCGCTGAACTACCAAGAGATACCATTCTTAAAGTTCATTTTTTCAAGACTAAGGAGGCCATTCTCTCTTACTTGAGGGATAAAAAATCCTTCCCAGACCCATACAAAAATCTGAAAGTTTTCCCCGACTTCTCCAAAGACACCCTGGAAGGCCGCAGAGAGTTCAGGCCAGTCACGTCAGCCCTCCGCGACAGAGGCATTAAATATAGATGGGGCTTCCCGCTCAAACTTCTAGTCTCCTTCAGAGAAAAAATCATCCCGATCTACTCGGTCGATGAAGGAATGGACTTCGTCAGATCACTGGGCCGTTGATCAACCATATTCCCTATGCTGCCATATTAAGGGGTCTCCTTTTCCTTTTCTCATCATATTTTGGGATAAACCCCTCATTCTCGTCCACGTGTACTAACCCCCCTTTCTCTCCCTCCTAGGTAGCTCTGTGACCTACCAGTTTTGTTATATAGGTCCTTATATTCCTACTGTGATCTTTTATTTAGGTCCTTATATACCTGTTACGATTTACGCCTGTTCCCTCCTAGGTTACACCAGCTCTTGCTGTTATACTTGTAAATATGTCATTCAAGATAATCTCCTATAATGTTAGAGGGCTGAATAGCCCACAAAAAAGACACGCTTTGTGGAGAGAGTTGATCAGCCTTCAGGCAGACATTGCATGCTTACAAGAGACAAAATTCCTGGCGGGGAATCACCCCTACTTTAATCATCGTAGCTTTCCTCATATTTTTGAGGCCTGTAACTCCAGCAAAAAAGCGGGGGTGATTACCCTGATCAGGAATAGTGTACCTTTCGAGTTCATTGAGGAATATGCTGATCCAAAAGGTAGGTACCACATCCTGATATGTAATATTAATGGCCAAGAATGCACCATAATTAACACATACGCCCCAAATAAAAACCAGATTAGCTTTCTGTCCAAGCTCCTGAAAAAAATCAATAAGGTTAAGAAGGGTAACCTCATCTTCCTAGGTGACTTTAATACCACCCCTGACAATACGCTTGACTCTTCCTCTGGCTTGAGACCAGCCTCAGAGGTCCTGAACTGGTGGCTGGATAAAAGTGAGCTCTATGACACCTTTAGATGTCTTAACTCCACATCAAGAGAATACACTCATTTTTCTTCGGTCCACCATTCAGCATCCAGGATTGACCTGATATTATCTGACATTTTCTCTCTCGAAAAATTCAGAAAGGTGGACATAGGGGACAGGACACTGTCGGATCATTCCCCTGTCACTGCGGAAATTAGCCTTGGCCCCTCCCTAAAAAACTCTAAAGCATGGAAATGCAGCTCATTTATCATTCATGATCCCATCCATGCGACAACGATTCGTAATAATATCTCCCATTATTTCAATGAAAACCCCCCAGAAATCACTAACCCCGCAACCAATTGGTGCGCCCACAAAGCGGTTATTAGAGGCACCCTAATAAGCATATCCTCTAAAATAAAAAGGGAAAAAAGAGCAAAAATCCAAAATCTTCAAAAAGACATTCGTGAATTGGAAAAATCTCTAATTAGCCGCCCTTCCCCCTCATCCAAACTCCAAACAGACTTAAACTCCCTTAGGCAAAACCTAAGATCCCTCCTGTTCTCACCTTACGAAGCAGCCCTCAATTCCTCCAAATTCAAGGTATATTCCTCCCTGAACAAGCCAACCAAATATATGGTAAATAGAATAAAGAAATTTAGAATTCACAACAAAATTAACAGAATTTCTTCCCTCTCTGACAATTCCACCTTGTCTCATCCCCAAGATATAGTTAATGAATTTTCCAAATACTACTCTAAATTATATAACCTAAATCTAGACCCATCATCACCCCCACCAAAAGATGCGGACATCAAAGCCTATCTCGCCAAAATCAACCTTCCTTCCCTTACAAAGGAAGAAATCGAATCTCTATCGGCCCCTTTCTCCTCTTCAGAAGTTGAAGAGGCCATCAACCACCTTAAATCGCAAAAATCCCCAGGGCCGGATGGCTTTTGTAATTCTTATTACAAAGCCTTCGCAACAAATTTAATACCTCACCTGGTAAAATTATTCAACTATGCATCCAATTCAGGTTCCTTTCCTCCAGAAATGCTGGAGGCCTCAATCGTCCTTATTCCAAAGCAAGCGGCCAACCCTATGGCCACAAGTAGTTATAGGCCTATATCCCTTCTGAACTCAGACACCAAATTGTTCTCAAAAATTTTGGCCAATAGACTTAGCGTTATCCTCCCCAGACTAATAGTCAATGATCAAATGGGGTTCATAAAAAATAGGCAACCTGCTGACGCCACCAGAAGGATTTTGAACCAAATTAAACTCACTAATAAATTCAAAACCCCTACAGTTTTTGTTTCCTTAGACGCTGAAAAGGCCTTTGACCGTATAGATTGGAACTTCCTCAAACACACCCTCAAAAAATTTGGTTTTAACGACAAACTTATTTTCTCACTCATGACATTATATCAAGGCCCTACAGCTAAAGTCACCTGCAATAACCATATCTCTGACCCCTTCCATATCAACAACGGCACTAGACAAGGTTGCCCCCTATCCCCTTTGCTCTTTAATTTGGCTCTCGAACCTCTGGCTGAAAGCATTAGACAAAATTCTTCCATTTCAGGCATACTTACCAATAAACGTCACCATAAGCTCAGCTTATTTGCAGACGACATAATTTTAACCCTAACCAACCCAGTTGTCTCCACTACAGAAACTATCAAAGAACTTGAAAAATTTGCATCCCTTTCCAAATTCAAAATTAACGGTTCAAAATCTAACATCCTACCCATCCACCTCAGCAAAAAGGATACCAATTCCTTAAAAAGCGTAATATCATTCAAGTGGTGCAATGAAGAATTCCCATACTTAGGGATCATAATCAACAAAAACCTTGATAAGACTGCCTCCTCAAACCTGGGGAAGATAGATGAAATACTTAAAAAGGATTGCACCACTTTTAATGATAAAAGTTTGTCCTGGTGGGGGAGAAATCTAACAATTAAGATGTTTACCCTACCAAAAATTTTGTATATCCTGAGATGTATCCCCCTTCCCATCCCCACACCTTCCTTGTTGAAGATCCAATCAAAGCTAAATAAGTACATTTGGAATGATAAAAAGCCCAGAACAAGTACCAGATCCCTTTACAAGACAAAAACCCACGGAGGAATGGATCTCCCAAATATTACGGCCCACTATAATACTCTCCTACTTAAACAAAGCTCGCCCTGGTGGTCAGACCAGAGCGAGCCTGCATGGCTCGACTTGGAGGAAGAGATTAATGGAAGAAAACCCCTTAAATCCATCATCCTCAAAGCTATTTCCAGTTCCCCCAACAAAACACATAACCACCCAATTTTTCAGGCGATTTCCCTCGCTTGGTTTTCAACTCTAAAAACGGGGAATTATACTCAAAGCAGCCCCACTCATCCCAAACTTCCCTTGTCACTTGTCTACTCAATTTTGAATCTTCCCCTACCCCCTATATGGGCTGACTTAAAAATTCAAACAATTGGCGATATTTACACTGGGCCTAAACCCATGGACTTCAGTTCACTAAAAAGTAAATTTAATGCCCCCTCATCTCTTTTCTTTGAATATATGATACTGAGGGAAAACCTAAGCATGTTTCTCAACCTCAAACTGAAATTCTCGGAGTCTTCTTCAAAAATTCTATCCAATCCAAATCACTCTATTTTCTGGAGTCACAAGTTCATCTATAATACTTTCAATAAAGATGATTCATTGGTCAAAAGCGCAGCTTTCATATCCTGGGAAAAATCCTTAGGTCTCTCCGCCTCTACAGACGATTGGGAGGAGGCCTTTTCGGCATCTTACCAATCTACAATTTCAATGTCCCTTCTGGAGTCGCACTTCAAGGTGTGCTCCAGGTGGTACTACACTCCAGCAAGACTGTCCCACATCAGCCCATCCAACTCCCCCTTATGCTGGAGAAATTGTGGTCATAAAGGTGACCTTTTACACATTTTTTGGAGCTGCCCAACTGCGGCCCTCTTTTGGCTGGAAATCTCTTCAATCATCTCTAAATTGTCAGGTTCCCTTTTCACACTCTCCTCACAACTAGCCCTTCTCTCCTTGGACACCAACCTTGTTGACAGATCTTTACTGCGTATAGTCTTGCATATCTGTCTGGTTGCAAAAAAATCCATTGCATGTCATTGGAAAAAGGCCACTCTGCCCAACGCAGCCTTTGTCATCAAGCTCATGATGCAACATAGAGAGCTAGAGCTCAAATTTGCCTTACTCAATAATGAATTTGGCAGATTCTACCAAAAATGGCATATATGGGAGCAGCATTATCCTCCTTGAGCAACCAACATTCTCAAATTGGTTTATGTCTACATAACTGTTCACAAGATCTTCTCTCTCCTTCCCTTCCCACACTAAACTTTGATTTTGCAGCTGTAATTGTTGGATATTTACAAGTTTTCTCACAAGGGTCGTCCCCTTGTATTGTTTAGATACATCGATGTTGATTCGTATTCAGCCTATTTGCCTTCAAGGGCTGCGTCCCTTGCATTACTCTTCGTTGAACTGTTATTATTCTTCAAAGTTCTTGTCTTGTATTGTCTTTGCCCTCCCTTATTTCCCTTTCTCATATCCTCTCCCTCCTCCCTCCCTCCCTCCCTCCCCCTCCCTTCTTATTCCCCGCCCCTCCTCTCCAGGTCAAGACACAAAAATTCCAATAAAGTTCTTTGGAAAAAAAAAAAAGAAAAAAAAAAAAAAAAAAATTTTTGGTGGTTTCTTGTTCAGTCCATAGGCCTACATCATGTGGCAAACCGGTGAGCATGTGGCTCTATTAGTATAGGAGATACCTGAAAACATATCACACATTTCATCATAGTGCTTTTACCAATGCATAAAATGCATGGAGAAGTCATTTCGAATGACTGGTCCTCAGTGTTGTGAGAACGATGACTGGTTAAAATTTTTGGTGGTTTCTTGTTCAGTCCATAGGCCTACATCATGTGGCAAACCGGTGAGCATGTGGCTCTATTAGTATAGGAGATACCTGAAAACATATCACACTTTTCATCATAGTGCTTTTACCAATGCATAAAATGCATGGAGAAGTCATTTCGAATGACTGGTCCTCAGTGTTGTGAGAACGATGACTGGTTAAAATTTTTGGTGGTTTCTTGTTCAGTCCATAGGCCTACATCATGTGGCAAACCGGTGAGCATGTGGCTCTATTAGTATAGGAGATACCTGAAAACATATCACACTTTTCATCATAGTGCTTTTACCAATGCATAAAATGCATGGAGAAGTCATTTCGAATGACTGGTCCTCAGTGTTGTGAGAACGATGACTGGTTAAAATTTTTGGTGGTTTCTTGTTCAGTCCATAGGCCTACATCATGTGGCAAACCGGTGAGCATGTGGCTCTATTAGTATAGGAGATACCTGAAAACATATCACACTTTTCATCATAGTGCTTTTACCAATGCATAAAATGCATGGAGAAGTCATTTCGAATGACTGGTCCTCAGTGTTGTGAGAACGATGACTGGTTAAAATTTTTGGTGGTTTCTTGTTCAGTCCATAGGCCTACATCATGTGGCAAACCGGTGAGCATGTGGCTCTATTAGTATAGGAGATACCTGAAAACATATCACACTTTTCATCATAGTGCTTTTACCAATGCATAAAATGCATGGAGAAGTCATTTCGAATGACTGGTCCTCAGTGTTGTGAGAACGATGACTGGATAAAATTTTTGGTGGTTTCTTGTTCAGTCCATAGGCCTACATCATGTGGCAAACCGGTGAGCATGTGGCTCTATTAGTATAGGAGATACCTGAAAACATGTCACACTTTTCATCATAGTGCTTTTACCAATGCATAAAATGCATGGAGAAGTCATTTCGAATGACTGGTCCTCAGTGTTGTGAGAACGATGACTGGTTAAAATTTTTGGTGGTTTCTTGTTCAGTCCATAGGCCTACATCATGTGGCAAACCGGTGAGCATGTGGCTCTATTAGTATAGGAGATACCTGAAAACATATCACACTTTTCATCATAGTGCTTTTACCAATGCATAAAATGCATGGAGAAGTCATTTCGAATGACTGGTCCTCAGTGTTGTGAGAACGATGACTGGTTAAAATTTTTGGTGGTTTCTTGTTCAGTCCATAGGCCTACATCATGTGGCAAACCGGTGAGCATGTGGCTCTATTAGTATAGGAGATACCTGAAAACATATCACACTTTTCATCATAGTGCTTTTACCAATGCATAAAATGCATGGAGAAGTCATTTCGAATGACTGGTCCTCAGTGTTGTGAGAACGATGACTGGTTAAAATTTTTGGTGGTTTCTTGTTCAGTCCATAGGCCTACATCATGTGGCAAACCGGTGAGCATGTGGCTCTATTAGTATAGGAGATACCTGAAAACATATCACACTTTTCATCATAGTGCTTTTACCAATGCATAAAATGCATGGAGAAGTCATTTCGAATGACTGGTCCTCAGTGTTGTGAGAACGATGACTGGTTAAAATTTTTGGTGGTTTCCTGTTCAGTCCATAGGCCTACATCATGTGGCAAACCGGTGAGCATGTGGCTCTATTAGTATAGGAGATACCTGAAAACATATCACACTTTTCATCATAGTGCTTTTACCAATGCATAAAATGCATGGAGAAGTCATTTCGAATGACTGGTCCTCAGTGTTGTGAGAACGATGACTGGTTAAAATTTTTGGTGGTTTCTTGTTCAGTCCATAGGCCTACATCATGTGGCAAACCGGTGAGCATGTGGCTCTATTAGTATAGGAGATACCTGAAAACATATCACACTTTTCATCATAGTGCTTTTACCAATGCATAAAATGCATGGAGAAGTCATTTCGAATGACTGGTCCTCAGTGTTGTGAGAACGATGACTGGTTAAAATTTTTGGTGGTTTCTTGTTCAGTCCATAGGCCTACATCATGTGGCAAACCGGTGAGCATGTGGCTCTATTAGTATAGGAGATACCTGAAAACATATCACACTTTTCATCATAGTGCTTTCACCAATGCATAAAATGCATGGAGAAGTCATTTCGAATGACTGGTCCTCAGTGTTGTGAGAATGATGACTGGTTAAAATTTTTGGTGGTTTCTTGTTCAGTCCATAGGCCTACATCATGTGGCAAACCGGTGAGCATGTGGCTCTATTAGTATAGGAGATACCTGAAAACATATCACACTTTTCATCATAGTGCTTTTACCAATGCATAAAATGCATGGAGAAGTCATTTCGAATGACTGGTCCTCAGTGTTGTGAGAACGATGACTGGTTAAAATTTTTGGTGGTTTCTTGTTCAGTCCATAGGCCTACATCATGTGGCAAACCGGTGAGCATGTGGCTCTATTAGTATAGGAGATACCTGAAAACATATCACACTTTTCATCATAGTGCTTTTACCAATGCATAAAATGCATGGAGAAGTCATTTCGAATGACTGGTCCTCAGTGTTGTGAGAACGATGACTGGTTAAAATTTTTGGTGGTTTCTTGTTCAGTCCATAGGCCTACATCATGTGGCAAACCGGTGAGCATGTGGCTCTATTAGTATAGGAGATACCTGAAAACATATCACACTTTTCATCATAGTGCTTTTACCAATGCATAAAATGCATGGAGAAGTCATTTCGAATGACTGGTCCTCAGTGTTGTGAGAACGATGACTGGTTAAAATTTTTGGTGGTTTCCTGTTCAGTCCATAGGCCTACATCATGTGGCAAACCGGTGAGCATGTGGCTCTATTAGTATAGGAGATACCTGAAAACATATCACACTTTTCATCATAGTGCTTTTACCAATGCATAAAATGCATGGAGAAGTCATTTCGAATGACTGGTCCTCAGTGTTGTGAGAACGATGACTGGTTAAAATTTTTGGTGGTTTCTTGTTCAGTCCATAGGCCTACATCATGTGGCAAACCGGTGAGCATGTGGCTCTATTAGTATAGGAGATACCTGAAAACATATCACACTTTTCATCATAGTGCTTTTACCAATGCATAAAATGCATGGAGAAGTCATTCCGAATGACTGGTCCTCAGTGTTGTGAGAACGATGACTGGTTAAAATTTTTGGTGGTTTCTTGTTCAGTCCATAGGCCTACATCATGTGGCAAACCGGTGAGCATGTGGCTCTATTAGTATAGGAGATACCTGAAAACATATCACACTTTTCATCATAGTGCTTTTACCAATGCATAAAATGCATGGAGAAGTCATTTCGAATGACTGGTCCTCAGTGTTGTGAGAACGATGACTGGTTAAAATTTTTGGTGGTTTCTTGTTCAGTCCATAGGCCTACATCATGTGGCAAACCGGTGAGCATGTGGCTCTATTAGTATAGGAGATACCTGAAAACATATCACACTTTTCATCATAGTGCTTTTACCAATGCATAAAATGCATGGAGAAGTCATTTCGAATGACTGGTCCTCAGTGTTGTGAGAACGATGACTGGTTAAAATTTTTGGTGGTTTCTTGTTCAGTCCATAGGCCTACATCATGTGGCAAACCGGTGAGCATGTGGCTCTATTAGTATAGGAGATACCTGAAAACATATCACACTTTTCATCATAGTGCTTTTACCAATGCATAAAATGCATGGAGAAGTCATTTCGAATGACTGGTCCTCAGTGTTGTGAGAACGATGACTGGTTAAAATTTTTGGTGGTTTCTTGTTCAGTCCATAGGCCTACATCATGTGGCAAACCGGTGAGCATGTGGCTCTATTAGTATAGGAGATACCTGAAAACATATCACACTTTTCATCATAGTGCTTTTACCAATGCATAAAATGCATGGAGAAGTCATTTCGAATGACTGGTCCTCAGTGTTGTGAGAACGATGACTGGTTAAAATTTTTGGTGGTTTCTGGTTCAGTCCATAGGCCTACATCATGTGGCAAACCGGTGAGCATGTGGCTCTATTAGTATAGGAGATACCTGAAAACATATCACACTTTTCATCATAGTGCTTTTACCAATGCATAAAATGCATGGAGAAGTCATTTCGAATGACTGGTCCTCAGTGTTGTGAGAACGATGACTGGTTAAAATTTTTGGTGGTTTCTTGTTCAGTCCATAGGCCTACATCATGTGGCAAACCGGTGAGCATGTGGCTCTATTAGTATAGGAGATACCTGAAAACATATCACACTTTTCATCATAGTGCTTTTAACAATGCATAAAATGCATGGAGAAGTCATTTCGAATGACTGGTCCTCAGTGTTGTGAGAACGATGACTGGTTAAAATTTTTGGTGGTTTCTTGTTCAGTCCATAGGCCTACATCATGTGGCAAATCGGTGAGCATGTGGCTCTATTAGTATAGGAGATACCTGAAAACATACACTTTTCATCATAGTGCTTTTACCAATGCATAAAATGCATGGAGAAGTCATTTCGAATGACTGGTCCTCAGTGTTGTGAAAACGATGACAGGTTAAAATTTTTGGTGGTTTCTTGTTCAGTCCATAGGCCTACATCATGTGGCAAACCGGTGAGCATGTGGCTCTATTAGTATAGGAGATACCTGAAAACATATCACACTTTTCATCATAGTGCTTTTACCAATGCATAAAATGCATGGAGAAGTCATTTCGAATGACTGGTCCTCAGTGTTGTGAGAACGATGACTGGTTAAAATTTTTGGTGGTTTCTGGTTCAGTCCATAGGCCTACATCATGTGGCAAACCGGTGAGCATGTGGCTCTATTAGTATAGGAGATACCTGAAAACATATCACACTTTTCATCATAGTGCTTTTACCAATGCATAAAATGCATGGAGAAGTCATTTCGAATGACTGGTCCTCAGTGTTGTGAGAACGATGACTGGTTAAAATTTTTGGTGGTTTCTTGTTCAGTCCATAGGCCTACATCATGTGGCAAACCGGTGAGCATGTGGCTCTATTAGTATAGGAGATACCTGAAAACATATCACACTTTTCATCATAGTGCTTTTAACAATGCATAAAATGCATGGAGAAGTCATTTCGAATGACTGGTCCTCAGTGTTGTGAGAACGATGACTGGTTAAAATTTTTGGTGGTTTCTTGTTCAGTCCATAGGCCTACATCATGTGGCAAATCGGTGAGCATGTGGCTCTATTAGTATAGGAGATACCTGAAAACATACACTTTTCATCATAGTGCTTTTACCAATGCATAAAATGCATGGAGAAGTCATTTCGAATGACTGGTCCTCAGTGTTGTGATGAAAAGTGTGATATGTTTTCAGGTATCTCCTATACTAATAGAGCCACATGCTCACCGGTTTGCCACATGATGTAGGCCTATGGACTGAACAAGAAACCACCAAAAATTTTAACCAGTCATCGTTCTCACAACACTGAGGACCAGTCATTCGAAATGACTTCTCCATGCATTTTATGCATTGGTAAAAGCACTATGATGAAAAGTGTGACATGTTTTCAGGTATCTCCTATACTAATAGAGCCACATGCTCACCGGTTTGCCACATGATGTAGGCCTATGGACTGAACAAGAAACCACCAAAAATTTTAACCAGTCATCGTTCTCACAACACTGAGGACCAGTCATTCGAAATGACTTCTCCATGCATTTTATGCATTGGTAAAAGCACTATGATGAAAAGTGTGATATGTTTTCAGGTATCTCCTATACTAATAGAGCCACATGCTCACCGGTTTGCCACATGATGTAGGCCTATGGACTGAACAAGAAATCACCAAAAATTTTAACCAGTCATCGTTCTCACAACACTGAGGACCAGTCATTCGAAATGACTTCTCCATGCATTTTATGCATTGGTAAAAGCACAATGATGAAAAGTGTGATATGTTTTCAGGTATCTCCTATACTAATAGAGCCACATGCTCACCGGTTTGCTACATGATGTAGGCCTATGAACTGAACAAGAAACCACCAAAAATTTTAACCAGTCATCGTTCTCACAACACTGAGGACCAGTCATTCGAAATGACTTTTCCATGCATTTTATGCATTGGTAAAAGCACTATGATGAAAAGTGTGATATGTTTTCAGGTATCTCCTATACTAATAGAGCCACATGCTCACCGGTTTGCCACATGATGTAGGCCTATGGACTGAACAAGAAACCACCAAAAATTTTAACCAGTCATCGTTCTCACAACACTGAGGACCAGTCATTCGAAATGACTTCTCCATGCATTTTATGCATTGGTAAAAGCACTATGATGAAAAGTGTGATATGTTTTCAGGTATCTCCTATACTAATAGAGCCACATGCTCATCGGTTTGCCACATGATGTAGGCCTATGGACTGAACAAGAAACCACCAAAAATTTTAACCAGTCATCGTTCTCACAACACTGAGGACAAGTCATTCGAAATGACTTTTCCATGTATTTTATGCATTGGTTAAAGCACTATGATGAAAAGTGTGATATGTTTTCAGGTATCTCCTATACTAATAGAGCCACATGCTCACCGGTTTGCCACATGATGTAGGCCTATGGACTGAACAAGAAACCACCAAAAATTTTAACCAGTCATCGTTCTCACAACACTGAGAACCAGTCATTCGAAATGACTTCTCCATGCATTTTATGCATTGGTAAAAGCACTATGATGAAAAGTGTGATATGTTTTCAGGTATCTCCTATACTAATAGAGCCACATGCTCACCGGTTTGCCACATGATGTAGGCCTATGGACTGAACAAGAAACCACCAAAAATTTTAACCTGTCATCGTTTTCACAACACTGAGGACCAGTCATTCGAAATGACTTCTCCATGCATTTTATGCATTGGTAAATGCACTATGATGAAAAGTGTGATATGTTTTCAGGTATCTCCTATACTAATAGAGCCACATGCTCACCGGTTTGCCACATGATGTAGGCCTATGGACTGAACAAGAAACCACCAAAAATTTTAACCAGTCATCGTTCTCACAACACTGAGGACCAGTCATTCGAAATGACTTCTCCATGCATTTTATGCATTGGTAAAAGCACTATGATGAAAAGTGTGATATGTTTTCAGGTATCTCCTATACTAATAGAGCCACATGCTCACCGGTTTGCCACATGATGTAGGCCTATGGACTGAACAAGAAACCACCAAAAATTTTAACCAGTCATCGTTCTCACAACACTGAGGACCAGTCATTCGAAATGACTTCTCCATGCATTTTATGCATTGGTAAAAGCACTATGATGAAAAGTGTGATATGTTTTCAGGTATCTCCTATACTAATAGAGCCACATGCTCACCGGTTTGCCACATGATGTAGGCCTATGGACTGAACAAAAGAAACCACCAAAAATTTTAACCAGTCATCGTTCTCACAACACTGAGGACCAGTCATTCGAAATGACTTCTCCATGCATTTTATGCATTGGTAAAAGCACTATGATGAAAAGTGTGATATGTTTTCAGGTATCTCCTATACTAATAGAGCCACATGCTCATCGGTTTGCCACATGATGTAGGCCTATGGACTGAACAAGAAACCACCAAAAATTTTAACCAGTCATCGTTCTCACAACACTGAGGACAAGTCATTCGAAATGACTTCTCCATGCATTTTATGCATTGGTAAAAGCACTATGATGAAAAGTGTGATATGTTTTCAGGTATCTCCTATACTAATAGAGCCACATGCTCACCGGTTTGCCACATGATGTAGGCCTATGGACTGAACAAGAAACCACCAAAAATTTTAACCAGTCATCGTTCTCACAACACTGAGGACCAGTCATTCGAAATGACTTCTCCATGCATTTTATGCATTGGTAAAAGCACTATGATGAAAAGTGTGATATGTTTTCAGGTATCTCCTATACTAATAGAGCCACATGCTCACCGGTTTGCCACATGATGTAGGCCTATGGACTGAACAAGAAACCACCAAAAATTTTAACCTGTCATCGTTTTCACAACACTGAGGACCAGTCATTTGAAATGACTTCTCCATGCATTTTATGCATTGGTAAATGCACTATGATGAAAAGTGTGATATGTTTTCAGGTATCTCCTATACTAATAGAGCCACATGCTCACCGGTTTGCCACATGATGTAGGCCTATGGACTGAACAAGAAACCACCAAAAATTTTAACCAGTCATCGTTCTCACAACACTGAGGACCAGTCATTCGAAATGACTTCTCCATGCATTTTATGCATTGGTAAAAGCACTATGATGAAAAGTGTGATATGTTTTCAGGTATCTCCTATACTAATAGAGCCACATGCTCACCGGTTTGCCACATGATGTAGGCCTATGGACTGAACAAGAAACCACCAAAAATTTTAACCAGTCATCGTTCTCACAACACTGAGGACCAGTCATTCGAAATGACTTCTCCATGCATTTTATGCATTGGTAAAAGCACTATGATGAAAAGTGTGATATGTTTTCAGGTATCTCCTATACTAATAGAGCCACATGCTCACCGGTTTGCCACATGATGTAGGCCTATGGACTGAACAAGAAACCACCAAAAATTTTAACCAGTCATCGTTCTCACAACACTGAGGACCAGTCATTCGAAATGACTTCTCCATGCATTTTATGCATTGGTAAAAGCACTATGATGAAAAGTGTGATATGTTTTCAGGTATCTCCTATACTAATAGAGCCACATGCTCACCGGTTTGCCACATGATGTAGGCCTATGGACTGAACAAGAAACCACCAAAAATTTTAACCAGTCATGGTTCTCACAACACTGAGGACCAGTCATTCGAAATGACTTCTCCATGCATTTTATGCATTGGTAAAAGCACTATGATGAAAAGTGTGATATGTTTTCAGGTATCTCCTATACTAATAGAGCCACATGCTCACCGGTTTGCCACATGATGTAGGCCTATGGACTGAACAGGAAACCACCAAAAATTTTAACCAGTCATCGTTCTCACAACACTGAGGACCAGTCATTCGAAATGACTTCTCCATGCATTTTATGCATTGGTAAAAGCACTATGATGAAAAGTGTGATATGTTTTCAGGTATCTCCTATACTAATAGAGCCACATGCTCACCGGTTTGCCACATGATGTAGGCCTATGGACTGAACAGGAAACCACCAAAAATTTTAACCAGTCATCGTTCTCACAACACTGAGGACCAGTCATTCGAAATGACTTCTCCATGCATTTTATGCATTGGTAAAAGCACTATGATGAAAAGTGTGATATGTTTTCAGGTATCTCCTATACTAATAGAGCCACATGCTCACCGGTTTGCCACATGATGTAGGCCTATGGACTGAACAAGAAACCACCAAAAATTTTAACCAGTCATCGTTCTCACAACACTGAGGACCAGTCATTCGAAATGACTTCTCCATGCATTTTATGCATTGGTAAAAGCACTATGATGAAAAGTGTGATATGTTTTCAGGTATCTCCTATACTAATAGAGCCACATGCTCACCGGTTTGCCACATGATGTAGGCCTATGGACTGAACAAGAAACCACCAAAAATTTTATCCAGTCATCGTTCTCACAACACTGAGGACCAGTCATTCGAAATGACTTCTCCATGCATTTTATGCATTGGTAAAAGCACTATGATGAAAAGTGTGATATGTTTTCAGGTATCTCCTATACTAATAGAGCCACATGCTCACCGGTTTGCCACATGATGTAGGCCTATGGACTGAACAAGAAACCACCAAAAATTTTAACCAGTCATCGTTCTCACAACACTGAGGACCAGTCATTCGAAATGACTTCTCCATGCATTTTATGCATTGGTAAAAGCACTATGATGAAAAGTGTGATATGTTTTCAGGTATCTCCTATACTAATAGAGCCACATGCTCACCGGTTTGCCACATGATGTAGGCCTATGGACTGAACAAGAAACCACCAAAAATTTTAACCAGTCATTGTTCTCACAACACTGAGGACCAGTCATTCGAAATGACTTCTCCAAGCATATTATGCATTGGTAAAAGCACTATGATGAAAAGTGTGACATGTTTTCAGGTATCTCCTATACTAATAGAGCCACATGCTCACCGGTTTGCCACATGATGTAGGCCTATGGACTGAACAAGAAACCACCAAAAATTTTATCCAGTCATCGTTCTCACAACACTGAGGACCAGTCATTTGAAATGACTTCTCCATGCATTTTATGCATTGGTAAAAGCACTATGATGAAAAGTGTGATATGTTTTCAGGTATCTCCTATACTAATAGAGCCACATGCTCACCGGTTTGCCACATGATGTAGGCCTATGGACTGAACAAGAAACCACCAAAAATTTTAACCAGTCATAGTTCTCACAACACTGAGGACCAGTCATTCGAAATGACTTCTCCATGCATTTTATGCATTGGTAAAAGCACTATGATGAAAAGTGTGATATGTTTTCAGGTATCTCCTATACTAATAGAGCCACATGCTCACCGGTTTGCCACATGATGTAGGCCTATGGACTGAACAAGAAACCACCAAAAATTTTAACCAGTCATCGTTCTCACAACACTGAGGACCAGTCATTCGAAATGACTTCTGCATGCATTTTATGCATTGGTAAAAGCACTATGATGAAAAGTGTGATATGTTTTCAGGTATCTCCTATACTAATAGAGCCACATGCTCACCGGTTTGCCACATGATGTAGGCCTATGGACTGAACAAGAAACCACCAAAAATTTTAACCAGTCATCGTTCTCACAACACTGAGGACCAGTCATTCGAAATGACTTCTCCATGCATTTTATGCATTGGTAAAAGCACTATGATGAAAAGTGTGATATGTTTTCAGGTATCTCCTATACTAATAGAGCCACATGCTCACTGGTTTGCCACATGATGTAGGCCTATGGACTGAACAAGAAACCACCAAAAATTTTAACCAGTCATCGTTCTCACAACACTGAGGACCAGTCATTCGAAATGACTTCTCCATGCATTTTATGCATTGGTAAAAGCACTATGATGAAAAGTGTGATATGTTTTCAGGTATCTCCTATACTAATAGAGCCACATGCTCACCGGTTTGCCACATGATGTAGGCCTATGGACTGAACAAGAAACCACCAAAAATTTTAACCAGTCATCGTTCTCACAACACTGAGGACCAGTCATTCGAAATGACTTCTCCATGCATTTTATGCATTGGTAAAAGCACTATGATGAAAAGTGTGATATGTTTTCAGGTATCTCCTATACTAATAGAGCCACATGCTCACCGGTTTGCCACATGATGTAGGCCTATGGACTGAACAAGAAACCAGCAAAAATTTTAACCAGTCATCGTTCTCACAACACTGAGGACCAGTCATTCGAAATGACTTCTCCATGCATTTTATGCATTGGTAAAAGCACTATGATGAAAAGTGTGATATGTTTTCAGGTATCTCCTATACTAATAGAGCCACATGCTCACTGGTTTGCCACATGATGTAGGCCTATGGACTGAACAAGAAACCACCAAAAATTTTAACCAGTCATCGTTCTCACAACACTGAGGACCAGTCATTCGAAATGACTTCTCCATGCATTTTATGCATTGGTAAAAGCACTATGATGAAAAGTGTGATATGTTTTCAGGTATCTCCTATACTAATAGAGCCACATGCTCACCGGTTTGCCACATGATGTAGGCCTATGGACTGAACAAGAAACCACCAAAAATTTTAACCAGTCATCGTTCTCACAACACTGAGGACCAGTCATTCGAAATGACTTCTCCATGCATTTTATGCATTGGTAAAAGCACTATGATGAAAAGTGTGATATGTTTTCAGGTATCTCCTATACTAATAGAGCCACATGCTCACCGGTTTGCCACATGATGTAGGCCTATGGACTGAACAAGAAATCACCAAAAATTTTAACCAGTCATCGTTCTCACAACACTGAGGACCAGTCATTCGAAATGACTTCTCCATGCATTTTATGCATTGGTAAAAGCACAATGATGAAAAGTGTGATATGTTTTCAGGTATCTCCTATACTAATAGAGCCACATGCTCACCGGTTTGCTACATGATGTAGGCCTATGAACTGAACAAGAAACCACCAAAAATTTTAACCAGTCATCGTTCTCACAACACTGAGGACCAGTCATTCGAAATGACTTTTCCATGCATTTTATGCATTGGTAAAAGCACTATGATGAAAAGTGTGATATGTTTTCAGGTATCTCCTATACTAATAGAGCCACATGCTCACCGGTTTGCCACATGATGTAGGCCTATGGACTGAACAAGAAACCACCAAAAATTTTAACCAGTCATCGTTCTCACAACACTGAGGACCAGTCATTCGAAATGACTTCTCCATGCATTTTATGCATTGGTAAAAGCACTATGATGAAAAGTGTGATATGTTTTCAGGTATCTCCTATACTAATAGAGCCACATGCTCATCGGTTTGCCACATGATGTAGGCCTATGGACTGAACAAGAAACCACCAAAAATTTTAACCAGTCATCGTTCTCACAACACTGAGGACAAGTCATTCGAAATGACTTTTCCATGTATTTTATGCATTGGTAAAAGCACTATGATGAAAAGTGTGATATGTTTTCAGGTATCTCCTATACTAATAGAGCCACATGCTCACCGGTTTGCCACATGATGTAGGCCTATGGACTGAACAAGAAACCACCAAAAATTTTAACCAGTCATCGTTCTCACAACACTGAGAACCAGTCATTCGAAATGACTTCTCCATGCATTTTATGCATTGGTAAAAGCACTATGATGAAAAGTGTGATATGTTTTCAGGTATCTCCTATACTAATAGAGCCACATGCTCACCGGTTTGCCACATGATGTAGGCCTATGGACTGAACAAGAAACCACCAAAAATTTTAACCTGTCATCGTTTTCACAACACTGAGGACCAGTCATTCGAAATGACTTCTCCATGCATTTTATGCATTGGTAAATGCACTATGATGAAAAGTGTGATATGTTTTCAGGTATCTCCTATACTAATAGAGCCACATGCTCACCGGTTTGCCACATGATGTAGGCCTATGGACTGAACAAGAAACCACCAAAAATTTTAACCAGTCATCGTTCTCACAACACTGAGGACCAGTCATTCGAAATGACTTCTCCATGCATTTTATGCATTGGTAAAAGCACTATGATGAAAAGTGTGATATGTTTTCAGGTATCTCCTATACTAATAGAGCCACATGCTCACCGGTTTGCCACATGATGTAGGCCTATGGACTGAACAAGAAACCACCAAAAATTTTAACCAGTCATCGTTCTCACAACACTGAGGACCAGTCATTCGAAATGACTTCTCCATGCATTTTATGCATTGGTAAAAGCACTATGATGAAAAGTGTGATATGTTTTCAGGTATCTCCTATACTAATAGAGCCACATGCTCACCGGTTTGCCACATGATGTAGGCCTATGGACTGAACAAAAGAAACCACCAAAAATTTTAACCAGTCATCGTTCTCACAACACTGAGGACCAGTCATTCGAAATGACTTCTCCATGCATTTTATGCATTGGTAAAAGCACTATGATGAAAAGTGTGATATGTTTTCAGGTATCTCCTACACTAATAGAGCCACATGCTCATCGGTTTGCCACATGATGTAGGCCTATGGACTGAACAAGAAACCACCAAAAATTTTAACCAGTCATCGTTCTCACAACACTGAGGACAAGTCATTCGAAATGACTTCATGCATTTTATGCATTGGTAAAAGCACTATGATGAAAAGTGTGATATGTTTTCAGGTATCTCCTATACTAATAGAGCCACATGCTCACCGGTTTGCCACATGATGTAGGCCTATGGACTGAACAAGAAACCACCAAAAATTTTAACCAGTCATCGTTCTCACAACACTGAGGACCAGTCATTCGAAATGACTTCTCCATGCATTTTATGCATTGGTAAAAGCACTATGATGAAAAGTGTGATATGTTTTCAGGTATCTCCTATACTAATAGAGCCACATGCTCACCGGTTTGCCACATGATGTAGGCCTATGGACTGAACAAAAGAAACCACCAAAAATTTTAACCAGTCATCGTTCTCACAACACTGAGGACCAGTCATTCGAAATGACTTCTCCATGCATTTTATGCATTGGTAAAAGCACTATGATGAAAAGTGTGATATGTTTTCAGGTATCTCCTACACTAATAGAGCCACATGCTCATCGGTTTGCCACATGATGTAGGCCTATGGACTGAACAAGAAACCACCAAAAATTTTAACCAGTCATCGTTCTCACAACACTGAGGACAAGTCATTCGAAATGACTTCATGCATTTTATGCATTGGTAAAAGCACTATGATGAAAAGTGTGATATGTTTTCAGGTATCTCCTATACTAATAGAGCCACATGCTCACCGGTTTGCCACATGATGTAGGCCTATGGACTGAACAAGAAACCACCAAAAATTTTAACCAGTCATCGTTCTCACAACACTGAGGACCAGTCATTCGAAATGACTTCTCCATGCATTTTATGCATTGGTAAAAGCACTATGATGAAAAGTGTGATATGTTTTCAGGTATCTCCTATACTAATAGAGCCACATGCTCACCGGTTTGCCACATGATGTAGGCCTATGGACTGAACAAGAAACCACCAAAAATTTTAACCAGTCATCGTTCTCACAACACTGAGGACCAGTCATTCGAAATGACTTCTCCATGCATTTTATGCATTGGTAAAAGCACTATGATGAAAAGTGTGATATGTTTTCAGGTATCTCCTATACTAATAGAGCCACATGCTCACCGGTTTGCCACATGATGTAGGCCTATGGACTGAACAAGAAACCACCAAAAATTTTAACCAGTCATCGTTCTCACAACACTGAGGACCAGTCATTCGAAATGACTTCTCCATGCATTTTATGCATTGGTAAAAGCACTATGATGAAAAGTGTGATATGTTTTCAGGTATCTCCTATACTAATAGAGCCACATGCTCACCGGTTTGCCACATGATGTAGGCCTATGGACTGAACAAGAAACCACCAAAAATTTTAACCAGTCATCGTTCTCACAACACTGAGGACCAGTCATTCGAAATGACTTCTCCATGCATTTTATGCATTGGTAAAAGCACTATGATGAAAAGTGTGATATGTTTTCAGGTATCTCCTATACTAATAGAGCCACATGCTCACCGGTTTGCCACATGATGTAGGCCTATGGACTGAACAAGAAACCACCAAAAATTTTAACCAGTCATCGTTCTCACAACACTGAGGACCAGTCATTCGAAATGACTTCTCCATGCATTTTATGCATTGGTAAAAGCACTATGATGAAAAGTGTGATATGTTTTCAGGTATCTCCTATACTAATAGAGCCACATGCTCACCGGTTTGCCACATGATGTAGGCCTATGGACTGAACAAGAAACCACCAAAAATTTTAACCAGTCATCGTTCTCACAACACTGAGGACCAGTCATTCGAAATGACTTCTGCATGCATTTTATGCATTGGTAAAAGCACTATGATGAAAAGTGTGATATGTTTTCAGGTATCTCCTATACTAATAGAGCCACATGCTCACCGGTTTGCCACATGATGTAGGCCTATGGACTGAACAAGAAACCACCAAAAATTTTAACCAGTCATCGTTCTCACAACACTGAGGACCAGTCATTCGAAATGACTTCTCCATGCATTTTATGCATTGGTAAAAGCACTATGATGAAAAGTGTGATATGTTTTCAGGTATCTCCTATACTAATAGAGCCACATGCTCACTGGTTTGCCACATGATGTAGGCCTATGGACTGAACAAGAAACCACCAAAAATGTTAACCAGTCATCGTTCTCACAACACTGAGGACCAGTCATTCGAAATGACTTCTCCATGCATTTTATGCATTGGTAAAAGCACTATGATGAAAAGTGTGATATGTTTTCAGGTATCTCCTATACTAATAGAGCCACATGCTCACCGGTTTGCCACATGATGTAGGCCTATGGACTGAACAAGAAACCACCAAAAATTTTAACCAGTCATCGTTCTCACAACACTGAGGACCAGTCATTCGAAATGACTTCTCCAAGCATTTTATGCATTGGTAAAAGCACTATGATGAAAAGTGTGACATGTTTTCAGGTATCTCCTATACTAATAGAGCCACATGCTCACCGGTTTGCCACATGATGTAGGCCTATGGACTGAACAAGAAACCACCAAAAATTTTATCCAGTCATCGTTCTCACAACACTGAGGACCAGTCATTTGAAATGACTTCTCCATGCATTTTATGCATTGGTAAAAGCACTATGATGAAAAGTGTGATATGTTTTCAGGTATCTCCTATACTAATAGAGCCACATGCTCACCGGTTTGCCACATGATGTAGGCCTATGGACTGAACAAGAAACCACCAAAAATTTTAACCAGTCATAGTTCTCACAACACTGAGGACCAGTCATTCGAAATGACTTCTCCATGCATTTTATGCATTGGTAAAAGCACTATGATGAAAAGTGTGATATGTTTTCAGGTATCTCCTATACTAATAGAGCCACATGCTCACCGGTTTGCCACATGATGTAGGCCTATGGACTGAACAAGAAACCACCAAAAATTTTAACCAGTCATCGTTCTCACAACACTGAGGACCAGTCATTCGAAATGACTTCTCCATGCATTTTATGCATTGGTAAAAGCACTATGATGAAAAGTGTGATATGTTTTCAGGTATCTCCTATACTAATAGAGCCACATGCTCACCGGTTTGCCACATGATGTAGGCCTATGGACTGAACAAGAAACCACCAAAAATTTTAACCAGTCATCGTTCTCACAACACTGAGGACCAGTCATTCGAAATGACTTCTCCATGCATTTTATGCATTGGTAAAAGCACTATGATGAAAAGTGTGATATGTTTTCAGGTATCCCCTATACTAATAGAGCCACATGCTCACCGGTTTGCCACATGATGTAGGCCTATGGACTGAACAAGAAACCACCAAAAATTTTAACCAGTCATCGTTCTCACAACACTGAGGACCAGTCATTCGAAATGACTTCTGCATGCATTTTATGCATTGGTAAAAGCACTATGATGAAAAGTGTGATATGTTTTCAGGTATCTCCTATACTAATAGAGCCACATGCTCACCGGTTTGCCACATGATGTAGGCCTATGGACTGAACAAGAAACCACCAAAAATTTTAACCAGTCATCGTTCTCACAACACTGAGGACCAGTCATTCGAAATGACTTCTCCATGCATTTTATGCATTGGTAAAAGCACTATGATGAAAAGTGTGATATGTTTTCAGGTATCTCCTATACTAATAGAGCCACATGCTCACCGGTTTGCCACATGATGTAGGCCTATGGACTGAACAAGAAACCACCAAAAATTTTAACCAGTCATTGTTCTCACAACACTGAGGACCAGTCATTCGAAATGACTTCTCCATGCATTTTATGCATTGGTAAAAGCACTATGATGAAAAGTGTGATATGTTTTCAGGTATCTCCTATACTAATAGAGCCACATGCTCACCGGTTTGCCACATGATGTAGGCCTATGGACTGAACAAGAAACCACCAAAAATTTTAACCAGTCATCGTTCTCACAACACTGAGGACCAGTCATTCGAAATGACTTCTCCATGCATTTTATGCATTGGTAAAAGCACTATGATGAAAAGTGTGATATGTTTTCAGGTATCTCCTATACTAATAGAGCCACATGCTCACCGGTTTGCCACATGATGTAGGCCTATGGACTGAACAAGAAACCACCAAAAATTTTAACCAGTCATCGTTCTCACAACACTGAGGACCAGTCATTCGAAATGACTTCTCCATGCATTTTATGCATTGGTAAAAGCACTATGATGAAAAGTGTGATATGTTTTCAGGTATCTCCTATACTAATAGAGCCACATGCTCACCGGTTTGCCACATGATGTAGGCCTATGGACTGAACAAGAAACCACCAAAAATTTTAACCAGTCATCGTTCTCACAACACTGAGGACCAGTCATTCGAAATGACTTCTCCATGCATTTTATGCATTGGTAAAAGCACTATGATGAAAAGTGTGATATGTTTTCAGGTATCTCCTATACTAATAGAGCCACATGCTCACCGGTTTGCCACATGATGTAGGCCTATGGACTGAACAAGAAACCACCAAAAATTTTAACCAGTCATCGTTCTCACAACACTGAGGACCAGTCATTCGAAATGACTTCTGCATGCATTTTATGCATTGGTAAAAGCACTATGATGAAAAGTGTGATATGTTTTCAGGTATCTCCTATACTAATAGAGCCACATGCTCACCGGTTTGCCACATGATGTAGGCCTATGGACTGAACAAGAAACCACCAAAAATTTTAACCAGTCATCGTTCTCACAACACTGAGGACCAGTCATTCGAAATGACTTCTCCATGCATTTTATGCATTGGTAAAAGCACTATGATGAAAAGTGTGATATGTTTTCAGGTATCTCCTATACTAATAGAGCCACATGCTCACTGGTTTGCCACATGATGTAGGCCTATGGACTGAACAAGAAACCACCAAAAATGTTAACCAGTCATCGTTCTCACAACACTGAGGACTAGTCATTCGAAATGACTTCTCCATGCATTTTATGCATTGGTAAAAGCACTATGATGAAAAGTGTGATATGTTTTCAGGTATCTCCTATACTAATAGAGCCACATGCTCACCGGTTTGCCACATGATGTAGGCCTATGGACTGAACAAGAAACCACCAAAAATTTTAACCAGTCATCGTTCTCACAACACTGAGGACCAGTCATTCGAAATGACTTCTCCATGCATTTTATGCATTGGTAAAAGCACTATGATGAAAAGTGTGATATGTTTTCAGGTATCTCCTATACTAATAGAGCCACATGCTCACCGGTTTGCCACATGATGTAGGCCTATGGACTGAACAAGAAACCAGCAAAAGTTTTAACCAGTCATTGTTCTCACAACACTGAGGACCAGTCATTCGAAATGACTTCTCCATGCATTTTATGCATTGGTAAAAGCACTATGATGAAAAGTGTGATATGTTTTCAGGTATCTCCTATACTAATAGAGCCACATGCTCACTGGTTTGCCACATGATGTAGGCCTATGGACTGAACAAGAAACCACCAAAAATTTTAACCAGTCATCGTTCTCACAACACTGAGGACCAGTCATTCGAAATGACTTCTCCATGCATTTTATGCATTGGTAAAAGCACTATGATGAAAAGTGTGATATGTTTTCAGGTATCTCCTATACTAATAGAGCCACATGCTCACCGGTTTGCCACATGATGTAGGCCTATGGACTGAACAAGAAACCACCAAAAATTTTAACCAGTCATCGTTCTCACAACACTGAGGACCAGTCATTCGAAATGACTTCTCCATGCATTTTATGCATTGGTAAAAGCACTATGATGAAAAGTGTGATATGTTTTCAGGTATCTCCTATACTAATAGAGCCACATGCTCACCGGTTTGCCACATGATGTAGGCCTATGGACTGAACAAGAAACCACCAAAAATTTTAACCAGTCATCGTTCTCACAACACTGAGGACCAGTCATTCGAAATGACTTCTCCATGCATTTTATGCATTGGTAAAAGCACTATGATGAAAAGTGTGATATGTTTTCAGGTATCTCCTATACTAATAGAGCCACATGCTCACTGGTTTGCCACATGATGTAGGCCTATGGACTGAACAAGAAACCACCAAAAATTTTAACCAGTCATCGTTCTCACAACACTGAGGACCAGTCATTCGAAATGACTTCTCCATGCATTTTATGCATTGGTAAAAGCACTATGATGAAAAGTGTGATATGTTTTCAGGTATCTCCTATACTAATAGAGCCACATGCTCACCGGTTTGCCACATGATGTAGGCCTATGGACTGAACAAGAAACCACCAAAAATTTTAACCAGTCATCGTTCTCACAACACTGAGGACCAGTCATTCGAAATGACTTCTCCATGCATTTTATGCATTGGTAAAAGCACTATGATGAAAAGTGTGATATGTTTTCAGGTATCTCCTATACTAATAGAGCCACATGCTCATCGGTTTGCCACATGATGTAGGCCTATGGACTGAACAAGAAACCACCAAAAATTTTAACCAGTCATCGTTCTCACAACACTGAGGACAAGTCATTCGAAATGACTTCTCCATGCATTTTATGCATTGGTAAAAGCACTATGATGAAAAGTGTGATATGTTTTCAGGTATCTCCTATACTAATAGAGCCACATGCTCACCGGTTTGCCACATGATGTAGGCCTATGGACTGAACAAGAAACCACCAAAAATTTTAACCAGTCATCGTTCTCACAACACTGAGGACCAGTCATTCGAAATGACTTCTCCATGCATTTTATGCATTGGTAAAAGCACTATGATGAAAAGTGTGATATGTTTTCAGGTATCTCCTATACTAATAGAGCCACATGCTCACCGGTTTGCCACATGATGTAGGCCTATGGACTGAACAAGAAACCACCAAAAATTTTAACCAGTCATCGTTCTCACAACACTGAGGACCAGTCATTCGAAATGACTTCTCCATGCATTTTATGCATTGGTAAAAGCACTATGATGAAAAGTGTGATATGTTTTCAGGTATCTCCTATACTAATAGAGCCACATGCTCACCGGTTTGCCACATGATGTAGGCCTATGGACTGAACAAGAAACCACCAAAAATTTTAACCAGTCATCGTTCTCACAACACTGAGGACCAGTCATTCGAAATGACTTCTCCATGCATTTTATGCATTGGTAAAAGCACTATGATGAAAAGTGTGATATGTTTTCAGGTATCTCCTATACTAATAGAGCCACATGCTCACCGGTTTGCCACATGATGTAGGCCTATGGACTGAACAAGAAACCACCAAAAATTTTAACCAGTCATCGTTCTCACAACACTGAGGACCAGTCATTCGAAATGACTTCTCCATGCATTTTATGCATTGGTAAAAGCACTATGATGAAAAGTGTGATATGTTTTCAGGTATCTCCTATACTAATAGAGCCACATGCTCACTGGTTTGCCACATGATGTAGGCCTATGGACTGAACAAGAAACCACCAAAAATGTTAACCAGTCATCGTTCTCACAACACTGAGGACCAGTCATTCGAAATGACTTCTCCATGCATTTTATGCATTGGTAAAAGCACTATGATGAAAAGTGTGATATGTTTTCAGGTATCTCCTATACTAATAGAGCCACATGCTCACCGGTTTGCCACATGATGTAGGCCTATGGACTGAACAAGAAACCACCAAAAATTTTAACCAGTCATCGTTCTCACAACACTGAGGACCAGTCATTCGAAATGACTTCTCCATGCATTTTATGCATTGGTAAAAGCACTATGATGAAAAGTGTGATATGTTTTCAGGTATCTCCTATACTAATAGAGCCACATGCTCACCGGTTTGCCACATGATGTAGGCCTATGGACTGAACAAGAAACCAGCAAAAATTTTAACCAGTCATTGTTCTCACAACACTGAGGACCAGTCATTCGAAATGACTTCTCCATGCATTTTATGCATTGGTAAAAGCACTATGATGAAAAGTGTGATATGTTTTCAGGTATCTCCTATACTAATAGAGCCACATGCTCACTGGTTTGCCACATGATGTAGGCCTATGGACTGAACAAGAAACCACCAAAAATTTTAACCAGTCATCGTTCTCACAACACTGAGGACCAGTCATTCGAAATGACTTCTCCATGCATTTTATGCATTGGTAAAAGCACTATGATGAAAAGTGTGATATGTTTTCAGGTATCTCCTATACTAATAGAGCCACATGCTCACCGGTTTGCCACATGATGTAGGCCTATGGACTGAACAAGAAACCACCAAAAATTTTAACCAGTCATCGTTCTCACAACACTGAGGACCAGTCATTCGAAATGACTTCTCCATGCATTTTATGCATTGGTAAAAGCACTATGATGAAAAGTGTGATATGTTTTCAGGTATCTCCTATACTAATAGAGCCACATGCTCACCGGTTTGCCACATGATGTAGGCCTATGGACTGAACAAGAAACCACCAAAAATTTTAACCAGTCATCGTTCTCACAACACTGAGGACCAGTCATTCGAAATGACTTCTCCATGCATTTTATGCATTGGTAAAAGCACTATGATGAAAAGTGTGATATGTTTTCAGGTATCTCCTATACTAATAGAGCCACATGCTCACTGGTTTGCCACATGATGTAGGCCTATGGACTGAACAAGAAACCACCAAAAATTTTAACCAGTCATCGTTCTCACAACACTGAGGACCAGTCATTCGAAATGACTTCTCCATGCATTTTATGCATTGGTAAAAGCACTATGATGAAAAGTGTGATATGTTTTCAGGTATCTCCTATACTAAT
Source organism: Ranitomeya imitator (assembly GCF_032444005.1). Taxonomy (NCBI): domain Eukaryota; kingdom Metazoa; phylum Chordata; class Amphibia; order Anura; family Dendrobatidae; genus Ranitomeya; species Ranitomeya imitator. The sequence continues at coordinate 129,564 of NW_027194042.1, forward strand.
AGAGCCACATGCTCACCGGTTTGCCACATGATGTAGGCCTATGGACTGAACAAGAAACCACCAAAAATTTTAACCAGTCATCGTTCTCACAACACTGAGGACCAGTCATTCGAAATGACTTCTCCATGCATTTTATGCATTGGTAAAAGCACTATGATGAAAAGTGTGATATGTTTTCAGGTATCTCCTATACTAATAGAGCCACATGCTCATCGGTTTGCCACATGATGTAGGCCTATGGACTGAACAAGAAACCACCAAAAATTTTAACCAGTCATCGTTCTCACAACACTGAGGACAAGTCATTCGAAATGACTTCTCCATGCATTTTATGCATTGGTAAAAGCACTATGATGAAAAGTGTGATATGTTTTCAGGTATCTCCTATACTAATAGAGCCACATGCTCACCGGTTTGCCACATGATGTAGGCCTATGGACTGAACAAGAAACCACCAAAAATTTTAACCAGTCATCGTTCTCACAACACTGAGGACCAGTCATTCGAAATGACTTCTCCATGCATTTTATGCATTGGTAAAAGCACTATGATGAAAAGTGTGATATGTTTTCAGGTATCTCCTATACTAATAGAGCCACATGCTCACCGGTTTGCCACATGATGTAGGCCTATGGACTGAACAAGAAACCACCAAAAATTTTAACCTGTCATCGTTTTCACAACACTGAGGACCAGTCATTCGAAATGACTTCTCCATGCATTTTATGCATTGGTAAATGCACTATGATGAAAAGTGTGATATGTTTTCAGGTATCTCCTATACTAATAGAGCCACATGCTCACCGGTTTGCCACATGATGTAGGCCTATGGACTGAACAAGAAACCACCAAAAATTTTAACCAGTCATCGTTCTCACAACACTGAGGACCAGTCATTCGAAATGACTTCTCCATGCATTTTATAGAGCATGTGGCTCTATTAGTATAGGAGATACCTGAAAACATATCACACTTTTCATCATAGTGCTTTTACCAATGCATAAAATGCATGGAGAAGTCATTTCGGATGACTGGTCCTCAGTGTTGTGAGAACGATGACTGGTTAAAATTTTTGGTGGTTTCTTGTTCAGTCCATAGGCCTACACCATGTGGCAAACCGGTGAGCATGTGGCTCTATTAGTATAGGAGATAACTGAAAACATATCACACTTTTCATCATAGTGCTTTTACCAATGCATAAAATGCATGGAGAAGTCATTTCGGATGACTGGTCCTCAGTGTTGTGAGAACGATGACTGGTTAACATTTTTGGTGGTTTCTTGTTCAGTCCATAGGCCTACATCATGTGGCAAACCGGTGAGCATGTGGCTCTATTAGTATAGGAGATACCTGAAAACATATCACACTTTTCATCATAGTGCTTTTACCAATGCATAAAATGCATGGAGAAGTCATTTCGAATGACTGGTCCTCAGTGTTGTGAGAACGATGACTGGTTAAAATTTTTGGTGGTTTCTTGTTCAGTCCATAGGCCTACATCATGTGGCAAACCGGTGAGCATGTGGCTCTATTAGTATAGGAGATACCTGAAAACATATCACACTTTTCATCATAGTGCTTTTACCAATGCATAAAATGCATGGAGAAGTCATTTCGAATGACTGGTCCTCAGTGTTGTGAGAACGATGACTGGTTAAAATTTTTTGTGGTTTCTTGTTCAGTCCATAGGCCTACATCATGTGGCAAATCGGTGAGCATGTGGCTCTATTAGTATAGGAGATACCTGAAAACATATCACACTTTTCATCATAGTGCTTTTACCAATGCATAAAATGCATGGAGAAGTCATTTCGAATGACTGGTCCTCAGTGTTGTGAGAACGATGACTGGTTAAAATTTTTGGTGGTTTCTTGTTCAGTCCATAGGCCTACATCATGTGGCAAACCGGTGAGCATGTGGCTCTATTAGTATAGGAGATACCTGAAAACATATCACACTTTTCATCATAGTGCTTTTACCAATGCATAAAATGCATGGAGAAGTCATTTCGAATGACTGGTCCTCAGTGTTGTGAGAACGATGACTGGATAAAATTTTTGGTGGTTTCTTGTTCAGTCCATAGGCCTACATCATGTGGCAAACCGGTGAGCATGTGGCTCTATTAGTATAGGAGATACCTGAAAACATGTCACACTTTTCATCATAGTGCTTTTACCAATGCATAAAATGCATGGAGAAGTCATTTCGAATGACTGGTCCTCAGTGTTGTGAGAACGATGACTGGTTAAAATTTTTGGTGGTTTCTTGTTCAGTCCATAGGCCTACATCATGTGGCAAACCGGTGAGCATGTGGCTCTATTAGTATAGGAGATACCTGAAAACATATCACACTTTTCATCATAGTGCTTTTACCAATGCATAAAATGCATGGAGAAGTCATTTCGAATGACTGGTCCTCAGTGTTGTGAGAACGATGACTGGTTAAAATTTTTGGTGGTTTCTTGTTCAGTCCATAGGCCTACATCATGTGGCAAACCGGTGAGCATGTGGCTCTATTAGTATAGGAGATACCTGAAAACATATCACACTTTTCATCATAGTGCTTTTACCAATGCATAAAATGCATGGAGAAGTCATTTCGAATGACTGGTCCTCAGTGTTGTGAGAACAATGACTGGTTAAAATTTTTGGTGGTTTCTTGTTCAGTCCATAGGCCTACATCATGTGGCAAACCGGTGAGCATGTGGCTCTATTAGTATAGGAGATACCTGAAAACATATCACACTTTTCATCATAGTGCTTTTACCAATGCATAAAATGCATGGAGAAGTCATTTCGAATGACTGGTCCTCAGTGTTGTGAGAACGATGACTGGTTAAAATTTTTGGTGGTTTCTTGTTCAGTCCATAGGCCTACATCATGTGGCAAACCGGTGAGCATGTGGCTCTATTAGTATAGGAGATACCTGAAAACATATCACACTTTTCATCATAGTGCTTTTACCAATGCATAAAATGCATGGAGAAGTCATTTCGAATGACTGGTCCTCAGTGTTGTGAGAACGATGACTGGTTAAAATTTTTGGTGGTTTCTTGTTCAGTCCATAGGCCTACATCATGTGGCAAACCGGTGAGCATGTGGCTCTATTAGTATAGGAGATACCTGAAAACATATCACACTTTTCATCATAGTGCTTTTACCAATGCATAAAATGCATGGAGAAGTCATTTCGAATGACTGGTCCTCAGTGTTGTGAGAACGATGACTGGTTAAAATTTTTGGTGGTTTCCTGTTCAGTCCATAGGCCTACATCATGTGGCAAACCGGTGAGCATGTGGCTCTATTAGTATAGGAGATACCTGAAAACATATCACACTTTTCATCATAGTGCTTTTACCAATGCATAAAATGCATGGAGAAGTCATTTCGAATGACTGGTCCTCAGTGTTGTGAGAACGATGACTGGTTAAAATTTTTGGTGGTTTCTTGTTCAGTCCATAGGCCTACATCATGTGGCAAACCGGTGAGCATGTGGCTCTATTAGTATAGGAGATACCTGAAAACATATCACACTTTTCATCATAGTGCTTTTACCAATGCATAAAATGCATGGAGAAGTCATTTCGAATGACTGGTCCTCAGTGTTGTGAGAACGATGACTGGTTAAAATTTTTGGTGGTTTCTTGTTCAGTCCATAGGCCTACATCATGTGGCAAACCGGTGAGCATGTGGCTCTATTAGTATAGGAGATACCTGAAAACATATCACACTTTTCATCATAGTGCTTTTACCAATGCATAAAATGCATGGAGAAGTCATTTCGAATGACTGGTCCTCAGTGTTGTGAGAATGATGACTGGTTAAAATTTTTGGTGGTTTCTTGTTCAGTCCATAGGCCTACATCATGTGGCAAATCGGTGAGCATGTGGCTCTATTAGTATAGGAGATACCTGAAAACATATCACACTTTTCATCATAGTGCTTTTACCAATGCATAAAATGCATGGAGAAGTCATTTCGAATGACTGGTCCTCAGTGTTGTGAGAACAATGACTGGTTAAAATTTTTGGTGGTTTCTTGTTCAGTCCATAGGCCTACATCATGTGGCAAACCGGTGAGCATGTGGCTCTATTAGTATAGGAGATACCTGAAAACATATCACACTTTTCATCATAGTGCTTTTACCAATGCATAAAATGCATGGAGAAGTCATTTCGAATGACTGGTCCTCAGTGTTGTGAGAACGATGACTGGTTAAAATTTTTGGTGGTTTCTTGTTCAGTCCATAGGCCTACATCATGTGGCAAACCGGTGAGCATGTGGCTCTATTAGTATAGGAGATACCTGAAAACATATCACACTTTTCATCATAGTGCTTTTACCAATGCATAAAATGCATGCAGAAGTCATTTCGAATGACTGGTCCTCAGTGTTGTGAGAACGATGACTGGTTAAAATTTTTGGTGGTTTCTTGTTCAGTCCATAGGCCTACATCATGTGGCAAACCGGTGAGCATGTGGCTCTATTAGTATAGGAGATACCTGAAAACATATCACACTTTTCATCATAGTGCTTTTACCAATGCATAAAATGCATGGAGAAGTCATTTCGAATGACTGGTCCTCAGTGTTGTGAGAACGATGACTGGTTAAAATTTTTGGTGGTTTCTTGTTCAGTCCATAGGCCTACATCATGTGGCAAACCGGTGAGCATGTGGCTCTATTAGTATAGGAGATACCTGAAAACATATCACACTTTTCATCATAGTGCTTTTACCAATGCATAAAATGCATGGAGAAGTCATTTCGAATGACTGGTCCTCAGTGTTGTGAGAACGATGACTGGTTAAAATTTTTGGTGGTTTCTTGTTCAGTCCATAGGCCTACATCATGTGGCAAACCGGTGAGCATGTGGCTCTATTAGTATAGGAGATACCTGAAAACATATCACACTTTTCATCATAGTGCTTTTACCAATGCATAAAATGCATGGAGAAGTCATTTCGAATGACTGGTCCTCAGTGTTGTGAGAACGATGACTGGTTAAAATTTTTGGTGGTTTCTTGTTCAGTCCATAGGCCTACATCATGTGGCAAACCGGTGAGCATGTGGCTCTATTAGTATAGGAGATACCTGAAAACATATCACACTTTTCATCATAGTGCTTTTACCAATGCATAAAATGCATGGAGAAGTCATTTCGAATGACTGGTCCTCAGTGTTGTGAGAACGATGACTGGTTAAAATTTTTGGTGGTTTCTTGTTCAGTCCATAGGCCTACATCATGTGGCAAACCGGTGAGCATGTGGCTCTATTAGTATAGGAGATACCTGAAAACATATCACACTTTTCATCATAGTGCTTTTACCAATGCATAAAATGCATGGAGAAGTCATTTCGAATGACTGGTCCTCAGTGTTGTGAGAACGATGACTGGATAAAATTTTTGGTGGTTTCTTGTTCAGTCCATAGGCCTACATCATGTGGCAAACCGGTGAGCATGTGGCTCTATTAGTATAGGAGATACCTGAAAACATATCACACTTTTCATCATAGTGCTTTTACCAATGCATAAAATGCATGGAGAAGTCATTTCGAATGACTGGTCCTCAGTGTTGTGAGAACGATGACTGGATAAAATTTTTGGTGGTTTCTTGTTCAGTCCATAGGCCTACATCATGTGGCAAACCGGTGAGCATGTGGCTCTATTAGTATAGGAGATACCTGAAAACATGTCACACTTTTCATCATAGTGCTTTTACCAATGCATAAAATGCATGGAGAAGTCATTTCGAATGACTGGTCCTCAGTGTTGTGAGAACGATGACTGGTTAAAATTTTTGGTGGTTTCTTGTTCAGTCCATAGGCCTACATCATGTGGCAAACCGGTGAGCATGTGGCTCTATTAGTATAGGAGATACCTGAAAACATATCACACTTTTCATCATAGTGCTTTTACCAATGCATAAAATGCATGGAGAAGTCATTTCGAATGACTGGTCCTCAGTGTTGTGAGAACGATGACTGGTTAAAATTTTTGGTGGTTTCTTGTTCAGTCCATAGGCCTACATCATGTGGCAAACCGGTGAGCATGTGGCTCTATTAGTATAGGAGATACCTGAAAACATATCACACTTTTCATCATAGTGCTTTTACCAATGCATAAAATGCATGGAGAAGTCATTTCGAATGACTGGTCCTCAGTGTTGTGAGAACGATGACTGGTTAAAATTTTTGGTGGTTTCTTGTTCAGTCCATAGGCCTACATCATGTGGCAAACCGGTGAGCATGTGGCTCTATTAGTATAGGAGATACCTGAAAACATATCACACTTTTCATCATAGTGCTTTTACCAATGCATAAAATGCATGGAGAAGTCATTTCGAATGACTGGTCCTCAGTGTTGTGAGAACGATGACTGGTTAAAATTTTTGGTGGTTTCTTGTTCAGTCCATAGGCCTACATCATGTGGCAAACCGGTGAGCATGTGGCTCTATTAGTATAGGAGATACCTGAAAACATATCACACTTTTCATCATAGTGCTTTTACCAATGCATAAAATGCATGGAGAAGTCATTTCGAATGACTGGTCCTCAGTGTTGTGAGAACGATGACTGGTTAAAATTTTTGGTGGTTTCTTGTTCAGTCCATAGGCCTACATCATGTGGCAAACCGGTGAGCATGTGGCTCTATTAGTATAGGAGATACCTGAAAACATATCACACTTTTCATCATAGTGCTTTTACCAATGCATAAAATGCATGGAGAAGTCATTTCGAATGACTGGTCCTCAGTGTTGTGAGAACGATGACTGGTTAAAATTTTTGGTGGTTTCTTGTTCAGTCCATAGGCCTACATCATGTGGCAAACCGGTGAGCATGTGGCTCTATTAGTATAGGAGATACCTGAAAACATATCACACTTTTCATCATAGTGCTTTTACCAATGCATAAAATGCATGGAGAAGTCATTTCGAATGACTGGTCCTCAGTGTTGTGAGAACGATGACTGGTTAAAATTTTTGGTGGTTTCTTGTTGAGTCCATAGGCCTACATCATGTGGCAAACCGGTGAGCATGTGGCTCTATTAGTATAGGAGATACCTGAAAACATATCACACTTTTCATCATAGTGCTTTTACCAATGCATAAAATGCATGGAGAAGTCATTTCGAATGACTGGTCCTCAGTGTTGTGAGAACGATGACTGGTTAAAATTTTTGGTGGTTTCTTGTTCAGTCCATAGGCCTACATCATGTGGCAAACCGGTGAGCATGTGGCTCTATTAGTATAGGAGATACCTGAAAACATATCACACTTTTCATCATAGTGCTTTTACCAATGCATAAAATGCATGGAGAAGTCATTTCGAATGACTGGTCCTCAGTGTTGTGAGAACGATGACTGGATAAAATTTTTGGTGGTTTCTTGTTCAGTCCATAGGCCTACATCATGTGGCAAACCGGTGAGCATGTGGCTCTATTAGTATAGGAGATACCTGAAAACATGTCACACTTTTCATCATAGTGCTTTTACCAATGCATAAAATGCATGGAGAAGTCATTTCGAATGACTGGTCCTCAGTGTTGTGAGAACGATGACTGGTTAAAATTTTTGGTGGTTTCTTGTTCAGTCCATAGGCCTACATCATGTGGCAAACCGGTGAGCATGTGGCTCTATTAGTATAGGAGATACCTGAAAACATATCACACTTTTCATCATAGTGCTTTTACCAATGCATAAAATGCATGGAGAAGTCATTTCGAATGACTGGTCCTCAGTGTTGTGAGAACGATGACTGGTTAAAATTTTTGGTGGTTTCTTGTTGAGTCCATAGGCCTACATCATGTGGCAAACCGGTGAGCATGTGGCTCTATTAGTATAGGAGATACCTGAAAACATATCACACTTTTCATCATAGTGCTTTTACCAATGCATAAAATGCATGGAGAAGTCATTTCGAATGACTGGTCCTCAGTGTTGTGAGAACGATGACTGGTTAAAATTTTTGGTGGTTTCTTGTTCAGTCCATAGGCCTACATCATGTGGCAAACCAGTGAGCATGTGGCTCTATTAGTATAGGAGATACCTGAAAACATATCACACTTTTCATCATAGTGCTTTTACCAATGCATAAAATGCATGGAGAAGTCATTTCGAATGACTGGTCCTCAGTGTTGTGAGAATGATGACTGGTTAAAATTTTTGGTGGTTTCTTGTTCAGTCCATAGGCCTACATCATGTGGCAAACCGGTGAGCATGTGGCTCTATTAGTATAGGAGATACCTGAAAACATATCACACTTTTCATCATAGTGCTTTTACCAATGCACAAAATGCATGGAGAAGTCATTTCGAATGACTGGTCCTCAGTGTTGTGAGAACGATGACTGGTTAAAATTTTTGGTGGTTTCTTGTTCAGTCCATAGGCCTACATCATGTGGCAAACCGGTGAGCATGTGGCTCTATTAGTATAGGAGATACCTGAAAACATCACACTTTTCATCATAGTGCTTTTACCAATGCATAAAATGCATGGAGAAGTCATTTCGAATGACTGGTCCTCAGTGTTGTGAGAACGATGACTGGTTAAAATTTTTGGTGGTTTCTTGTTCAGTCCATAGGCCTACATCATATGGCAAACCGGTGAGCATGTGGCTCTATTAGTATAGGAGATACCTGAAAACATATCACACTTTTCATCATAGTGCTTTTACCAATGCATAAAATGCATGGAGAAGACATTTCGAATGACTGGTCCTCAGTGTTGTGAGAACGATGACTGGTTAAAATTTTTGGTGGTTTCTTGTTCAGTCCATAGGCCTACATCATATGGCAAACCGGTGAGCATGTGGCTCTATTAGTATAGGAGATACCTGAAAACATATCACACTTTTCATCATAGTGCTTTTACCAATGCATAAAATGCATGGAGAAGTCATTTCGAATGACTGGTCCTCAGTGTTGTGAGAACGATGACTGGTTAAAATTTTTGGTGGTTTCTTGTTCAGTCCATAGGCCTACATCATGTGGCAAACCGGTGAGCATGTGGCTCTATTAGTATAGGAGATACCTGAAAACATATCACACTTTTCATCATAGTGCTTTTACCAATGCATAAAATGCATGGAGAAGTCATTTCGAATGACTGGTCCTCAGTGTTGTGAGAACGATGACTGGTTAAAATTTTTGGTGGTTTCTTGTTCAGTCCATAGGCCTACATTGTGAGAACGATGACTGGTTAAAATTTTTGGTGGTTTCTTGTTCAGTCCATAGGCCTACATCATGTGGCAAACCGGTGAGCATGTGGCTCTATTAGTATAGGAGATACCTGAAAACATATCACACTTTTCATCATAGTGCTTTTACCAATGCATAAAATGCATGGAGAAGTCATTTCGAATGACTGGTCCTCAGTGTTGTGAGAACGATGACTGGTTAAAATTTTTGGTGGTTTCTTGTTCAGTCCATAGGCCTACATCATGTGGCAAACCGGTGAGCATGTGGCTCTATTAGTATAGGAGATACCTGAAAACATATCACACTTTTCATCATAGTGCTTTTACCAATGCATAAAATGCATGGAGAAGTCATTTCGAATGACTGGTCCTCAGTGTTGTGAGAACGATGACTGGTTAAAATTTTTGGTGGTTTCTTGTTCAGTCCATAGGCCTACATCATGTGGCAAACCGGTGAGCATGTGGCTCTATTAGTATAGGAGATACCTGAAAACATATCACACTTTTCATCATAGTGCTTTTACCAATGCATAAAATGCATGGAGAAGTCATTTCGAATGACTGGTCCTCAGTGTTGTGAGAACGATGACTGGTTAAAATTTTTGGTGGTTTCTTGTTCAGTCCATGGGCCTACATCATGTGGCAAACCGGTGAGCATGTGGCTCTATTAGTATAGGAGATACCTGAAAACATATCACACTTTTCATCATAGTGCTTTTACCAATGCATAAAATGCATGGAGAAGTCATTTCGAATGACTGGTCCTCAGTGTTGTGAGAACGATGACTGGTTAAAATTTTTGGTGGTTTCTTGTTCAGTCCATAGGCCTACATCATGTGGCAAACCGGTGAGCATGTGGCTCTATTAGTATAGGAGATACCTGAAAACATATCACACTTTTCATCATAGTGCTTTTACCAATGCATAAAATGCATGGAGAAGTCATTTCGAATGACTGGTCCTCAGTGTTGTGAGAACGATGACTGGTTAAAATTTTTGGTGGTTTCTTGTTCAGTCCATAGGCCTACATCATGTGGCAAACCGGTGAGCATGTGGCTCTATTAGTATAGGAGATAAATGAAAACATATCACACTTTTCATCATAGTGCTTTTACCAATGCATAAAATGCATGGAGAAGTCATTTCGAATGACTGGTCCTCAGTGTTGTGAGAACAATGACTGGTTAAAATTTTTGGTGGTTTCTTGTTCAGTCCATAGGCCTACATCATGTGGCAAACCGGTGAGCATGTGGCTCTATTAGTATAGGAGATACCTGAAAACATATCACACTTTTCATCATAGTGCTTTTACCAATGCATAAAATGCATGGAGAAGTCATTTCGAATGACTGGTCCTCAGTGTTGTGAGAACGATGACTGGTTAAAATTTTTGGTGGTTTCTTGTTCAGTCCATAGGCCTACATCATGTGGCAAACCGGTGAGCATGTGGCTCTATTAGTATAGGAGATACCTGAAAACATATCACACTTTTCATCATAGTGCTTTTACCAATGCATAAAATGCATGGAGAAGTCATTTCGAATGACTGGTCCTCAGTGTTGTGAGAACGATGACTGGTTAAAATTTTTGGTGGTTTCTTGTTCAGTCCATAGGCCTACATCATGTGGCAAACCGGTGAGCATGTGGCTCTATTAGTATAGGAGATACCTGAAAACATATCACACTTTTCATCATAGTGCTTTTACCAATGCATAAAATGCATGGAGAAGTCATTTCGAATGACTGGTCCTCAGTGTTGTGAGAACGATGACTGGTTAAAATTTTTGGTGGTTTCTTGTTCAGTCCATAGGCCTACATCATGTGGCAAACCGGTGAGCATGTGGCTCTATTAGTATAGGAGATACCTGAAAACATATCACACTTTTCATCATAGTGCTTTTACCAATGCATAGAATGCATGGAGAAGTCATTTCGAATGACTGGTCCTCAGTGTTGTGAGAACGATGACTGGTTAAAATTTTTGGTGGTTTCTTGTTCAGTCCATAGGCCTACATCATGTGGCAAACCGGTGAGCATGTGGCTCTATTAGTATAGGAGATACCTGAAAACATATCACACTTTTCATCATAGTGCTTTTACCAATGCATAAAATGCATGGAGAAGTCATTTCGAATGACTGGTCCTCAGTGTTGTGAGAATGATGACTGGTTAAAATTTTTGGTGGTTTCTTGTTCAGTCCATAGGCCTACATCATGTGGCAAACCGGTGAGCATGTGGCTCTATTAGTATAGGAGATACCTGAAAACATATCACACTTTTCATCATAGTGCTTTTACCAATGCATAAAATGCATGGAGAAGTCATTTCGAATGACTGGTCCTCAGTGTTTTGAGAACGATGACTGTTTAAAATTTTTGGTGGTTTCTTGTTCAGTCCATAGGCCTACATCATGTGGCAAACCGGTGAGCATGTGGCTCTATTAGTATAGGAGATACCTGAAAACATATCACACTTTTCATCATAGTGCTTTTACCAATGCATAAAATGCATGGAGAAGTCATTTCGAATGACTGGTCCTCAGTGTTGTGAGAACGATGACTGGTTAAAATTTTTGGTGGTTTCTTGTTCAGTCCATAGGCCTACATCATGTGGCAAACCGGTGAGCATGTGGCTCTATTAGTATAGGAGATACCTGAAAACATATCACACTTTTCATCATAGTGCTTTTACCAATGCATAAAATGCATGGAGAAGTCATTTCGAATGACTGGTCCTCAGTGTTGTGAGAACGATGACTGGTTAAAATTTTTGGTGGTTTCTTGTTCAGTCCATAGGCCTACATCATGTGGCAAACCGGTGAGCATGTGGCTCTATTAGTATAGGAGATACCTGAAAACATATCACACTTTTCATCATAGTGCTTTTACCAATGTATAAAATGCATGGAGAAGTCATTTCGAATGACTGGTCCTCAGTGTTGTGAGAACGATGACTGGTTAAAATTTTTGGTGGTTTCTTGTTCAGTCCATAGGCCTACATCATGTGGCAAACCGGTGAGCATGTGGCTCTATTAGTATAGGAGATACCTGAAAACATATCACACTTTTCATCATAGTGCTTTTACCAATGTATAAAATGCATGGAGAAGTCATTTCGAATGACTGGTCCTCAGTGTTGTGAGAACGATGACTGGTTAAAATTTTTGGTGGTTTCTTGTTCAGTCCATAGGCCTACATCATGTGGCAAACCGGTGAGCATGTGGCTCTATTAGTATAGGAGATACCTGAAAACATATCACACTTTTCATCATAGTGCTTTTACCAATGCAGAAAATGCATGGAGAAGTCATTTCGAATGACTGGTCCTCAGTGTTGTGAGAATGATGACTGGTTAAAATTTTTGGTGGTTTCTTGTTCAGTCCATAGGCCTACATCATGTGGCAAACCGGTGAGCATGTGGCTCTATTAGTATAGGAGATACCTGAAAACATATCACACTTTTCATCATAGTGCTTTTACCAATGCATAAAATGCATGGAGAAGTCATTTCGAATGACTGGTCCTCAGTGTTGTGAGAACGATGACTGGTTAAAATTTTTGGTGGTTTCTTGTTCAGTCCATAGGCCTACATCATGTGGCAAACCGGTGAGCATGTGGCTCTATTAGTATAGGAGATACCTGAAAACATATCACACTTTTCATCATAGTGCTTTTACCAATGCATAAAATGCATGGAGAAGTCATTTCGAATGACTGGTCCTCAGTGTTGTGAGAACGATGACTGGTTAAAATTTTTGGTGGTTTCTTGTTCAGTCCATAGGCCTACATCATGTGGCAAACCGGTGAGCATGTGGCTCTATTAGTATAGGAGATACCTGAAAACATATCACACTTTTCATCATAGTGCTTTTACCAATGCATAAAATGCATGGAGAAGTCATTTCGAATGACTGGTCCTCAGTGTTGTGAGTACGATGACTGGTTAAAATTTTTGGTGGTTTCTTGTTCAGTCCATAGGCCTACATCATGTGGCAAACCGGTGAGCATGTGGCTCTATTAGTATAGGAGATACCTGAAAACATATCACACTTTTCATCATAGTGCTTTTACCAATGCATAAAATGCATGGAGAAGTCATTTCGAATGACTGGTCCTCAGTGTTGTGAGAACGATGACTGGTTAAAATTTTTGGTGGTTTCTTGTTCAGTCCATAGGCCTACATCATGTGGCAAACCGGTGAGCATGTGGCTCTATTAGTATAGGAGATACCTGAAAACATATCACACTTTTCATCATAGTGCTTTTACCAATGCATAAAATGCATGGAGAAGTAATTTCGAATGACTGGTCCTCAGTGTTGTGAGAACGATGACTGGTTAAAATTTTTGGTGGTTTCTTGTTCAGTCCATAGGCCTACATCATGTGGCAAACCGGTGAGCATGTGGCTCTATTAGTATAGGAGATACCTGAAAACATATCACACTTTTCATCATAGTGCTTTTACCAATGCATAAAATGCATGGAGAAGTCATTTCGAATGACTGGTCCTCAGTGTTGTGGGAACGATGACTGGTTAAAATTTTTGGTGGTTTCTTGTTCAGTCCATAGGCCTACATCATGTGGCAAACCGGTGAGCATGTGGCTCTATTAGTATAGGAGATACCTGAAAACATATCACACTTTTCATCATAGTGCTTTTACCAATGCATAAAATGCATGGAGAAGTCATTTCGAATGACTGGTCCTCAGTGTTGTGAGAACGATGACTGGTTAAAATTTTTGGTGGTTTCTTGTTCAGTCCATAGGCCTACATCATGTGGCAAACCGGTGAGCATGTGGCTCTATTAGTATAGGAGATACCTGAAAACATATCACACTTTTCATCATAGTGCTTTTACCAATGCATAAAATGCATGGAGAAGTCATTTCGAATGACTGGTCCTCAGTGTTGTGAGAACGATGACTGGTTAAAATTTTTGGTGGTTTCTTGTTCAGTCCATAGGCCTACATCATGTGGCAAACCGGTGAGCATGTGGCTCTATTAGTATAGGAGATACCTGAAAACATATCACACTTTTCATCATAGTGCTTTTACCAATGCATAAAATGCATGGAGAAGTCATTTCGAATGACTGGTCCTCAGTGTTGTGAGAACGATGACTGGTTAAAATTTTTGGTGGTTTCTTGTTCAGTCCATAGGCCTACATCATGTGGCCAACCGGTGAGCATGTGGCTCTATTAGTATAGGAGATACCTGAAAACATATCACACTTTTCATCATAGTGCTTTTACCAATGCATAAAATGCATGGAGAAGTCATTTCGAATGACTGGTCCTCAGTGTTGTGAGAACGATGACTGGTTAAAATTTTTGGTGGTTTCTTGTTCAGTCCATAGGCCTACATCATGTGGCAAACCGGTGAGCATGTGGCTCTATTAGTATAGGAGATACCTGAAAACATATCACACTTTTCATCATAGTGCTTTTACCAATGCATAAAATGCATGGAGAAGTCATTTCGAATGACTTGTCCTCAGTGTTGTGAGAACGATGACTGGTTAAAATTTTTGGTGGTTTCTTGTTCAGTCCATAGGCCTACATCATGTGGCAAACCGGTGAGCATGTGGCTCTATTAGTATAGGAGATACCTGAAAACATATCACACTTTTCATCATAGTGCTTTTACCAATGCATAAAATGCATGGAGAAGTCATTTCGAATGACTGGTCCTCAGTGTTGTGAGAACGATGACTGGTTAAAATTTTTGGTGGTTTCTTGTTCAGTCCATAGGCCTACATCATGTGGCAAACCGGTGAGCATGTGGCTCTATTAGTATAGGAGATACCTGAAAACATATCACACTTTTCATCATAGTGCTTTTACCAATGCATAAAATGCATGGAGAAGTCATTTCGAATGACTGGTCCTCAGTGTTGTGAGAACGATGACTGGTTAAAATTTTTGGTGGTTTCTTGTTCAGTCCATAGGCCTACATCATGTGGCAAACCGGTGAGAATGTGGCTCTATTAGTATAGGAGATACCTGAAAACATATCACACTTTTCATCATAGTGCTTTTACCAATGCATAAAATGCATGGAGAAGTCATTTCGAATGACTGGTCCTCAGTGTTGTGAGAACGATGACTGGTTAAAATTTTTGGTGGTTTCTTGTTCAGTCCATAGGCCTACATCATGTGGCAAACCGGTGAGCATGTGGCTCTATTAGTATAGGAGATACCTGAAAACATATCACACTTTTCATCATAGTGCTTTTACCAATGCATAAAATGCATGGAGAAGTCATTTCGAATGACTGGTCCTCAGTGTTGTGAGAACGATGACTGGTTAAAATTTTTGGTGGTTTCTTGTTCAGTCCATAGGCCTACATCATGTGGCAAACCGGTGAGCATGTGGCTCTATTAGTATAGGAGATACCTGAAAACATATCACACTTTTCATCATAGTGCTTTTACCAATGCATAAAATGCATGGAGAAGTCATTTCGAATGACTGGTCCTCAGTGTTGTGAGAACGATGACTGGTTAAAATTTTTGGTGGTTTCTTGTTCAGTCCATAGGCCTACATCATGTGGCAATCCGGTGAGCATGTGGCTCTATTAGTATAGGAGATACCTGAAAACATATCACACTTTTCATCATAGTGCTTTTACCAATGCATAAAATGCATGGAGAAGTCATTTCGAATGACTGGTCCTCAGTGTTGTGAGAACGATGACTGGTTAAAATTTTTGGTGGTTTCTTGTTCAGTCCATAGGCCTACATCATGTGGCAAACCGGTGAGCATGTGGCTCTATTAGTATAGGAGATACCTGAAAACATATCACACTTTTCATCATAGTGCTTTTACCAATGCATAAAATGCATGGAGAAGTCATTTCGAATGACTGGTCCTCAGTGTTGTGAGAACGATGACTGGTTAAAATTTTTGGTGGTTTCTTGTTCAGTCCATAGGCCTACATCATGTGGCAAACCGGTGAGCATGTGGCTCTATTAGTATAGGAGATACCTGAAAACATATCACACTTTTCATCATAGTGCTTTTACCAATGCATAAAATGCATGGAGAAGTCATTTCGAATGACTGGTCCTCAGTGTTGTGAGAACGATGACTGGTTAAAATTTTTGGTGGTTTCTTGTTCAGTCCATAGGCCTACATCATGTGGCAAACCGGTGAGCATGTGGCTCTATTAGTATAGGAGATACCTGAAAACATATCACACTTTTCATCATAGTGCTTTTACCAATGCATAAAATGCATGGAGAAGTCATTTCGAATGACTGGTCCTCAGTGTTGTGAGAACGATGACTGGTTAAAATTTTTGGTGGTTTCTTGTTCAGTCCATAGGCCTACATCATGTGGCAAACCGGTGAGCATGTGGCTCTATTAGTATAGGAGATACCTGAAAACATATCACACTTTTCATCATAGTGCTTTTACCAATGCATAAAATGCATGGAGAAGTCATTTCGAATGACTGGTCCTCAGTGTTGTGAGAACGATGACTGGTTAAAATTTTTGGTGGTTTCTTGTTCAGTCCATAGGCCTACATCATGTGGCAAACCGGTGAGCATGTGGCTCTATTAGTATAGGAGATACCTGAAAACATATCACACTTTTCATCATAGTGCTTTTACCAATGCATAAAATGCATGGAGAAGTCATTTCGAATGACTGGTCCTCAGTGTTGTGAGAACGATGACTGGTTAAAATTTTTGGTGGTTTCTTGTTCAGTCCATAGGCCTACATCATGTGGCAAACCGGTGAGCATGTGGCTCTATTAGTATAGGAGATACCTGAAAACATATCACACTTTTCATCATAGTGCTTTTACCAATGCATAAAATGCATGGAGAAGTCATTTCGAATGACTGGTCCTCAGTGTTGTGAGAACGATGACTGGTTAAAATTTTTGGTGGTTTCTTGTTCAGTCCATAGGCCTACATCATGTGGCAAACCGGTGAGCATGTGGCTCTATTAGTATAGGAGATACCTGAAAACATATCACACTTTTCATCATAGTGCTTTTACCAATGCATAAAATGCATGGAGAAGTCATTTCGAATGACTGGTCCTCAGTGTTGTGAGTACGATGACTGGTTAAAATTTTTGGTGGTTTCTTGTTCAGTCCATAGGCCTACATCATGTGGCAAACCGGTGAGCATGTGGCTCTATTAGTATAGGAGATACCTGAAAACATATCACACTTTTCATCATAGTGCTTTTACCAATGCATAAAATGCATGGAGAAGTCATTTCGAATGACTGGTCCTCAGTGTTGTGAGAACGATGACTGGTTAAAATTTTTGGTGGTTTCTTGTTCAGTCCATAGGCCTACATCATGTGGCAAACCGGTGAGCATGTGGCTCTATTAGTATAGGAGATACCTGAAAACATATCACACTTTTCATCATAGTGCTTTTACCAATGCATAAAATGCATGGAGAAGTCATTTCGAATGACTGGTCCTCAGTGTTGTGAGAACGATGACTGGTTAAAATTTTTGGTGGTTTCTTGTTCAGTCCATAGGCCTACATCATGTGGCAAACCGGTGAGCATGTGGCTCTATTAGTATAGGAGATACCTGAAAACATATCACACTTTTCATCATAGTGCTTTTACCAATGCATAAAATGCATGGAGAAGTCATTTCGAATGACTGGTCCTCAGTGTTGTGAGAACGATGACTGGTTAAAATTTTTGGTGGTTTCTTGTTCAGTCCATAGGCCTACATCATGTGGCAAACCGGTGAGCATGTGGCTCTATTAGTATAGGAGATACCTGAAAACATATCACACTTTTCATCATAGTGCTTTTACCAATGCATAAAATGCATGGAGAAGTCATTTCGAATGACTGGTCCTCAGTGTTGTGAGAACGATGACTGGTAAAATTTTTGGTGGTTTCTTGTTCAGTCCATAGGCCTACATCATGTGGCAAACCGGTGAGCATGTGGCTCTATTAGTATAGGAGATACCTGAAAACATATCACACTTTTCATCATAGTGCTTTTACCAATGCATAAAATGCATGGAGAAGTCATTTCGAATGACTGGTCCTCAGTGTTGTGAGAACGATGACTGGTTAAAATTTTTGGTCGTTTCTTGTTCAGTCCATAGGCCTACATCATGTGGCAAACCGGTGAGTATGTGGCTCTATTAGTATAGGAGATACATGAAAACATATCACACTTTTCATCATAGTGCTTTTACCAATGCATAAAATGCATGGAGAAGTCATTTCGAATGACTGGTCCTCAGTGTTGTGAGAACGATGACTGGTTAAAATTTTTGGTGGTTTCTTGTTCAGTCCATAGGCCTACATCATGTGGCAAACCGGTGAGCATGTGGCTCTATTAGTATAGGAGATACCTGAAAACATATCACACTTTTCATCATAGTGCTTTTACCAATGCATAAAATGCATGGAGAAGTCATTTCGAATGACTGGTCCTCAGTGTTGTGAGAACGATGACTGGTTAAAATTTTTGGTGGTTTCTTGTTCAGTCCATAGGCCTACATCATGTGGCAAACCGGTGAGCATGTGGCTCTATTAGTATAGGAGATACCTGAAAACATATCACACTTTTCATCATAGTGCTTTTACCAATGCATAAAATGCATGGAGAAGTCATTTCGAATGACTGGTCCTCAGTGTTGTGAGTACGATGACTGGTTAAAATTTTTGGTGGTTTCTTGTTCAGTCCATAGGCCTACATCATGTGGCAAACCGGTGAGCATGTGGCTCTATTAGTATAGGAGATACCTGAAAACATATCACACTTTTCATCATAGTGCTTTTACCAATGCATAAAATGCATGGAGAAGTCATTTCGAATGACTGGTCCTCAGTGTTGTGAGAACGATGACTGGTTAAAATTTTTGGTGGTTTCTTGTTCAGTCCATAGGCCTACATCATGTGGCAAACCGGTGAGCATGTGGCTCTATTAGTATAGGAGATACCTGAAAACATATCACACTTTTCATCATAGTGCTTTTACCAATGCATAAAATGCATGGAGAAGTCATTTCGAATGACTGGTCCTCAGTGTTGTGAGAACGATGACTGGTTAAAATTTTTGGTGGTTTCTTGTTCAGTCCATAGGCCTACATCATGTGGCAAACCGGTGAGCATGTGGCTCTATTAGTATAGGAGATACCTGAAAACATATCACACTTTTCATCATAGTGCTTTTACCAATGCATAAAATGCATGGAGAAGTCATTTCGAATGACTGGTCCTCAGTGTTGTGAGAACGATGACTGGTTAAAATTTTTGGTGGTTTCTTGTTCAGTCCATAGGCCTACATCATGTGGCAAACCGGTGAGCATGTGGCTCTATTAGTATAGGAGATACCTGAAAACATATCACACTTTTCATCATAGTGCTTTTACCAATGCATAAAATGCATGGAGAAGTCATTTCGAATGACTGGTCCTCAGTGTTGTGAGAACGATGACTGGTAAAATTTTTGGTGGTTTCTTGTTCAGTCCATAGGCCTACATCATGTGGCAAACCGGTGAGCATGTGGCTCTATTAGTATAGGAGATACCTGAAAACATATCACACTTTTCATCATAGTGCTTTTACCAATGCATAAAATGCATGGAGAAGTCATTTCGAATGACTGGTCCTCAGTGTTGTGAGAACGATGACTGGTTAAAATTTTTGGTCGTTTCTTGTTCAGTCCATAGGCCTACATCATGTGGCAAACCGGTGAGCATGTGGCTCTATTAGTATAGGAGATACATGAAAACATATCACACTTTTCATCATAGTGCTTTTACCAATGCATAAAATGCATGGAGAAGTCATTTCGAATGACTGGTCCTCAGTGTTGTGAGAACGATGACTGGTTAAAATTTTTGGTGGTTTCTTGTTCAGTCCATAGGCCTACATCATGTGGCAAACCAGTGAGCATGTGACTCTATTAGTATAGGAGATACCTGAAAACATATCACACTTTTCATCATAGTGCTTTTACCAATGCATAAAATGCATGGAGAAGTCATTTCGAATGACTGGTCCTCAGTGTTGTGAGAACGATGACTGGTTAAAATTTTTGGTGGTTTCTTGTTCAGTCCATAGGCCTACATCATGTGGCAAACCAGTGAGCATGTGGCTCTATTAGTATAGGAGATACCTGAAAACATATCACACTTTTCATCATAGTGCTTTTACCAATGCATAAAATGCATGGAGAAGTCATTTCGAATGACTGGTCCTCAGTGTTGTGAGAACGATGACTGGTTAAAATTTTTGGTGGTTTCTTGTTCAGTCCATAGGCCTACATCATGTGGCAAACCGGTGAGCATGTGGCTCTATTAGTATAGGAGATACCTGAAAACATATCACACTTTTCATCATAGTGCTTTTACCAATGCATAAAATGCATGGAGAAGTCATTTCGAATGACTGGTCCTCAGTGTTGTGAGAACGATGACTGGTTAAAATTTTTGGTGGTTTCTTGTTCAGTCCATAGGCCTACATCATGTGGCAAACCGGTGAGCATGTGGCTCTATTAGTATAGGAGATACCTGAAAACATATCACACTTTTCATCATAGTGCTTTTACCAATGCATAAAATGCATGGAGAAGTCATTTCGAATGACTGGTCCTCAGTGTTGTGAGAACGATGACTGGTTAAAATTTTTGGTGGTTTCTTGTTCAGTCCATATGCCTACATCATGTGGCAAACCGGTGAGCATGTGGCTCTATTAGTATAGGAGATACCTGAAAACATATCACACTTTTCATCATAGTGCTTTTACCAATGCATAAAATGCATGGAGAAGTCATTTCGAATGACTGGTCCTCAGTGTTGTGAGAACGATGACTGGTTAAAATTTTTGGTGGTTTCTTGTTCAGTCCATAGGCCTACATCATGTGGCAAACCGGTGAGCATGTGGCTCTATTAGTATAGGAGAGACCTGAAAACATATCACACTTTTCATCATAGTGCTTTTACCAATGCATAAAATGCATGGAGAAGTCATTTCGAATGACTGGTCCTCAGTGTTGTGAGAACGATGACTGGTTAAAATTTTTGGTGGTTTCTTGTTCAGTCCATAGGCCTACATCATGTGGCAAACCGGTGAGCATGTGGCTCTATTAGTATAGGAGATACCTGAAAACATATCACACTTTTCATCATAGTGCTTTTACCAATGCATAAAATGCATGGAGAAGTCATTTCGAATGACTGGTCCTCAGTGTTGTGAGAACGATGACTGGTTAAAATTTTTGGTGGTTTCTTGTTCAGTCCATAGGCCTACATCATGTGGCAAACCGGTGAGCATGTGGCTCTATTAGTATAGGAGATACCTGAAAACATATCACACTTTTCATCATAGTGCTTTTTGTTATGGCTGGCAATCAGGCAACACAGCGTGCAGTAATCAGCGCACATACAGAGATCTGGCAAAAACCCAAAACAATAGGACGAGCTCTGAGACGTGGAATCTCTGTAGACTGCAGTACCTGAACTGTCCTCACACAACTGGAAGCAGCAGTGGATTGCGCCTATCACTACCTATGCAACTCGGCACTGCCTGAGGAGCTGACTAGCCTGAAGATAGAAATACAAGCCTGACTTACCTCAGAGAAATACCCCAAAGGAATAGGCAGCCCCCACATATAATGACTGTTAGCAAGATGAAAAGACAAACGTAGGAATGAAATAGATTCAGCAAAGTGAGGCCCGATATTCTAGACAGAGCGAGGATAGCAAAGAGAACTATGCAGTCTACAAAAAACCCTAAAACGAAAACCACGCAAAGGGGCAAAAAGACCCACCGTGCCGAACTAACAGCACGGCGGTGCACCCCTTTGCTTCTCAGAGCTTCCAGCAAAAGATAATAACAAGCTGGACAGAAAAAACAGAAAACAAACTAGAAGCACTTATCTAGCAGAGCAGCAGGCCCAAGGAAAGATGCAGTAGCTCAGATCCAACACTGGAACATTGACAAGGAGCAAGGAAGACAGACTCAGGTGGAGCTAAATAGCAAGGCAGCCAACGAGCACACCAAAACACCTGAGGGAGGACGCCCAGAGACTGCAATACCACTTGTGACCACAGAATTCACAACAGTACCCCCCCCTTGAGGAGGGGTCACCGAACCCTCACCAGAACCCCCAGGCCGACCAGGATGAGCCACATGAAAGGCACGAACAAGATCTGGGGCATGGACATCAGAGGCAAAAACCCAGGAATTATCTTCCTGAGCATAACCCTTCCATTTGACCAGATACTGGAGTTTCCGTCTAGAGACACGAGAATCCAAAATCTCCACAATATACTCCAATTCCCCCTCCACCAAAACAGGGGCAGGAGGCTCCACAGATGGAACCATAGGTGCCACGTATCTCCTCAACAACGACCTATGGAATACATTATGTATGGAAAAGGAGTCTGGGAGGGTCAGACGAAAAGACACCGGATTGAGAATCTCAGAAATCCTATACGGACCAATAAAACGAGGTTTAAATTTAGGAGAGGAAACCTTCATAGGTATATGACGAGAAGATAACCAAACCAGATCCCCAACACGAAGTCGGGGTCCCACACGGCGTCTGCGATTAGCGAAAAGCTGAGCCTTCTCCTGGGACAAGGTCAAATTGTCCACTACCTGAGTCCAGATCTGCTGCAACCTGTCCACCACATAATCCACACCAGGACAGTCCGAAGACTCAACCTGTCCTGAAGAGAAACGAGGATGGAACCCAGAATTGCAGAAAAATGGAGAGACCAAGGTAGCCGAGCTGGCCCGATTATTAAGGGCGAACTCAGCCAACGGCAAAAATGACACCCAATCATCCTGGTCAGCGGAAACAAAACATCTCAGATATGTTTCCAAGGTCTGATTGGTTCGTTCGGTCTGGCCATTAGTCTGAGGATGGAAGGCCGAGGAAAAAGATAGGTCAATGCCCATCCTACCACAAAAGGCTCGCCAGAACCTTGAGACAAACTGGGAACCTCTGTCAGAAACAATATTCTCAGGAATGCCATGTAAACGAACCACATGCTGGAAGAACAAAGGCACCAAATCAGAGGAGGAAGGCAATTTAACCAAGGGCACCAGATGGACCATTTTAGAAAAGCGATCACAGACCACCCAAATGACAGACATCTTTTGAGAAACGGGAAGGTCAGAAATGAAATCCATCGAAATATGTGTCCAAGGCCTCTTCGGGACCGGCAAGGGCAAAAGCAACCCACTGGCACGTGAACAGCAGGGCTTAGCCCTAGCACAAATTCCACAGGACTGCACAAAAGCACGCACATCCCGCGACAGAGACGGCCACCAAAAGGATCTAGCAACCAACTCCCTGGTACCAAAGATTCCTGGATGACCGGCCAGCACCGAACAATGAAGTTCAGAGATAACTTTACTAGTCCACCTATCAGGGACGAACAGTTTCTCGGCCGGACAACGATCAGGTTTATTAGCCTGAAATTTCTGCAACACTCTCCGCAAATCAGGGGAGATGGCAGACACAATGACTCCATCCTTGAGGATACTCGCCGGCTCAGATAACCCCGGAGAGTCGGGCACAAAACTCCTAGACAGAGCATCCGCCTTCACATTTTTAGAGCCCGGAAGGTATGAAATCACAAAATCAAAACGAGCAAAAAATAACGACCAACGGGCCTGTCTAGGATTCAAGCGCTTGGCAGACTCAAGATAAGTAAGGTTCTTATGATCAGTCAAAACCACCACGCGATGCTTAGCACCCTCAAGCCAATGACGCCACTCCTCGAATGCCCACTTCATGGCCAGCAACTCTCGGTTGCCCACATCATAATTACGCTCAGCAGCAGAAAATTTCCTGGAAAAGAAAGCACATGGTTTGAACACTGAGCAACCAGAACCTCTCTGTGACAAAACCGCCCCTGCACCAATCTCAGAAGCATCAACCTCGACCTGGAACGGAAGAGAAACATCAGGTTGACACAACACAGGGGCACAGCAAAAACGACGCTTCAACTCCTGAAAAGCTTCCACGGCAGCAGAAGACCAATTAACCAAATCAGCACCCTTCTTGGTCAAATCGGTCAATGGTCTGGCAATGCTAGAAAAATTACAGATGAAGCGACGATAAAAATTAGCAAAGCCCAGGAATTTCTGCAAACTTTTTAGAGATGTCGGCTGAGTCCAATCCTGGATGGCCTGAACCTTAACCGGATCCATCTCGATAGTAGAAGGGGAAAAGATGAACCCCAAAAATGAAACTTTCTGCACACCGAAGAGACACTTTGATCCCTTCACAAACAAGGAATTAGCACGCAGTACCTGGAAAACCATTCTGACTTGCTTTACATGAGACTCCCAATCATCTGAGAAGATCAAAATGTCATCCAAGTAAACAATCAAGAATTTATCCAGATACTCACGAAAAATGTCATGCATAAAAGACTGAAAAACAGATGGAGCATTGGCAAGTCCGAACGGCATCACCAGATACTCAAAATGACCCTCGGGCGTATTAAATGCCGTTTTCCATTCATCTCCCTGCCTGATTCTCACCAGATTATACGCACCACGAAGATCAATCTTAGTAAACCAACTAGCCCCCTTAATCCGAGCAAACAAGTCAGAAATCAATGGCAAGGGATACTGAAACTTAACAGTGATCTTATTAAGAAGGCGGTAATCAATACACGGTCTTAGCGAACCATCCTTCTTGGCTACAAAAAAGAACCCTGCTCCCAATGGTGACGACGATGGGCGAATATGTCCCTTCTCCAGGGACTCCTTCACATAACTGCGCATAGCGGTGTGTTCAGGTACGGACAAATTAAATAAACGACCCTTAGGGAATTTACTACCAGGAATCAAATCGATAGCACAATCACAATTCCTATGCGGAGGAAGGGCATCAGACTTGGACTCTTCAAATACATCCTGAAAGTCCGACAAGAACTCTGGGATGTCAGAAGGAATGGATGACGAAATAGACAAAAATGGAACATCACCATGTACTCCCTGACAACCCCAGCTGGTTACCGACATAGAGTTCCAATCCAATACTGGATTATGGGTTTGTAGCCATGGCAACCCCAACACGACCACATCATGCAAATTATGCAGTACCAAAAAGCGAATAACTTCCTGATGTGCAGGAGCCATGCACATGGTCAGCTGGGCCCAGTACTGAGGCTTATTCTTGGCCAGAGGTGTAGCATCAATTCCTCTCAACGGAATAGGACACCGCAAAGGCTCCAAGAAAAATCCACAACGTTTAGCATAATCCAAATCCATCAGATTCAGGGCAGCGCCTGAATCCACAAACGCCATGACAGAATATGATGACAAAGAGCACATTAAGGTAATGGACAAAAGGAATTTGGACTGTACAGTACCAATAACGGCAGAGCTATCGAACCGCCTAGTGCGTTTAGGACAATTAGAAATAGCATGAGTAGAATCACCACAATAGAAACACAGTCTGTTCAGACGTCTGTGTTCGTGCCGTTCTACTTTAGTCATAGTCCTGTTGCACTGCATAGGCTCAGGCTTACTCTCAGACAATACCGCCAGATGGTGCACAGATTTACGCTCGCGCAAGCGACGACCGATCTGAATGGCCAAGGACATAGACTCATTCAAACCAGCAGGCATAGGAAATCCCACCATTACATCCTTAAGAGCTTCAGAGAGACCCTTTCTGAACAAAGCCGCTAGTGCAGATTCATTCCACAGAGTGAGTACTGACCATTTTCTAAATTTCTGACAATATAGTTCTACATCATCCTGACCCTGGCATAAAGCCAGCAGATTTTTCTCAGCTTGATCCACTGAATTAGGCTCATCGTAAAGCAATCCCAGCGCCTGGAAAAATGCATCAATATTACTCAATGCAGAATCTCCTGGTGCAAGAGAAAACGCCCAGTCCTGTGGGTCGCCGCGCAAAAAAGAAATAATAATCAAAACCTGTTGAATAGGATTACCAGAAGAATGAGGTTTCAAGGCCAAAAATAGCTTACAATTATTTCTGAAGCTCAGGAACTTAGTTCTGTCACCAAAAAACAAATCAGGAATCGGAATTCTTGGTTCTAGCATCGATTTCTGATCAATAGTATCTTGAATCTTTTGTACATTTACAACGAGATTATCCATTGAGGAGCACAGAGCCTGAATATCCATGTCCACAGCTGTGTCCTGAAGCACTCTAATGTCTAGGGGAAAAAAAAGACTGAAGACAGAGCTAAGAAAAAAAAATGATGTCAGGATTTCTTTTTTCCCTCTATTGGAAATCATTGAATTGGCTCCTTGTACTGTTATGGCTGGCAATCAGGCAACACAGCGTGCAGTAATCAGCGCACATACAGAGATCTGGCAAAAACCCAAAACAATAGGACGAGCTCTGAGACGTGGAATCTCTGTAGACTGCAGTACCTGAACTGTCCTCACACAACTGGAAGCAGCAGTGGATTGCGCCTATCACTACCTATGCAACTCGGCACTGCCTGAGGAGCTGACTAGCCTGAAGATAGAAATACAAGCCTGACTTACCTCAGAGAAATACCCCAAAGGAATAGGCAGCCCCCACATATAATGACTGTTAGCAAGATGAAAAGACAAACGTAGGAATGAAATAGATTCAGCAAAGTGAGGCCCGATATTCTAGACAGAGCGAGGATAGCAAAGAGAACTATGCAGTCTACAAAAAACCCTAAAACGAAAACCACGCAAAGGGGCAAAAAGACCCACCGTGCCGAACTAACAGCACGGCGGTGCACCCCTTTGCTTCTCAGAGCTTCCAGCAAAAGATAATAACAAGCTGGACAGAAAAAACAGAAAACAAACTAGAAGCACTTATCTAGCAGAGCAGCAGGCCCAAGGAAAGATGCAGTAGCTCAGATCCAACACTGGAACATTGACAAGGAGCAAGGAAGACAGACTCAGGTGGAGCTAAATAGCAAGGCAGCCAACGAGCACACCAAAACACCTGAGGGAGGACGCCCAGAGACTGCAATACCACTTGTGACCACAGAATTCACAACAGCTTTTACCAATGCATAAAATGCATGGAGAAGTCATTTCGAATGACTGGTCCTCAGTGTTGTGAGAACGATGACTGGTTAAAATTTTTGGTGGTTTCTTGTTCAGTCCATAGGCCTACATCATGTGGCAAACCGGTGAGCATGTGGCTCTATTAGTATAGGAGATACCTGAAAACATATCACACTTTTCATCATAGTGCTTTTACCAATGCATAAAATGCATGGAGAAGTCATTTCGAATGACTGGTCCTCAGTGTTGTGAGAACGATGACTGGTTAAAATTTTTGGTGGTTTCTTGTTCAGTCCATAGGCCTACATCATGTGGCAAACCGGTGAGCATGTGGCTCTATTAGTATAGGAGATACCTGAAAACATATCACACTTTTCATCATAGTGCTTTTACCAATGCATAAAATGCATGGAGAAGTCATTTCGAATGACTGGTCCTCAGTGTTGTGAGAACGATGACTGGTTAAAATTTTTGGTGGTTTCTTGTTCAGTCCATAGGCCTACATCATGTGGCAAACCGGTGAGCATGTGGCTCTATTAGTATAGGAGATACCTGAAAACATATCACACTTTTCATCATAGTGCTTTTACCAATGCATAAAATGCATGGAGAAGTCATTTCGAATGACTGGTCCTCAGTGTTGTGAGAACGATGACTGGTTAAAATTTTTGGTGGTTTCTTGTTCAGTCCATAGGCCTACATCATGTGGCAAACCGGTGAGCATGTGGCTCTATTAGTATAGGAGATACCTGAAAACATATCACACTTTTCATCATAGTGCTTTTACCAATGCATAAAATGCATGGAGAAGTCATTTCGAATGACTGGTCCTCAGTGTTGTGAGAACGATGACTGGTTAAAATTTTTGGTGGTTTCTTGTTCAGTCCATAGGCCTACATCATGTGGCAAACCGGTGAGCATGTGGCTCTATTAGTATAGGAGATACCTGAAAACATATCACACTTTTCATCATAGTGCTTTTACCAATGCATAAAATGCATGGAGAAGTCATTTCGAATGACTGGTCCTCAGTGTTGTGAGAACGATGACTGGTTAAAATTTTTGGTGGTTTCTTGTTCAGTCCATAGGCCTACATCATGTGGCAAACCGGTGAGCATGTGGCTCTATTAGTATAGGAGATACCTGAAAACATATCACACTTTTCATCATAGTGCTTTTACCAATGCATAAAATGCATGGAGAAGTCATTTCGAATGACTGGTCCTCAGTGTTGTGAGAACGATGACTGGTTAAAATTTTTGGTGGTTTCTTGTTCAGTCCATAGGCCTACATCATGTGGCAAACCGGTGAGCATGTGGCTCTATTAGTATAGGAGATACCTGAAAACATATCACACTTTTCATCATAGTGCTTTTACCAATGCATAAAATGCATGGAGAAGTCATTTCGAATGACTGGTCCTCAGTGTTGTGAGAACGATGACTGGTTAAAATTTTTGGTGGTTTCTTGTTCAGTCCATAGGCCTACATCATGTGGCAAACCGGTGAGCATGTGGCTCTATTAGTATAGGAGATACCTGAAAACATATCACACTTTTCATCATAGTGCTTTTACCAATGCATAAAATGCATGGAGAAGTCATTTCGAATGACTGGTCCTCAGTGTTGTGAGAACGATGACTGGTTAAAATTTTTGGTGGTTTCTTGTTCAGTCCATAGGCCTACATCATGTGGCAAACCGGTGAGCATGTGGCTCTATTAGTATAGGAGATACCTGAAAACATATCACACTTTTCATCATAGTGCTTTTACCAATGCATAAAATGCATGGAGAAGTCATTTCGAATGACTGGTCCTCAGTGTTGTGAGAACGATGACTGGTTAAAATTTTTGGTGGTTTCTTGTTCAGTCCATAGGCCTACATCATGTGGCAAACCGGTGAGCATGTGGCTCTATTAGTATAGGAGATACCTGAAAACATATCACACTTTTCATCATAGTGCTTTTACCAATGCATAAAATGCATGGAGAAGTCATTTCGAATGACTGGTCCTCAGTGTTGTGAGAACGATGACTGGTTAAAATTTTTGGTGGTTTCTTGTTCAGTCCATAGGCCTACATCATGTGGCAAACCGGTGAGCATGTGGCTCTATTAGTATAGGAGATACCTGAAAACATATCACACTTTTCATCATAGTGCTTTTACCAATGCATAAAATGCATGGAGAAGTCATTTCGAATGACTGGTCCTCAGTGTTGTGAGAACGATGACTGGTTAAAATTTTTGGTGGTTTCTTGTTCAGTCCATAGGCCTACATCATGTGGCAAACCGGTGAGCATGTGGCTCTATTAGTATAGGAGATACCTGAAAACATATCACACTTTTCATCATAGTGCTTTTACCAATGCATAAAATGCATGGAGAAGTCATTTCGAATGACTGGTCCTCAGTGTTGTGAGAACGATGACTGGTTAAAATTTTTGGTGGTTTCTTGTTCAGTCCATAGGCCTACATCATGTGGCAAACCGGTGAGCATGTGGCTCTATTAGTATAGGAGATACCTGAAAACATATCACACTTTTCATCATAGTGCTTTTACCAATGCATAAAATGCATGGAGAAGTCATTTCGAATGACTGGTCCTCAGTGTTGTGAGAACGATGACTGGTTAAAATTTTTGGTGGTTTCTTGTTCAGTCCATAGGCCTACATCATGTGGCAAACCGGTGAGCATGTGGCTCTATTAGTATAGGAGATACCTGAAAACATATCACACTTTTCATCATAGTGCTTTTACCAATGCATAAAATGCATGGAGAAGTCATTTCGAATGACTGGTCCTCAGTGTTGTGAGAACGATGACTGGTTAAAATTTTTGGTGGTTTCTTGTTCAGTCCATAGGCCTACATCATGTGGCAAACCGGTGAGCATGTGGCTCTATTAGTATAGGAGATACCTGAAAACATATCACACTTTTCATCATAGTGCTTTTACCAATGCATAAAATGCATGGAGAAGTCATTTCGAATGACTGGTCCTCAGTGTTGTGAGAACGATGACTGGTTAAAATTTTTGGTGGTTTCTTGTTCAGTCCATAGGCCTACATCATGTGGCAAACCGGTGAGCATGTGGCTCTATTAGTATAGGAGATACCTGAAAACATATCACACTTTTCATCATAGTGCTTTTACCAATGCATAAAATGCATGGAGAAGTCATTTCGAATGACTGGTCCTCAGTGTTGTGAGAACGATGACTGGTTAAAATTTTTGGTGGTTTCTTGTTCAGTCCATAGGCCTACATCATGTGGCAAACCGGTGAGCATGTGGCTCTATTAGTATAGGAGATACCTGAAAACATATCACACTTTTCATCATAGTGCTTTTACCAATGCATAAAATGCATGGAGAAGTCATTTCGAATGACTGGTCCTCAGTGTTGTGAGAACGATGACTGGTTAAAATTTTTGGTGGTTTCTTGTTCAGTCCATAGGCCTACATCATGTGGCAAACCGGTGAGCATGTGGCTCTATTAGTATAGGAGATACCTGAAAACATATCACACTTTTCATCATAGTGCTTTTACCAATGCATAAAATGCATGGAGAAGTCATTTCGAATGACTGGTCCTCAGTGTTGTGAGAACGATGACTGGTTAAAATTTTTGGTGGTTTCTTGTTCAGTCCATAGGCCTACATCATGTGGCAAACCGGTGAGCATGTGGCTCTATTAGTATAGGAGATACCTGAAAACATATCACAATTTTCATCATAGTGCTTTTACCAATGCATAAAATGCATGGAGAAGTCATTTCGAATGACTGGTCCTCAGTGTTGTGAGAACGATGACTGGTTAAAATTTTTGGTGGTTTCTTGTTCAGTCCATAGGCCTACATCATGTGGCAATCCGGTGAGCATGTGGCTCTATTAGTATAGGAGATACCTGAAAACATATCACACTTTTCATCATAGTGCTTTTACCAATGCATAAAATGCATGGAGAAGTCATTTCGAATGACTGGTCCTCAGTGTTGTGAGAACGATGACTGGTTAAAATTTTTGGTGGTTTCTTGTTCAGTCCATAGGCCTACATCATGTGGCAAACCGGTGAGCATGTGGCTCTATTAGTATAGGAGAGACCTGAAAACATATCACACTTTTCATCATAGTGCTTTTACCAATGCATAAAATGCATGGAGAAGTCATTTCGAATGACTGGTCCTCAGTGTTGTGAGAACGATGACTGGTTAAAATTTTTGGTGGTTTCTTGTTCAGTCCATAGGCCTACATCATGTGGCAAACCGGTGAGCATGTGGCTCTATTAGTATAGGAGATACCTGAAAACATATCACACTTTTCATCATAGTGCTTTTACCAATGCATAAAATGCATGGAGAAGTCATTTCGAATGACTGGTCCTCAGTGTTGTGAGAACGATGACTGGTTAAAATTTTTGGTGGTTTCTTGTTCAGTCCATAGGCCTACATCATGTGGCAAACCGGTGAGCATGTGGCTCTATTAGTATAGGAGATACCTGAAAACATATCACACTTTTCATCATAGTGCTTTTACCAATGCATAAAATGCATGGAGAAGTCATTTCGAATGACTGGTCCTCAGTGTTGTGAGAACGATGACTGGTTAAAATTTTTGGTGGTTTCTTGTTCAGTCCATAGGCCTACATCATGTGGCAAACCGGTGAGCATGTGGCTCTATTAGTATAGGAGATACCTGAAAACATATCACACTTTTCATCATAGTGCTTTTACCAATGCATAAAATGCATGGAGAAGTCATTTCGAATGACTGGTCCTCAGTGTTGTGAGAACGATGACTGGTTAAAATTTTTGGTGGTTTCTTGTTCAGTCCATAGGCCTACATCATGTGGCAAACCGGTGAGCATGTGGCTCTATTAGTATAGGAGATACCTGAAAACATATCACACTTTTCATCATAGTGCTTTTACCAATGCATAAAATGCATGGAGAAGTCATTTCGAATGACTGGTCCTCAGTGTTGTGAGAACGATGACTGGTTAAAATTTTTGGTGGTTTCTTGTTCAGTCCATAGGCCTACATCATGTGGCAAACCGGTGAGCATGTGGCTCTATTAGTATAGGAGATACCTGAAAACATATCACACTTTTCATCATAGTGCTTTTACCAATGCATAAAATGCATGGAGAAGTCATTTCGAATGACTGGTCCTCAGTGTTGTGAGAACGATGACTGGTTAAAATTTTTGGTGGTTTCTTGTTCAGTCCATAGGCCTACATCATGTGGCAAACCGGTGAGCATGTGGCTCTATTAGTATAGGAGATACCTGAAAACATATCACACTTTTCATCATAGTGCTTTTACCAATGCATAAAATGCATGGAGAAGTCATTTCGAATGACTGGTCCTCAGTGTTGTGAGAACGATGACTGGTTAAAATTTTTGGTGGTTTCTTGTTCAGTCCATAGGCCTACATCATGTGGCAAACCGGTGAGCATGTGGCTCTATTAGTATAGGAGATACCTGAAAACATATCACACTTTTCATCATAGTGCTTTTACCAATGCATAAAATGCATGGAGAAGTCATTTCGAATGACTGGTCCTCAGTGTTGTGAGAACGATGACTGGTTAAAATTTTTGGTGGTTTCTTGTTCAGTCCATAGGCCTACATCATGTGGCAAACCGGTGAGCATGTGGCTCTATTAGTATAGGAGATACCTGAAAACATATCACACTTTTCATCATAGTGCTTTTACCAATGCATAAAATGCATGGAGAAGTCATTTCGAATGACTGGTCCTCAGTGTTGTGAGAACGATGACTGGTTAAAATTTTTGGTGGTTTCTTGTTCAGTCCATAGGCCTACATCATGTGGCAAACCGGTGAGCATGTGGCTCTATTAGTATAGGAGATACCTGAAAACATATCACACTTTTCATCATAGTGCTTTTACCAATGCATAAAATGCATGGAGAAGTCATTTCGAATGACTGGTCCTCAGTGTTGTGAGAACGATGACTGGTTAAAATTTTTGGTGGTTTCTTGTTCAGTCCATAGGCCTACATCATGTGGCAAACCGGTGAGCATGTGGCTCTATTAGTATAGGAGATACCTGAAAACATATCACACTTTTCATCATAGTGCTTTTACCAATGCATAAAATGCATGGAGAAATCATTTCGAATGACTGGTCCTCAGTGTTGTGAGAACGATGACTGGTTAAAATTTTTGGTGGTTTCTTGTTCAGTCCATAGGCCTACATCATGTGGCAAACCGGTGAGCATGTGGCTCTATTAGTATAGGAGATACCTGAAAACATATCACACTTTTCATCATAGTGCTTTTACCAATGCATAAAATGCATGGAGAAGTCATTTCGAATGACTGGTCCTCAGTGTTGTGAGAACGATGACTGGTTAAAATTTTTGGTGGTTTCTTGTTCAGTCCATAGGCCTACATCATGTGGCAAACCGGTGAGCATGTGGCTCTATTAGTATAGGAGATACCTGAAAACATATCACACTTTTCATCATAGTGCTTTTACCAATGCATAAAATGCATGGAGAAGTCATTTCGAATGACTGGTCCTCAGTGTTGTGAGTACGATGACTGGTTAAAATTTTTGGTGGTTTCTTGTTCAATCCATAGGCCTACATCATGTGGCAAACCGGTGAGCATGTGGCTCCATTAGTATAGGAGATACCTGAAAACATATCACACTTTTCATCATAGTGCTTTTACCAATGCATAAAATGCATGGAGAAGTCATTTCGAATGACTGGTCCTCAGTGTTGTGAGAACGATGACTGGTTAAAATTTTTGGTGGTTTCTTGTTCAGTCCATAGGCCTACATCATGTGGCAAACCGGTGAGCATGTGGCTCTATTAGTATAGGAGATACCTGAAAACATATCACACTTTTCATCATAGTGCTTTTACCAATGCATAAAATGCATGGAGAAGTCATTTCGAATGACTAGTCCTCAGTGTTGTGAGAACGATGACTGGTTAAAATTTTTGGTGGTTTCTTGTTCAGTCCATAGGCCTACATCATGTGGCAAACCGGTGAGCATGTGGCTCTATTAGTATAGGAGATACCTGAAAGCATATCACACTTTTCATCATAGTGCTTTTACCAATGCATAAAATGCATGGAGAAGTCATTTCGAATGACTGGTCCTCAGTGTTGTGAGAACGATGACTGGTTAAAATTTTTGGTGGTTTCTTGTTCAGTCCATAGGCCTACATCATGTGGCAAACCGGTGAGCATGTGGCTCTATTAGTATAGGAGATACCTGAAAACATATCACACTTTTCATCATAGTGCTTTTACCAATGCATAAAATGCATGGAGAAGTCATTTCGAATGACTGGTCCTCAGTGTTGTGAGAACGATGACTGGTTAAAATTTTTGGTGGTTTCTTGTTCAGTCCATAGGCCTACATCATGTGGCAAACCGGTGAGCATGTGGTTCTATTAGTATAGGAGATACCTGAAAACATATCACACTTTTCGTCATAGTGCTTTTACCAATGCATAAAATGCATGGAGAAGTCATTTCGAATGACTGGTCCTCAGTGTTGTGAGAACGATGACTGGTTAAAATTTTTGGTGGTTTCTTGTTCAGTCCATAGGCCTACATCATGTGGCAAACCGGTGAGCATGTGGCTCTATTAGTATAGGAGATACCTGAAAACATATCACACTTCATCATAGTGCTTTTACCAATGCATAAAATGCATGGAGAAGTCATTTCGAATGACTGGTCCTCAGTAACATAGTAACATAGTAACATAGTTAGTAAGGCCGAAAAAAGACATTTGTCCATCCAGTTCAGCCTATATTCCATCATAATAAATAAATACCCAGATCTACGTCCTTCTACAGAACCTAATAATTGTATGATACAATATTGTTCTGCTCCAGGAAGACATCCAGGCCTCTCTTGAACACCTCGACTGAGTTCGCCATCACCACCTCCTCAGGCAAGCAATTCCAGATTCTCACTGCCCTAACAGTAAAGAATCCTCTTCTATGTTGGTGGAAAAACCTTCTCTCCTCCAGACGCAAAGAATGCCCCCTTGTGCCCGTCACCTTCCTTGGTCATTTCGAATGACTGGTCCTCAGTGTTGTGAGAACGATGACTGGTTAAAATTTTTGGTGGTTTCTTGTTCAGTCCATAGGCCTACATCATATGGCAAACCGGTGAGCATGTGGCTCTATTAGTATAGGAGATACCTGAAAACATATCACACTTTTCATCATAGTGCTTTTACCAATGCATAAAATGCATGGAGAAGTCATTTCGAATGACTGGTCCTCAGTGTTGTGAGAACGATGACTGGTTAAAATTTTTGGTGGTTTCTTGTTCAGTCCATAGGCCTACATCATGTGGCAAACCGGTGAGCATGTGGCTCTATTAGTATAGGAGATACCTGAAAACATATCACACTTTTCATCATAGTGCTTTTACCAATGCATAAAATGCATGGAGAAGTCATTTCGAATGACTGGTCCTCAGTGTTGTGAGAACGATGACTGGTTAAAATTTTTGGTGGTTTCTTGTTCAGTCCATAGGCCTACATCATGTGGCAAACCGGTGAGCATGTGGCTCTATTAGTATAGGAGATACCTGAAAACATATCACACTTTTCATCATAGTGCTTTTACCAATGCATAAAATGCATGGAGAAGTCATTTCGAATGACTGGTCCTCAGTGTTGTGAGAACGATGACTGGTTAAAATTTTTGGTGGTTTCTTGTTCAGTCCATAGGCCTACATCATGTGGCAAACCGGTGAGCATGTGGCTCTATTAGTATAGGAGATACCTGAAAACATATCACACTTTTCATCATAGTGCTTTTACCAATGCATAAAATGCATGGAGAAGTCATTTCGAATGACTGGTCCTCAGTGTTGTGAGAACGATGACTGGTTAAAATTTTTGGTGGTTTCTTGTTCAGTCCATATGCCTACATCATGTGGCAAACCGGTGAGCATGTGGCTCTATTAGTATAGGAGATACCTGAAAACATATCACACTTTTCATCATAGTGCTTTTACCAATGCATAAAATGCATGGAGAAGTCATTTCGAATGACTGGTCCTCAGTGTTGTGAGAACGATGACTGGTTAAAATTTTTGGTGGTTTCTTGTTCAGTCCATAGGCCTACATCATGTGGCAAACCGGTGAGCATGTGGCTCTATTAGTATAGGAGAGACCTGAAAACATATCACACTTTTCATCATAGTGCTTTTACCAATGCATAAAATGCATGGAGAAGTCATTTCGAATGACTGGTCCTCAGTGTTGTGAGAACGATGACTGGTTAAAATTTTTGGTGGTTTCTTGTTCAGTCCATAGGCCTACATCATGTGGCAAACCGGTGAGCATGTGGCTCTATTAGTATAGGAGATACCTGAAAACATATCACACTTTTCATCATAGTGCTTTTACCAATGCATAAAATGCATGGAGAAGTCATTTCGAATGACTGGTCCTCAGTGTTGTGAGAACGATGACTGGTTAAAATTTTTGGTGGTTTCTTGTTCAGTCCATAGGCCTACATCATGTGGCAAACCGGTGAGCATGTGGCTCTATTAGTATAGGAGATACCTGAAAACATATCACACTTTTCATCATAGTGCTTTTACCAATGCATAAAATGCATGGAGAAGTCATTTCGAATGACTGGTCCTCAGTGTTGTGAGAACGATGACTGGTTAAAATTTTTGGTGGTTTCTTGTTCAGTCCATAGGCCTACATCATGTGGCAAACCGGTGAGCATGTGGCTCTATTAGTATAGGAGATACCTGAAAACATATCACACTTTTCATCATAGTGCTTTTACCAATGCATAAAATGCATGGAGAAGTCATTTCGAATGACTGGTCCTCAGTGTTGTGAGAACGATGACTGGTTAAAATTTTTGGTGGTTTCTTGTTCAGTCCATAGGCCTACATCATGTGGCAAACCGGTGAGCATGTGGCTCTATTAGTATAGGAGATACCTGAAAACATATCACACTTTTCATCATAGTGCTTTTACCAATGCATAAAATGCATGGAGAAGTCATTTCGAATGACTGGTCCTCAGTGTTGTGAGAACGATGACTGGTTAAAATTTTTGGTGGTTTCTTGTTCAGTCCATAGGCCTACATCATGTGGCAAACCGGTGAGCATGTGGCTCTATTAGTATAGGAGATACCTGAAAACATATCACACTTTTCATCATAGTGCTTTTATCAATGCATAAAATGCATGGAGAAATCATTTCGAATGACTGGTCCTCAGTGTTGTGAGAACGATGACTGGTTAAAATTTTTGGTGGTTTCTTGTTCAGTCCATAGGCCTACATCATGTGGCAAACCGGTGAGCATGTGGCTCTATTAGTATAGGAGATACCTGAAAACATATCACACTTTTCATCATAGTGCTTTTACCAATGCATAAAATGCATGGAGAAGTCATTTCGAATGACTGGTCCTCAGTGTTGTGAGAACGATGACTGGTTAAAATTTTTGGTGGTTTCTTGTTCAGTCCATAGGCCTACATCATGTGGCAAACCGGTGAGCATGTGGCTCTATTAGTATAGGAGATACCTGAAAACATATCACACTTTTCATCATAGTGCTTTTACCAATGCATAAAATGCATGGAGAAGTCATTTCGAATGACTGGTCCTCAGTGTTGTGAGTACGATGACTGGTTAAAATTTTTGGTGGTTTCTTGTTCAGTCCATAGGCCTACATCATGTGGCAAACCGGTGAGCATGTGGCTCCATTAGTATAGGAGATACCTGAAAACATATCACACTTTTCATCATAGTGCTTTTACCAATGCATAAAATGCATGGAGAAGTCATTTCGAATGACTGGTCCTCAGTGTTGTGAGAACGATGACTGGTTAAAATTTTTGGTGGTTTCTTGTTCAGTCCATAGGCCTACATCATGTGGCAAACCGGTGAGCATGTGGCTCTATTAGTATAGGAGATACCTGAAAACATATCACACTTTTCATCATAGTGCTTTTACCAATGCATAAAATGCATGGAGAAGTCATTTCGAATGACTAGTCCTCAGTGTTGTGAGAACGATGACTGGTTAAAATTTTTGGTGGTTTCTTGTTCAGTCCATAGGCCTACATCATGTGGCAAACCGGTGAGCATGTGGCTCTATTAGTATAGGAGATACCTGAAAACATATCACACTTTTCATCATAGTGCTTTTACCAATGCATAAAATGCATGGAGAAGTCATTTCGAATGACTGGTCCTCAGTGTTGTGAGAACGATGACTGGTTAAAATTTTTGGTGGTTTCTTGTTCAGTCCATAGGCCTACATCATGTGGCAAACCGGTGAGCATGTGGCTCTATTAGTATAGGAGATACCTGAAAACATATCACACTTTTCATCATAGTGCTTTTACCAATGCATAAAATGCATGGAGAAGTCATTTCGAATGACTGGTCCTCAGTGTTGTGAGAACGATGACTGGTTAAAATTTTTGGTGGTTTCTTGTTCAGTCCATAGGCCTACATCATGTGGCAAACCGGTGAGCATGTGGTTCTATTAGTATAGGAGATACCTGAAAACATATCACACTTTTCATCATAGTGCTTTTACCAATGCATAAAATGCATGGAGAAGTCATTTCGAATGACTGGTCCTCAGTGTTGTGAGAATGATGACTGGTTAAAATTTTTGGTGGTTTCTTGTTCAGTCCATAGGCCTACATCATGTGGCAAACCGGTGAGCATGTGGCTCTATTAGTATAGGAGATACCTGAAAACATATCACACTTTTCATCATAGTGCTTTTACCAATGCATAAAATGCATGGAGAAGTCATTTCGAATGACTGGTCCTCAGTAACATAGTAACATAGTAACATAGTTAGTAAGGCCGAAAAAAGACATTTGTCCATCCAGTTCAGCCTATATTCCATCATAATAAATAAATACCCAGATCTACGTCCTTCTACAGAACCTAATAATTGTATGATACAATATTGTTCTGCTCCAGGAAGACATCCAGGCCTCTCTTGAACACCTCGACTGAGTTCGCCATCACCACCTCCTCAGGCAAGCAATTCCAGATTCTCACTGCCCTAACAGTAAAGAATCCTCTTCTATGTTGGTGGAAAAACCTTCTCTCCTCCAGACGCAAAGAATGCCCCCTTGTGCCCGTCACCTTCCTTGGTCATTTCGAATGACTGGTCCTCAGTGTTGTGAGAACGATGACTGGTTAAAATTTTTGGTGGTTTCTTGTTCAGTCCATAGGCCTACATCATATGGCAAACCGGTGAGCATGTGGCTCTATTAGTATAGGAGATACCTGAAAACATATCACACTTTTCATCATAGTGCTTTTACCAATGCATAAAATGCATGGAGAAGTCATTTCGAATGACTGGTCCTCAGTGTTGTGAGAACGATGACTGGTTAAAATTTTTGGTGGTTTCTTGTTCAGTCCATAGGCCTACATCATGTGGCAAACCGGTGAGCATGTGGCTCTATTAGTATAGGAGATACCTGAAAACATATCACACTTTTCATCATAGTGCTTTTACCAATGCATAAAATGCATGGAGAAGTCATTTCGAATGACTGGTCCTCAGTGTTGTGAGAACGATGACTGGTTAAAATTTTTGGTGGTTTCTTGTTCAGTCCATAGGCCTACATCATGTGGCAAACCGGTGAGCATGTGGCTCTATTAGTATAGGAGATACCTGAAAACATATCACACTTTTCATCATAGTGCTTTTACCAATGCATAAAATGCATGGAGAAGTCATTTCGAATGACTGGTCCTCAGTGTTGTGAGAACGATGACTGGTTAAAATTTTTGGTGGTTTCTTGTTCAGTCCATAGGCCTACATCATGTGGCAAACCGGTGAGCATGTGGCTCTATTAGTATAGGAGATACCTGAAAACATATCACACTTTTCATCATAGTGCTTTTACCAATGCATAAAATGCATGGAGAAGTCATTTCGAATGACTGGTCCTCAGTGTTGTGAGAACGATGACTGGTTAAAATTTTTGGTGGTTTCTTGTTCAGTCCATAGGCCTACATCATGTGGCAAACCGGTGAGCATGTGGCTCTATTAGTATAGGAGATACCTGAAAACATATCACACTTTTCATCATAGTGCTTTTACCAATGCATAAAATGCATGGAGAAGTCATTTCGAATGACTGGTCCTCAGTGTTGTGAGAACGATGACTGGTTAAAATTTTTGGTGGTTTCTTGTTCAGTCCATAGGCCTACATCATGTGGCAAACCGGTGAGCATGTGGCTCTATTAGTATAGGAGATACCTGAAAACATATCACACTTTTCATCATAGTGCTTTTACCAATGCATAAAATGCATGGAGAAGTCATTTCGAATGACTGGTCCTCAGTGTTGTGAGAACGATGACTGGTTAAAATTTTTGGTGGTTTCTTGTTCAGTCCATAGGCCTACATCATGTGGCAAACCGGTGAGCATGTGGCTCTATTAGTATAGGAGATACCTGAAAACATATCACACTTTTCATCATAGTGCTTTTACCAATGCATAAAATGCATGGAGAAGTCATTTCGAATGACTGGTCCTCAGTGTTGTGAGAACGATGACTGGTTAAAATTTTTGGTGGTTTCTTGTTCAGTCCATAGGCCTACATCATGTGGCAAACCGGTGAGCATGTGGCTCTATTAGTATAGGAGATACCTGAAAACATATCACACTTTTCATCATAGTGCTTTTACCAATGCATAAAATGCATGGAGAAATCATTTCGAATGACTGGTCCTCAGTGTTGTGAGAACGATGACTGGTGACAATTTTTGGTGGTTTCTTGTTCAGTCCATAGGCCTACATCATGTGGCAAACCGGTGAGCATGTGGCTCTATTAGTATAGGAGATACCTGAAAACATATCACACTTTTCATCATAGTGCTTTTACCAATGCATAAAATGCATGGAGAAGTCATTTCGAATGACTGGTCCTCAGTGTTGTGAGAACGATGACTGGTTAAAATTTTTGGTGGTTTCTTGTTCAGTCCATAGGCCTACATCATGTGGCAAACCGGTGAGCATGTGGCTCTATTAGTATAGGAGATACCTGAAAACATATCACACTTTTCATCATAGTGCTTTTACCAATGCATAAAATGCATGGAGAAGTCATTTCGAATGACTGGTCCTCAGTGTTGTGAGAACGATGACTGGTTAAAATTTTTGGTGGTTTCTTGTTCAGTCCATAGGCCTACATCATGTGGCAAACCGGTGAGCATGTGGCTCTATTAGTATAGGAGATACCTGAAAACATATCACACTTTTCATCATAGTGCTTTTACCAATGCATAAAATGCATGGAGAAGTCATTTCGAATGACTGGTCCTCAGTGTTGTGAGAACGATGACTGGTTAAAATTTTTGGTGGTTTCTTGTTCAGTCCATAGGCCTACATCATGTGGCAAACCGGTGAGCATGTGGCTCTATTAGTATAGGAGATACCTGAAAACATATCACACTTTTCATCATAGTGCTTTTACCAATGCATAAAATGCATGGAGAAGTCATTTCGAATGACTGGTCCTCAGTGTTGTGAGAACGATGACTGGTTAAAATTTTTGGTGGTTTCTTGTTCAGTCCATAGGCCTACATCATGTGGCAAACCGGTGAGCATGTGGCTCTATTAGTATAGGAGATACCTGAAAACATATCACACTTTTCATCATAGTGCTTTTACCAATGCATAAAATGCATGGAGAAATCATTTCGAATGACTGATCCTCAGTGTTGTGAGAACGATGACTGGTTACAATTTTTGGTGGTTTCTTGTTCAGTCCATAGGCCTACATCATGTGGCAAACCGGTGAGCATGTGGCTCTATTAGTATAGGAGATACCTGAAAGCATATCACACTTTTCATCATAGTGCTTTTACCAATGCATTAAATGCATGGAGAAGTCATTTCGAATGACTGGTCCTCAGTGTTGTGAGAACGATGACTGGTTAAAATTTTTGGTGGTTTCTTGTTCAGTCCATAGGCCTACATCATGTGGCAAACCGGTGAGCATGTGGCTCTATTAGTATAGGAGATACCTGAAAACATATCACACTTTTCATCATAGTGCTTTTACCAATGCATAAAATGCATGGAGAAGTCATTTCGAATGACTGGTCCTCAGTGTTGTGAGAACGATGACTGGTTAAAATTTTTGGTGGTTTCTTGTTCAGTCCATAGGCCTACATCATGTGGCAAACCGGTGAGCATGTGGCTCTATTAGTATAGGAGATACCTGAAAACATATCACACTTTTCATCATAGTGCTTTTACCAATGCATAAAATGCATGGAGAAGTCATTTCGAATGACTGGTCCTCAGTAACATAGTAACATAGTAACATAGTTAGTAAGGCCGAAAAAAGACATTTGTCCATCCAGTTCAGCCTATATTCCATCATAATAAATAAATACCCAGATCTACGTCCTTCTACAGAACCTAATAATTGTATGATACAATATTGTTCTGCTCCAGGAAGACATCCAGGCCTCTCTTGAACCCCTCGACTGAGTTCGCCATCACCACCTCCTCAGGCAAGCAATTCCAGATTCTCACTGCCCTAACAGTAAAGAATCCTCTTCTATGTTGGTGGAAAAACCTTCTCTCCTCCAGACGCAAAGAATGCCCCCTTGTGCCCGTCACCTTCCTTGGTCATTTCGAATGACTGGTCCTCAGTGTTGTGAGAACGATGACTGGTTAAAATTTTTGGTGGTTTCTTGTTCAGTCCATAGGCCTACATCATGTGGCAAACCGGTGAGCATGTGGCTCTATTAGTATAGGAGATACCTGAAAACATATCACACTTTTCATCATAGTGCTTTTACCAATGCATAAAATGCATGGGGAAGTCATTTCGAATGACTGGTCCTCAGTGTTGTGAGAACGATGACTGGTTAAAATTTTTGGTGGTTTCTTGTTCAGTCCATAGGCCTACATCATGTGGCAAACCGGTGAGCATGTGGCTCTATTAGTATAGGAGATACCTGAAAACATATCACACTTTTCATCATAGTGCTTTTACCAATGCATAAAATGCATGGAGAAGTCATTTCGAATGACTGGTCCTCAGTGTTGTGAGAACGATGACTGGTTAAAATTTTTGGTGGTTTCTTGTTCAGTCCATAGGCCTACATCATGTGGCAAACCGGTGAGCATGTGGCTCTATTAGTATAGGAGATACCTGAAAACATCACACTTTTCATCATAGTGCTTTTACCAATGCATAAAATGCATGGAGAAGTCATTTTGAATGACTGGTCCTCAGTGTTGTGAGAACGATGACTGGTTAAAATTTTTGGTGGTTTCTTGTTCAGTCCATAGGCCTACATCATGTGGCAAACCGGTGAGCATGTGGCTCTATTAGTATAGGAGATACCTGAAAACATCACACTTTTCATCATAGTGCTTTTACCAATGCATAAAATGCATGGAGAAGTCATTTCGAATGACTGGTCCTCAGTGTTGTGAGTACGATGACTGGTTAAAATTTGTGGTGGTTTCTTGTTCAGTCCATAGGCCTACATCATGTGGCAAACCGGTGAGCATGTGGCTCTATTAGTATAGGAGATACCTGAAAACATATCACACTTTTCATCATAGTGCTTTTACCAATGCATAAAATGCATGGAGAAGTCATTTCGAATGACTGGTCCTCAGTGTTGTGAGAACGATGACTGGTTAAAATTTTTGGTGGTTTCTTGTTCAGTCCATAGGCCTACATCATGTGGCAAACCGGTGAGCATGTGGCTCTATTAGTATAGGAGATACCTGAAAACATATCACACTTTTCATCATAGTGCTTTTACCAATGCATAAAATGCATGGAGAAGTCATTTCGAATGACTGGTCCTCAGTGTTGTGAGAACGATGACTGGTTAAAATTTTTGGTGGTTTCTTGTTCAGTCCATAGGCCTACATCATGTGGCAAACCGGTGAGCATGTGGCTCTATTAGTATAGGAGATACCTGAAAACATATCACACTTTTCATCATAGTGCTTTTACCAATGCATAAAATGCATGGAGAAGTCATTTCGAATGACTGGTCCTCAGTGTTGTGAGAACGATGACTGGTTAAAATTTTTGGTGGTTTCTTGTTCAGTCCATAGGCCTACA
Organism: Ranitomeya imitator; assembly: GCF_032444005.1. Classification (NCBI taxonomy): domain Eukaryota; kingdom Metazoa; phylum Chordata; class Amphibia; order Anura; family Dendrobatidae; genus Ranitomeya; species Ranitomeya imitator. Next base: position 173,881 of record NW_027194042.1, read on the forward strand.
TCATGTGGCAAACCGGTGAGCATGTGGCTCTATTAGCATAGGAGATACCTGAAAACATATCACACTTTTCATCATAGTGCTTTTACCAATGCATAAAATGCATGGAGAAGTCATTTCGAATGACTGGTCCTCAGTGTTGTGAGTACGATGACTGGTTAAAATTTTTGGTGGTTTTTTGTTCAGTCCATAGGCCTACATCATGTGGCAAACCGGTGAGCATGTGGCTCCATTAGTATAGGAGATACCTGAAAACATATCACACTTTTCATCATAGTGCTTTTACCAATGCATAAAATGCATGGAGAAGTCATTTCGAATGACTGGTCCTCAGTGTTGTGAGAACGATGACTGGTTAAAATTTTTGGTGGTTTCTTGTTCAGTCCATAGGCCTACATCATGTGGCAAACCGGTGAGCATGTGGCTCTATTAGTATAGGAGATACCTGAAAACATATCACACTTTTCATCATAGTGCTTTTAACAATGCATAAAATGCATGGAGAAGTCATTTCGAATGACTAGTCCTCAGTGTTGTGAGAACGATGACTGGTTAAAATTTTTGGTGGTTTCTTGTTCAGTCCATAGGCCTACATCATGTGTCAAACCGGTGAGCATGTGGCTCTATTAGTATAGGAGATACCTGAAAGCATATCACACTTTTCATCATAGTGCTTTTACCAATGCATAAAATGCATGGAGAAGTCATTTCGAATGACTGGTCCTCAGTGTTGTGAGAACGATGACTGGTTAAAATTTTTGGTGGTTTCTTGTTCAGTCCATAGGCCTACATCATGTGGCAAACCGGTGAGCATGTGGCTCTATTAGTATAGGAGATACCTGAAAACATATCACACTTTTCATCATAGTGCTTTTACCAATGCATAAAATGCATGGAGAAGTCATTTCGAATGACTGGTCCTCAGTGTTGTGAGAACGATGACTGGTTAAAATTTTTGGTGGTTTCTTGTTCAGTCCATAGGCCTACATCATGTGGCAAACCGGTGAGCATGTGGTTCTATTAGTATAGGAGATACCTGAAAACATATCACACTTTTCATCATAGTGCTTTTACCAATGCATAAAATGCATGGAGAAGTCATTTCGAATGACTGGTCCTCAGTGTTGTGAGAACGATGACTGGTTAAAATTTTTGGTGGTTTCTTGTTCAGTCCATAGGCCTACATCATGTGGCAAACCGGTGAGCATGTGGCTCTATTAGTATAGGAGATACCTGAAAACATATCACACTTTTCATCATAGTGCTTTTACCAATGCATAAAATGCATGGAGAAGTCATTTCGAATGACTGGTCCTCAGTGTTGTGAGAACGATGACTGGTTAAAATTTTTGGTGGTTTCTTGTTCAGTCCATGGGCCTACATCATGTGGCAAACCGGTGAGCATGTGGCTCTATTAGTATAGGAGATACCTGAAAACATATCACACTTTTCATCATAGTGCTTTTACCAATGCATAAAATGCATGGAGAAGTCATTTCGAATGACTGGTCCTCAGTGTTGTGAGAACGATGACTGGTTAAAATTTTTGGTGGTTTCTTGTTCAGTCCATAGGCCTACATCATGTGGCAAACCGGTGAGAATGTGGCTCTATTAGTATAGGAGATACCTGAAAACATATCACACTTTTCATCATAGTGCTTTTACCAATGCATAAAATGCATGGAGAAGTCATTTCGAATGACTGGTCCTCAGTGTTGTGAGAACGATGACTGGTTAAAATTTTTGGTGGTTTCTTGTTCAGTCCATAGGCCTACATCATGTGGCAAACCGGTGAGCATGTGGCTCTATTAGTATAGGAGATACCTGAAAACATATCACACTTTTCATCATAGTGCTTTTACCAATGCATAAAATGCATGGAGAAGTCATTTCGAATGACTGGTCCTCAGTGTTGTGAGAACGATGACTGGTTAAAATTTTTGGTGGTTTCTTGTTCAGTCCATAGGCCTACATCATGTGGCAAACCGGTGAGCATGTGGCTCTATTAGTATAGGAGATACCTGAAAACATCACACTTTTCATCATAGTGCTTTTACCAATGCATAAAATGCATGGAGAAGTCATTTCGAATGACTGGTCCTCAGTGTTGTGAGAACGATGACTGGTTAAAATTTTTGGTGGTTTCTTGTTCAGTCCATAGGCCTACATCATGTGGCAAACCGGTGAGCATGTGGCTCTATTAGTATAGGAGATACCTGAAAACATCACACTTTTCATCATAGTGCTTTTACCAATGCATAAAATGCATGGAGAAGTCATTTCGAATGACTGGTCCTCAGTGTTGTGAGAACGATGACTGGTTAAAATTTTTGGTGGTTTCTTGTTCAGTCCATAGGCCTACATCATGTGGCAAACCGGTGAGCATGTGGCTCTATTAGTATAGGAGATACCTGAAAACATATCACACTTTTCATCATAGTGCTTTTACCAATGCATAAAATGCATGGAGAAGTCATTTCGAATGACTGGTCCTCAGTGTTGTGAGAACGATGACTGGTTAAAATTTTTGGTGGTTTCTTGTTCAGTCCATAGGCCTACATCATGTGGCAAACCGGTGAGCATGTGGCTCTATTAGTATAGGAGATACCTGAAAACATATCACACTTTTCATCATAGTGCTTTTACCAATGCATAAAATGCATGGAGAAGTCATTTCGAATGACTGGTCCTCAGTGTTGTGAGAACGATGACTGGTTAAAATTTTTGGTGGTTTCTTGTTCAGTCCATAGGCCTACATCATGTGGCAAACCGGTGAGCATGTGGCTCTATTAGTATAGGAGATACCTGAAAACATATCACACTTTTCATCATAGTGCTTTTACCAATGCATAAAATGCATGGAGAAGTCATTTCGAATGACTGGTCCTCAGTGTTGTGAGAACGATGACTGGTTAAAATTTTTGGTGGTTTCTTGTTCAGTCCATAGGCCTACATCATGTGGCAAACCGGTGAGCATGTGGCTCTATTAGTATAGGAGATACCTGAAAACATATCACACTTTTCATCATAGTGCTTTTACCAATGCATAAAATGCATGGAGAAATCATTTCGAATGACTGGTCCTCAGTGTTGTGAGAACGATGACTGGTTACAATTTTTGGTGGTTTCTTGTTCAGTCCATAGGCCTACATCATGTGGCAAACCGGTGAGCATGTGGCTCTATTAGTATAGGAGATACCTGAAAACATATCACACTTTTCATCATAGTGCTTTTACCAATGCATAAAATGCATGGAGAAGTCATTTCGAATGACTGGTCCTCAGTGTTGTGAGAACGATGACTGGTTAAAATTTTTGGTGGTTTCTTGTTCAGTCCATAGGCCTACATCATGTGGCAAACCGGTGAGCATGTGGCTCTATTAGTATAGGAGATACCTGAAAACATATCACACTTTTCATCATAGTGCTTTTACCAATGCATAAAATGCATGGAGAAGTCATTTCGAATGACTGGTCCTCAGTGTTGTGAGAACGATGACTGGTTAAAATTTTTGGTGGTTTCTTGTTCAGTCCATAGGCCTACATCATGTGGCAAACCGGTGAGCATGTGGCTCTATTAGTATAGGAGATACCTGAAAACATATCACACTTTTCATCATAGTGCTTTTACCAATGCATAAAATGCATGGAGAAGTCATTTCGAATGACTGGTCCTCAGTGTTGTGAGAACGATGACTGGTTAAAATTTTTGGTGGTTTCTTGTTCAGTCCATAGGCCTACATCATGTGGCAAACCGGTGAGCATGTGGCTCTATTAGTATAGGAGATACCTGAAAACATATCACACTTTTCATCATAGTGCTTTTACCAATGCATAAAATGCATGGAGAAGTCATTTCGAATGACTGGTCCTCAGTGTTGTGAGAACGATGACTGGTTAAAATTTTTGGTGGTTTCTTGTTCAGTCCATAGGCCTACATCATGTGGCAAACCGGTGAGCATGTGGCTCTATTAGTATAGGAGATACCTGAAAACATATCACACTTTTCATCATAGTGCTTTTACCAATGCATAAAATGCATGGAGAAATCATTTCGAATGACTGATCCTCAGTGTTGTGAGAACGATGACTGGTTACAATTTTTGGTGGTTTCTTGTTCAGTCCATAGGCCTACATCATGTGGCAAACCGGTGAGCATGTGGCTCTATTAGTATAGGAGATACCTGAAAGCATATCACACTTTTCATCATAGTGCTTTTACCAATGCATTAAATGCATGGAGAAGTCATTTCGAATGACTGGTCCTCAGTGTTGTGAGAACGATGACTGGTTAAAATTTTTGGTGGTTTCTTGTTCAGTCCATAGGCCTACATCATGTGGCAAACCGGTGAGCATGTGGCTCTATTAGTATAGGAGATACCTGAAAACATATCACACTTTTCATCATAGTGCTTTTACCAATGCATAAAATGCATGGAGAAGTCATTTCGAATGACTGGTCCTCAGTGTTGTGAGAACGATGACTGGTTAAAATTTTTGGTGGTTTCTTGTTCAGTCCATAGGCCTACATCATGTGGCAAACCGGTGAGCATGTGGTTCTATTAGTATAGGAGATACCTGAAAACATATCACACTTTTCATCATAGTGCTTTTACCAATGCATAAAATGCATGGAGAAGTCATTTCGAATGACTGGTCCTCAGTGTTGTGAGAACGATGACTGGTTAAAATTTTTGGTGGTTTCTTGTTCAGTCCATAGGCCTACATCATGTGGCAAACCGGTGAGCATGTGGCTCTATTAGTATAGGAGATACCTGAAAACATATCACACTTTTCATCATAGTGCTTTTACCAATGCATAAAATGCATGGAGAAGTCATTTCGAATGACTGGTCCTCAGTAACATAGTAACATAGTAACATAGTTAGTAAGGCCGAAAAAAGACATTTGTCCATCCAGTTCAGCCTATATTCCATCATAATAAATAAATACCCAGATCTACGTCCTTCTACAGAACCTAATAATTGTATGATACAATATTGTTCTGCTCCAGGAAGACATCCAGGCCTCTCTTGAACCCCTCGACTGAGTTCGCCATCACCACCTCCTCAGGCAAGCAATTCCAGATTCTCACTGCCCTAACAGTAAAGAATCCTCTTCTATGTTGGTGGAAAAACCTTCTCTCCTCCAGACGCAAAGAATGCCCCCTTGTGCCCGTCACCTTCCTTGGTCATTTCGAATGACTGGTCCTCAGTGTTGTGAGAACGATGACTGGTTAAAATTTTTGGTGGTTTCTTGTTCAGTCCATAGGCCTACATCATGTGGCAAACCGGTGAGCATGTGGCTCTATTAGTATAGGAGATACCTGAAAACATATCACACTTTTCATCATAGTGCTTTTACCAATGCATAAAATGCATGGGGAAGTCATTTCGAATGACTGGTCCTCAGTGTTGTGAGAACGATGACTGGTTAAAATTTTTGGTGGTTTCTTGTTCAGTCCATAGGCCTACATCATGTGGCAAACCGGTGAGCATGTGGCTCTATTAGTATAGGAGATACCTGAAAACATATCACACTTTTCATCATAGTGCTTTTACCAATGCATAAAATGCATGGAGAAGTCATTTCGAATGACTGGTCCTCAGTGTTGTGAGAACGATGACTGGTTAAAATTTTTGGTGGTTTCTTGTTCAGTCCATAGGCCTACATCATGTGGCAAACCGGTGAGCATGTGGCTCTATTAGTATAGGAGATACCTGAAAACATCACACTTTTCATCATAGTGCTTTTACCAATGCATAAAATGCATGGAGAAGTCATTTTGAATGACTGGTCCTCAGTGTTGTGAGAACGATGACTGGTTAAAATTTTTGGTGGTTTCTTGTTCAGTCCATAGGCCTACATCATGTGGCAAACCGGTGAGCATGTGGCTCTATTAGTATAGGAGATACCTGAAAACATCACACTTTTCATCATAGTGCTTTTACCAATGCATAAAATGCATGGAGAAGTCATTTCGAATGACTGGTCCTCAGTGTTGTGAGTACGATGACTGGTTAAAATTTTTGGTGGTTTCTTGTTCAGTCCATAGGCCTACATCATGTGGCAAACCGGTGAGCATGTGGCTCTATTAGTATAGGAGATACCTGAAAACATATCACACTTTTCATCATAGTGCTTTTACCAATGCATAAAATGCATGGAGAAGTCATTTCGAATGACTGGTCCTCAGTGTTGTGAGAACGATGACTGGTTAAAATTTTTGGTGGTTTCTTGTTCAGTCCATAGGCCTACATCATGTGGCAAACCGGTGAGCATGTGGCTCTATTAGTATAGGAGATACCTGAAAACATATCACACTTTTCATCATAGTGCTTTTACCAATGCATAAAATGCATGGAGAAGTCATTTCGAATGACTGGTCCTCAGTGTTGTGAGAACGATGACTGGTTAAAATTTTTGGTGGTTTCTTGTTCAGTCCATAGGCCTACATCATGTGGCAAACCGGTGAGCATGTGGCTCTATTAGTATAGGAGATACCTGAAAACATATCACACATTTCATCATAGTGCTTTTACCAATGCATAAAATGCATGGAGAAGTCATTTCGAATGACTGGTCCTCAGTGTTGTGAGAACGATGACTGGTTAAAATTTTTGGTGGTTTCTTGTTCAGTCCATAGGCCTACATCATGTGGCAAACCGGTGAGCATGTGGCTCTATTAGCATAGGAGATACCTGAAAACATATCACACTTTTCATCATAGTGCTTTTACCAATGCATAAAATGCATGGAGAAGTCATTTCGAATGACTGGTCCTCAGTGTTGTGAGTACGATGACTGGTTAAAATTTTTGGTGGTTTTTTGTTCAGTCCATAGGCCTACATCATGTGGCAAACCGGTGAGCATGTGGCTCCATTAGTATAGGAGATACCTGAAAACATATCACACTTTTCATCATAGTGCTTTTACCAATGCATAAAATGCATGGAGAAGTCATTTCGAATGACTGGTCCTCAGTGTTGTGAGAACGATGACTGGTTAAAATTTTTGGTGGTTTCTTGTTCAGTCCATAGGCCTACATCATGTGGCAAACCGGTGAGCATGTGGCTCTATTAGTATAGGAGATACCTGAAAACATATCACACTTTTCATCATAGTGCTTTTAACAATGCATAAAATGCATGGAGAAGTCATTTCGAATGACTAGTCCTCAGTGTTGTGAGAACGATGACTGGTTAAAATTTTTGGTGGTTTCTTGTTCAGTCCATAGGCCTACATCATGTGTCAAACCGGTGAGCATGTGGCTCTATTAGTATAGGAGATACCTGAAAGCATATCACACTTTTCATCATAGTGCTTTTACCAATGCATAAAATGCATGGAGAAGTCATTTCGAATGACTGGTCCTCAGTGTTGTGAGAACGATGACTGGTTAAAATTTTTGGTGGTTTCTTGTTCAGTCCATAGGCCTACATCATGTGGCAAACCGGTGAGCATGTGGCTCTATTAGTATAGGAGATACCTGAAAACATATCACACTTTTCATCATAGTGCTTTTACCAATGCATAAAATGCATGGAGAAGTCATTTCGAATGACTGGTCCTCAGTGTTGTGAGAACGATGACTGGTTAAAATTTTTGGTGGTTTCTTGTTCAGTCCATAGGCCTACATCATGTGGCAAACCGGTGAGCATGTGGTTCTATTAGTATAGGAGATACCTGAAAACATATCACACTTTTCATCATAGTGCTTTTACCAATGCATAAAATGCATGGAGAAGTCATTTCGAATGACTGGTCCTCAGTGTTGTGAGAACGATGACTGGTTAAAATTTTTGGTGGTTTCTTGTTCAGTCCATAGGCCTACATCATGTGGCAAACCGGTGAGCATGTGGCTCTATTAGTATAGGAGATACCTGAAAACATATCACACTTTTCATCATAGTGCTTTTACCAATGCATAAAATGCATGGAGAAGTCATTTCGAATGACTGGTCCTCAGTGTTGTGAGAACGATGACTGGTTAAAATTTTTGGTGGTTTCTTGTTCAGTCCATGGGCCTACATCATGTGGCAAACCGGTGAGCATGTGGCTCTATTAGTATAGGAGATACCTGAAAACATATCACACTTTTCATCATAGTGCTTTTACCAATGCATAAAATGCATGGAGAAGTCATTTCGAATGACTGGTCCTCAGTGTTGTGAGAACGATGACTGGTTAAAATTTTTGGTGGTTTCTTGTTCAGTCCATAGGCCTACATCATGTGGCAAACCGGTGAGAATGTGGCTCTATTAGTATAGGAGATACCTGAAAACATATCACACTTTTCATCATAGTGCTTTTACCAATGCATAAAATGCATGGAGAAGTCATTTCGAATGACTGGTCCTCAGTGTTGTGAGAACGATGACTGGTTAAAATTTTTGGTGGTTTCTTGTTCAGTCCATAGGCCTACATCATGTGGCAAACCGGTGAGCATGTGGCTCTATTAGTATAGGAGATACCTGAAAACATATCACACTTTTCATCATAGTGCTTTTACCAATGCATAAAATGCATGGAGAAGTCATTTCGAATGACTGGTCCTCAGTGTTGTGAGAACGATGACTGGTTAAAATTTTTGGTGGTTTCTTGTTCAGTCCATAGGCCTACATCATGTGGCAAACCGGTGAGCATGTGGCTCTATTAGTATAGGAGATACCTGAAAACATCACACTTTTCATCATAGTGCTTTTACCAATGCATAAAATGCATGGAGAAGTCATTTCGAATGACTGGTCCTCAGTGTTGTGAGAACGATGACTGGTTAAAATTTTTGGTGGTTTCTTGTTCAGTCCATAGGCCTACATCATGTGGCAAACCGGTGAGCATGTGGCTCTATTAGTATAGGAGATACCTGAAAACATCACACTTTTCATCATAGTGCTTTTACCAATGCATAAAATGCATGGAGAAGTCATTTCGAATGACTGGTCCTCAGTGTTGTGAGAACGATGACTGGTTAAAATTTTTGGTGGTTTCTTGTTCAGTCCATAGGCCTACATCATGTGGCAAACCGGTGAGCATGTGGCTCTATTAGTATAGGAGATACCTGAAAACATATCACACTTTTCATCATAGTGCTTTTACCAATGCATAAAATGCATGGAGAAGTCATTTCGAATGACTGGTCCTCAGTGTTGTGAGAACGATGACTGGTTAAAATTTTTGGTGGTTTCTTGTTCAGTCCATATGCCTACATCATGTGGCAAACCGGTGAGCATGTGGCTCTATTAGTATAGGAGATACCTGAAAGCATATCACACTTTTCATCATAGTGCTTTTACCAATGCATAAAATGCATGGAGAAGTCATTTCGAATGACTGGTCCTCAGTGTTGTGAGAACGATGACTGGTTAAAATTTTTGGTGGTTTCTTGTTCAGTCCATAGGCCTACATCATGTGGCAAACCGGTGAGCATGTGGCTCTATTAGTATAGGAGATACCTGAAAACATATCACACTTTTCATCATAGTGCTTTTACCAATGCATAAAATGCATGGAGAAGTCATTTCGAATGACTGGTCCTCAGTGTTGTGAGAACGATGACTGGTTAAAATTTTTGGTGGTTTCTTGTTCAGTCCATAGGCCTACATCATGTGGCAAACCGGTGAGCATGTGGCTCTATTAGTATAGGAGATACCTGAAAACATATCACACTTTTCATCATAGTGCTTTTACCAATGCATAAAATGCATGGAGAAGTCATTTCGAATGACTGGTCCTCAGTGTTGTGAGAACGATGACTGGTTAAAATTTTTGGTGGTTTCTTGTTCAGTCCATAGGCCTACATCATGTGGCAAACCGGTGAGCATGTGGCTCTATTAGTATAGGTGATACCTGAAAACATATCACACTTTTCATCATAGTGCTTTTACCAATGCATAAAATGCATGGAGAAGTCATTTCGAATGACTGGTCCTCAGTGTTGTGAGAACGATGACTGGTTAAAATTTTTGGTGGTTTCTTGTTCAGTCCATGGGCCTACATCATGTGGCAAACCGGTGAGCATGTGGCTCTATTAGTATAGGAGATACCTGAAAACATATCACACTTTTCATCATAGTGCTTTTACCAATGCATAAAATGCATGGAGAAGTCATTTCGAATGACTGGTCCTCAGTGTTGTGAGAACGATGACTGGTTAAAATTTTTGGTGGTTTCTTGTTCAGTCCATATGCCTACATCATGTGGCAAACCGGTGAGCATGTGGCTCTATTAGTATAGGAGATACCTGAAAACATATCACACTTTTCATCATAGTGCTTTTACCAATGCATAAAATGCATGGAGAAGTCATTTCGAATGACTGGTCCTCAGTGTTGTGAGAACGATGACTGGTTAAAATTTTTGGTGGTTTCTTGTTCAGTCCATATGCCTACATCATGTGGCAAACCGGTGAGCATGTGGCTCTATTAGTATAGGAGATACCTGAAAACATATCACACTTTTCATCATAGTGCTTTTACCAATGCATAAAATGCATGGAGAAGTCATTTCGAATGACTGGTCCTCAGTGTTGTGAGAACGATGACTGGTTAAAATTTTTGGTGGTTTCTTGTTCAGTCCATGGGCCTACATCATGTGGCAAACCGGTGAGCATGTGGCTCTATTAGTATAGGAGATACCTGAAAACATATCACACTTTTCATCATAGTGCTTTTACCAATGCATAAAATGCATGGAGAAGTCATTTCGAATGACTGGTCCTCAGTGTTGTGAGAACGATGACTGGTTAAAATTTTTGGTGGTTTCTTGTTCAGTCCATATGCCTACATCATGTGGCAAACCGGTGAGCATGTGGCTCTATTAGTATAGGAGATACCTGAAAACATATCACACTTTTCATCATAGTGCTTTTACCAATGCATAAAATGCATGGAGAAGTCATTTCGAATGACTGGTCCTCAGTGTTGTGAGAACGATGACTGGTTAAAATTTTTGGTGGTTTCTTGTTCAGTCCATAGGCCTACATCATGTGGCAAACCGGTGAGCATGTGGCTCTATTAGTATAGGAGATACCTGAAAACATCACACTTTTCATCATAGTGCTTTTACCAATGCATAAAATGCATGGAGAAGTCATTTCGAATGACTGGTCCTCAGTGTTGTGAGTACGATGACTGGTTAAAATTTTTGGTGGTTTCTTGTTCAGTCCATAGGCCTACATCATGTGGCAAACCGGTGAGCATGTGGCTCTATTAGTATAGGAGATACCTGAAAACATATCACACTTTTCATCATAGTGCTTTTACCAATGCATAAAATGCATGGAGAAGTCATTTCGAATGACTGGTCCTCAGTGTTGTGAGAACGATGACTGGTTAAAATTTTTGGTGGTTTCTTGTTCAGTCCATAGGCCTACATCATGTGGCAAACCAGTGAGCATGTGGCTCTATTAGTATAGGACATACCTGAAATCATATCACACTTTTCATCATAGTGCTTTTACCAATGCATAAAATGCATGGAGAAGTCATTTCGAATGACTGGTCCTCAGTGTTGTGAGAACGATGACTGGTTAAAATTTTTGGTGGTTTCTTGTTCAGTCCATAGGCCTACATCATGTGGCAAACCGGTGAGCATGTGGCTCTATTAGTATAGGAGATACCTGAAAGCATATCACACTTTTCATCATAGTGCTTTTACCAATGCATAAAATGCATGGAGAAGTCATTTCGAATGACTGGTCCTCAGTGTTGTGAGAACGATGACTGGTTAAAATTTTTGGTGGTTTCTTGTTCAGTCCATATGCCTACATCATGTGGCAAACCGGTGAGCATGTGGCTCTATTAGTATAGGAGATACCTGAAAACATATCACACTTTTCATCATAGTGCTTTTACCAATGCATAAAATGCATGGAGAAGTCATTTCGAATGACTGGTCCTCAGTGTTGTGAGAACGATGACTGGTTAAAATTTTTGGTGGTTTCTTGTTCAGTCCATATGCCTACATCATGTGGCAAACCGGTGAGCATGTGGCTCTATTAGTATAGGAGATACCTGAAAACATATCACACTTTTCATCATAGTGCTTTTACCAATGCATAAAATGCATGGAGAAGTCATTTCGAATGACTGGTCCTCAGTGTTGTGAGAACGATGACTGGTTAAAATTTTTGGTGGTTTCTTGTTCAGTCCATGGGCCTACATCATGTGGCAAACCGGTGAGCATGTGGCTCTATTAGTATAGGAGATACCTGAAAACATATCACACTTTTCATCATAGTGCTTTTACCAATGCATAAAATGCATGGAGAAGTCATTTCGAATGACTGGTCCTCAGTGTTGTGAGAACGATGACTGGTTAAAATTTTTGGTGGTTTCTTGTTCAGTCCATATGCCTACATCATGTGGCAAACCGGTGAGCATGTGGCTCTATTAGTATAGGAGATACCTGAAAACATATCACACTTTTCATCATAGTGCTTTTACCAATGCATAAAATGCATGGAGAAGTCATTTCGAATGACTGGTCCTCAGTGTTGTGAGAACGATGACTGGTTAAAATTTTTGGTGGTTTCTTGTTCAGTCCATATGCCTACATCATGTGGCAAACCGGTGAGCATGTGGCTCTATTAGTATAGGAGATACCTGAAAACATATCACACTTTTCATCATAGTGCTTTTACCAATGCATAAAATGCATGGAGAAGTCATTTCGAATGACTGGTCCTCAGTGTTGTGAGAACGATGACTGGTTAAAATTTTTGGTGGTTTCTTGTTCAGTCCATAGGCCTACATCATGTGGCAAACCGGTGAGCATGTGGCTCTATTAGTATAGGAGATACCTGAAAACATATCACACTTTTCATCATAGTGCTTTTACCAATGCAGAAAATGCATGGAGAAGTCATTTCGAATGACTGGTCCTCAGTGTTGTGAGAACGATGACTGGTTAAAATTTTTGGTGGTTTCTTGTTCAGTCCATAGGCCTACATCATGTGGCAAACTGGTGAGCATGTGGCTCTATTAGTATAGGAGATACCTGAAAACATATCACACTTTTCATCATAGTGCTTTTACCAATGCATAAAATGCATGGAGAAGTCATTTCGAATGACTGGTCCTCAGTGTTGTGAGAACGATGACTGGTTAAAATTTTTGGTGGTTTCTTGTTCAGTCCATAGGCCTACATCATGTGGCAAACCGGTGAGCATGTGGCTCTATTAGTATAGGAGATACCTGAAAACATATCACACTTTTCATCATAGTGCTTTTACCAATGCATAAAATGCATGGAGAAGTCATTTCGAATGACTGGTCCTCAGTGTTGTGAGAACGATGACTGGTTAAAATTTTGGTGGTTTCTTGTTCAGTCCATAGACCTACATCATGTGGCAAACCGGTGAGCATGTGGCTCTATTAGTATAGGAGATACCTGAAAACATATCACACTTTTCATCATAGTGCTTTTACCAATGTATAAAATGCATGGAGAAGTCAATTCGAATGACTGGTCCTCAGTGTTGTGAGAACGATGACTGGTTAAAATTTTTGGTGGTTTCTTGTTCAGTCCATAGGCCTACATCATGTGGCAAACCGGTGAGCATGTGGCTCTATTAGTATAGGAGATACCTGAAAACATATCACACTTTTCATCATAGTGCTTTTACCAATGCATAAAATGCATGGAGAAGTCATTTCGAATGACTGGTCCTCAGTGTTGTGAGAACGATGACTGGTTAAAATTTTGGTGGTTTCTTGTTCAGTCCATAGACCTACATCATGTGGCAAACCGGTGAGCATGTGGCTCTATTAGTATAGGAGATACCTGAAAACATATCACACTTTTCATCATAGTGCTTTTACCAATGCATAAAATGCATGGAGAAGTCAATTCGAATGACTGGTCCTCAGTGTTGTGAGAACGATGACTGGTTAAAATTTTTGGTGGTTTCTTGTTCAGTCCATGGGCCTACATCATGTGGCAAACCGGTGAGCATGTGACTCTATTAGTATAGGAGATACCTGAAAACATATCACACTTTTCATCATAGTGCTTTTACCAATGCATAAAATGCATGGAGAAGTCATTTCGAATGACTGGTCCTCAGTGTTGTGAGAACGATGACTGGTTAAAATTTTTGGTGGTTTCTTGTTCAGTCCATGGGCCTACATCATATGGCAAACCGGTGAGCATGTGGCTCTATTAGTATAGGAGATAACTGAAAACATATCACACTTTTCATCATAGTGCTTTTACCAATGCATAAAATGCATGGAGAAGTCATTTCGAATGACTGGTCCTCAGTGTTGTGAGAACGATGACTGGTTAAAATTTTTGGTGGTTTCTTGTTCAGTCCATAGGCCTACATCATGTGGCAAACCGGTGAGCATGTGGCTCTATTAGTATAGGAGATACCTGAAAACATATCACACTTTTCATCATACTGCTTTTTCCAATGCATAAAATGCATGGAGAAGTCATTTCGAATGACTGGTCCTCAGTGTTGTGAGAACGATGACTGGTTAAAATTTTGGTGGTTTCTTGTTCAGTCCATAGGCCTACATCATGTGGCAAACCGGTGAGCATGTGGCTCTATTAGTATAGGAGATACCTGAAAACATATCACACTTTTCATCATAGTGCTTTTACCAATGCATAAAATGCATGGAGAAGTCAATTCGAATGACTGGTCCTCAGTGTTGTGAGAACGATGACTGGTTAAAATTTTTGGTGGTTTCATGTTCAGTCCATGGGCCTACATCATGTGGCAAACCGGTGAGCATGTGACTCTATTAGTATAGGAGATACCTGAAAACATATCACACTTTTCATCATAGTGCTTTTACCAATGCATAAAATGCATGGAGAAGTCATTTCGAATGACTGGTCCTCAGTGTTGTGAGAACGATGACTGGTTAAAATTTTTGGTGGTTTCTTGTTCAGTCCATGGGCCTACATCATGTGGCAAACCGGTGAGCATGTGGCTCTATTAGTATAGGAGATAACTGAAAACATATCACACTTTTCATCATAGTGCTTTTACCAATGCATAAAATGCATGGAGAAGTCATTTCGAATGACTGGTCCTCAGTGTTGTGAGAACGATGACTGGTTAAAATTTTTGGTGGTTTCTTGTTCAGTCCATATGCCTACATCATGTGGCAAACCGGTGAGCATGTGGCTCTATTAGTATAGGAGATACCTGAAAACATATCACACTTTTCATCATAGTGCTTTTACCAATGCATAAAATGCATGGAGAAGTCATTTCGAATGACTGGTCCTCAGTGTTGTGAGAACGATGACTGGTTAAAATTTTTGGTGGTTTCTTGTTCAGTCCATATGCCTACATCATGTGGCAAACCGGTGAGCATGTGGCTCTATTAGTATAGGAGATACCTGAAAACATATCACACTTTTCATCATAGTGCTTTTACCAATGCATAAAATGCATGGAGAAGTCATTTCGAATGACTGGTCCTCAGTGTTGTGAGAACGATGACTGGTTAAAATTTTTGGTGGTTTCTTGTTCAGTCCATGGGCCTACATCATGTGGCAAACCGGTGAGCATGTGGCTCTATTAGTATAGGAGATACCTGAAAACATATCACACTTTTCATCATAGTGCTTTTACCAATGCATAAAATGCATGGAGAAGTCATTTCGAATGACTGGTCCTCAGTGTTGTGAGAACGATGACTGGTTAAAATTTTTGGTGGTTTCTTGTTCAGTCCATATGCCTACATCATGTGGCAAACCGGTGAGCATGTGGCTCTATTAGTATAGGAGATACCTGAAAACATATCACACTTTTCATCATAGTGCTTTTACCAATGCATAAAATGCATGGAGAAGTCATTTCGAATGACTGGTCCTCAGTGTTGTGAGAACGATGACTGGTTAAAATTTTTGGTGGTTTCTTGTTCAGTCCATATGCCTACATCATGTGGCAAACCGGTGAGCATGTGGCTCTATTAGTATAGGAGATACCTGAAAACATATCACACTTTTCATCATAGTGCTTTTACCAATGCATAAAATGCATGGAGAAGTCATTTCGAATGACTGGTCCTCAGTGTTGTGAGAACGATGACTGGTTAAAATTTTTGGTGGTTTCTTGTTCAGTCCATAGGCCTACATCATGTGGCAAACCGGTGAGCATGTGGCTCTATTAGTATAGGAGATACCTGAAAACATATCACACTTTTCATCATAGTGCTTTTACCAATGCAGAAAATGCATGGAGAAGTCATTTCGAATGACTGGTCCTCAGTGTTGTGAGAACGATGACTGGTTAAAATTTTTGGTGGTTTCTTGTTCAGTCCATAGGCCTACATCATGTGGCAAACTGGTGAGCATGTGGCTCTATTAGTATAGGAGATACCTGAAAACATATCACACTTTTCATCATAGTGCTTTTACCAATGCATAAAATGCATGGAGAAGTCATTTCGAATGACTGGTCCTCAGTGTTGTGAGAACGATGACTGGTTAAAATTTTTGGTGGTTTCTTGTTCAGTCCATAGGCCTACATCATGTGGCAAACCGGTGAGCATGTGGCTCTATTAGTATAGGAGATACCTGAAAACATATCACACTTTTCATCATAGTGCTTTTACCAATGCATAAAATGCATGGAGAAGTCATTTCGAATGACTGGTCCTCAGTGTTGTGAGAACGATGACTGGTTAAAATTTTGGTGGTTTCTTGTTCAGTCCATAGACCTACATCATGTGGCAAACCGGTGAGCATGTGGCTCTATTAGTATAGGAGATACCTGAAAACATATCACACTTTTCATCATAGTGCTTTTACCAATGCATAAAATGCATGGAGAAGTCAATTCGAATGACTGGTCCTCAGTGTTGTGAGAACGATGACTGGTTAAAATTTTTGGTGGTTTCTTGTTCAGTCCATAGGCCTACATCATGTGGCAAACCGGTGAGCATGTGGCTCTATTAGTATAGGAGATACCTGAAAACATATCACACTTTTCATCATAGTGCTTTTACCAATGCATAAAATGCATGGAGAAGTCATTTCGAATGACTGGTCCTCAGTGTTGTGAGAACGATGACTGGTTAAAATTTTGGTGGTTTCTTGTTCAGTCCATAGACCTACATCATGTGGCAAACCGGTGAGCATGTGGCTCTATTAGTATAGGAGATACCTGAAAACATATCACACTTTTCATCATAGTGCTTTTACCAATGCATAAAATGCATGGAGAAGTCAATTCGAATGACTGGTCCTCAGTGTTGTGAGAACGATGACTGGTTAAAATTTTTGGTGGTTTCTTGTTCAGTCCATGGGCCTACATCATGTGGCAAACCGGTGAGCATGTGACTCTATTAGTATAGGAGATACCTGAAAACATATCACACTTTTCATCATAGTGCTTTTACCAATGCATAAAATGCATGGAGAAGTCATTTCGAATGACTGGTCCTCAGTGTTGTGAGAACGATGACTGGTTAAAATTTTTGGTGGTTTCTTGTTCAGTCCATGGGCCTACATCATATGGCAAACCGGTGAGCATGTGGCTCTATTAGTATAGGAGATAACTGAAAACATATCACACTTTTCATCATAGTGCTTTTACCAATGCATAAAATGCATGGAGAAGTCATTTCGAATGACTGGTCCTCAGTGTTGTGAGAACGATGACTGGTTAAAATTTTTGGTGGTTTCTTGTTCAGTCCATAGGCCTACATCATGTGGCAAACCGGTGAGCATGTGGCTCTATTAGTATAGGAGATACCTGAAAACATATCACACTTTTCATCATACTGCTTTTTCCAATGCATAAAATGCATGGAGAAGTCATTTCGAATGACTGGTCCTCAGTGTTGTGAGAACGATGACTGGTTAAAATTTTGGTGGTTTCTTGTTCAGTCCATAGGCCTACATCATGTGGCAAACCGGTGAGCATGTGGCTCTATTAGTATAGGAGATACCTGAAAACATATCACACTTTTCATCATAGTGCTTTTACCAATGCATAAAATGCATGGAGAAGTCAATTCGAATGACTGGTCCTCAGTGTTGTGAGAACGATGACTGGTTAAAATTTTTGGTGGTTTCATGTTCAGTCCATGGGCCTACATCATGTGGCAAACCGGTGAGCATGTGACTCTATTAGTATAGGAGATACCTGAAAACATATCACACTTTTCATCATAGTGCTTTTACCAATGCATAAAATGCATGGAGAAGTCATTTCGAATGACTGGTCCTCAGTGTTGTGAGAACGATGACTGGTTAAAATTTTTGGTGGTTTCTTGTTCAGTCCATGGGCCTACATCATGTGGCAAACCGGTGAGCATGTGGCTCTATTAGTATAGGAGATAACTGAAAACATATCACACTTTTCATCATAGTGCTTTTACCAATGCATAAAATGCATGGAGAAGTCATTTCGAATGACTGGTCCTCAGTGTTGTGAGAACGATGACTGGTTAAAATTTTTGGTGGTTTCTTGTTCAGTCCATAGGCCTACATCATGTGGCAAACCGGTGAGCATGTGGCTCTATTAGTATAGGAGATACCTGAAAACATATCACACTTTTCATCATAGTGCTTTTACCAATGCATAAAATGCATGGAGAAGTCATTTCGAATGACTGGTCCTCAGTGTTGTGAGAACGATGACTGGTTAAAATTTTTGATGGTTTCTTGTTCAGTCCATAGGCCTACATCATGTGGCAAACCGGTGAGCATGTGGCTCTATTAGTATAGGAGATACCTGAAAACATATCACACTTTTCATCATAGTGCTTTTACCAATGCATAAAATGCATGGAGAAGTCATTTCGAATGACTGGTCCTCAGTGTTGTGAGAACGATGACTGGTTAAAATTTTTGGTGGTTTCTTGTTCAGTCCATAGGCCTACATCATGTGGCAAACCGGTGAGCATGTGGCTCTATTAGTATAGGAGATACCTGAAAGCATATCACACTTTTCATCATAGTGCTTTTACCAATGCATAAAATGCATGGAGAAGTCATTTCGAATGACTGGTCCTCAGTGTTGTGAGAACGATGACTGGTTAAAATTTTTGGTGGTTTCTTGTTCAGTCCATAGGCCTACATCATGTGGCAAACCGGTGAGCATGTGGCTCTATTAGTATAGGAGATACCTGAAAACATATCACACTTTTCATCATAGTGCTTTTACCAATGCATAAAATGCATGGAGAAGTCATTTCGAATGACTGGTCCTCAGTGTTGTGAGAACGATGACTGGTTAAAATTTTTGGTGCTTTCTTGTTCAGTCCATAGGCCTACATCATGTGGCAAACCGGTGAGCATGTGGCTCTATTAGTATAGGAGATACCTGAAAACATATCACACTTTTCATCATAGTGCTTTTACCAATGCATAAAATGCTTGGAGAAGTCATTTCGAATGACTGGTCCTCAGTGTTGTGAGAACGATGACTGGTTAAAATTTTTGGTGGTTTCTTGTTCAGTCCATATGCCTATATCATGTGGCAAACCGGTGAGCATGTGGCTCTATTAGTATAGGAGATACCTGAAAACATATCACACTTTTCATCATAGTGCTTTTACCAATGCATAAAATGCATGGAGAAGTCATTTCGAATGACTGGTCCTCAGTGTTGTGAGAACGATGACTGGTTAAAATTTTTGGTGGTTTCTTGTTCAGTCCATAGGCCTACATCATGTGGCAAACCGGTGAGCATGTGGCTCTATTAGTATATGAGATACCTGAAAACATATCACACTTTTCATCATAGTGCTTTTACCAATGCATAAAATGCATGGAGAAGTCATTTCGAATGACTGGTCCTCAGTGTTGTGAGAACGATGACTGGTTAAAATTTTTGGTGGTTTCTTGTTCAGTCCATAGGCCTACATCATGTGGCAAACCGGTGAGCATGTGGCTCTATTAGTATAGGAGATACCTGAAAACATATCACACTTTTCATCATAGTGCTTTTACCAATGCAGAAAATGCATGGAGAAGTCATTTCGAATGACTGGTCCTCAGTGTTGTGAGAACGATGACTGGTTAAAATTTTTGGTGGTTTCTTGTTCAGTCCATAGGCCTACATCATGTGGCAAACCGGTGAGCATGTGGCTCTATTAGTATAGGAGATACCTGAAAACATATCACACTTTTCATCATAGTGCTTTTACCAATGCATAAAATGCATGGAGAAGTCATTTCGAATGACTGGTCCTCAGTGTTGTGAGAACGATGACTGGTTAAAATTTTTGGTGGTTTCTTGTTCAGTCCATAGGCCTACATCATGTGGCAAACCGGTGAGCATGTGGCTCTATTAGTATAGGAGATACCTGAAAACATATCACACTTTTCATCATAGTGCTTTTACCAATGCATAAAATGCATGGAGAAGTCATTTCGAATGACTGGTCCTCAGTGTTGTGAGAACGATGACTGGTTAAAATTTTTGGTGGTTTCTTGTTCAGTCCATAGGCCTACATCATGTGGCAAACCGGTGAGCATGTGGCTCTATTAGTATAGGAGATACCTGAAAGCATATCACACTTTTCATCATAGTGCTTTTACCAATGCATAAAATGCATGGAGAAGTCATTTCGAATGACTGGTCCTCAGTGTTGTGAGAACGATGACTGGTTAAAATTTTTGGTGGTTTCTTGTTCAGTCCATAGGCCTACATCATGTGGCAAACCGGTGAGCATGTGGCTCTATTAGTATAGGAGATACCTGAAAACATATCACACTTTTCATCATAGTGCTTTTACCAATGCATAAAATGCATGGAGAAGTCATTTCGAATGACTGGTCCTCAGTGTTGTGAGAACGATGACTGGTTAAAATTTTTGGTGCTTTCTTGTTCAGTCCATAGGCCTACATCATGTGGCAAACCGGTGAGCATGTGGCTCTATTAGTATAGGAGATACCTGAAAACATATCACACTTTTCATCATAGTGCTTTTACCAATGCATAAAATGCTTGGAGAAGTCATTTCGAATGACTGGTCCTCAGTGTTGTGAGAACGATGACTGGTTAAAATTTTTGGTGGTTTCTTGTTCAGTCCATATGCCTACATCATGTGGCAAACCGGTGAGCATGTGGCTCTATTAGTATAGGAGATACCTGAAAACATATCACACTTTTCATCATAGTGCTTTTACCAATGCATAAAATGCATGGAGAAGTCATTTCGAATGACTGGTCCTCAGTGTTGTGAGAACGATGACTGGTTAAAATTTTTGGTGGTTTCTTGTTCAGTCCATAGGCCTACATCATGTGGCAAACCGGTGAGCATGTGGCTCTATTAGTATAGGAGATACCTGAAAACATATCACACTTTTCATCATAGTGCTTTTACCAATGCATAAAATGCATGGAGAAGTCATTTCGAATGACTGGTCCTCAGTGTTGTGAGAACGATGACTGGTTAAAATTTTGGTGGTTTCTTGTTCAGTCCATAGGCCTACATCATGTGGCAAACCGGTGAGCATGTGGCTCTATTAGTATAGGAGATACCTGAAAACATATCACACTTTTCATCATAGTGCTTTTACCAATGCATAAAATGCATGGAGAAGTCAATTCGAATGACTGGTCCTCAGTGTTGTGAGAACGATGACTGGTTAAAATTTTTGGTGGTTTCTTGTTCAGTCCATGGGCCTACATCATGTGGCAAACCGGTGAGCATGTGACTCTATTAGTATAGGAGATACCTGAAAACATATCACACTTTTCATCATAGTGCTTTTACCAATGCATAAAATGCATGGAGAAGTCATTTCGAATGACTGGTCCTCAGTGTTGTGAGAACGATGACTGGTTAAAATTTTTGGTGGTTTCTTGTTCAGTCCATGGGCCTACATCATGTGGTAAATCGGTGAGCATGTGGCTCTATTAGTATAGGAGATAACTGAAAACATATCACACTTTTCATCATAGTGCTTTTACCAATGCATAAAATGCATGGAGAAGTCATTTCGAATGACTGGTCCTCAGTGTTGTGAGAACGATGACTGGTTAAAATTTTTGGTGGTTTCTTGTTCAGTCCATAGGCCTACATCATGTGGCAAACCGGTGAGCATGTGGCTCTATTAGTATAGGAGATACCTGAAAACATATCACACTTTTCATCATAGTGCTTTTACCAATGCATAAAATGCATGGAGAAGTCATTTCGAATGACTGGTCCTCAGTGTTGTGAGAACGATGACTGGTTAAAATTTTTGGTGGTTTCTTGTTCAGTCCATAGGCCTACATCATGTGGCAAACCGGTGAGCATGTGGTTCTATTAGTATAGGAGATACCTGAAAACATATCACACTTTTCATCATAGTGCTTTTACCAATGCATAAAATGCATGGAGAAGTCATTTCGAATGACTGGTCCTCAGTGTTGTGAGAACGATGACTGGTTCAAATTTTTGGTGGTTTCTTGTTCAGTCCATAGGCCTACATCATGTGGCAAACCGGTGAGCATGTGGCTCTATTAGTATAGGAGATACCTGAAAACATATCACACTTTTCATCATAGTGCTTTTACCAATGCATAAAATGCATGGAGAAGTCATTTCGAATGACTGGTCCTCAGTGTTGTGAGAACGATGACTGGTTAAAATTTTTGGTGGTTTCTTGTTCAGTCCATGGGCCTACATCATGTGGCAAACCGGTGAGCATGTGGCTCTATTAGTATAGGAGATACCTGAAAACATATCACACTTTTCATCATAGTGCTTTTACCAATGCATAAAATGCATGGAGAAGTCATTTCGAATGACTGGTCCTCAGTGTTGTGAGAACGATGACTGGTTAAAATTTTTGGTGGTTTCTTGTTCAGTCCATAGGCCTACATCATGTGGCAAACCGGTGAGCATGTGGCTTTATTAGTATAGGAGATACCTGAAAACATATCACACTTTTCATCATAGTGCTTTTACCAATGCATAAAATGCATGGAGAAGTCATTTCGAATGACTGGTCCTCAGTGTTGTGAGAACGATGACTGGTTAAAATTTTTGGTGGTTTCTTGTTCAGTCCATAGGCCTACATCATGTGGCAAAACGGTGAGCATGTGGCTCTATTAGTATAGGAGATACCTGAAAACATATCACACTTTTCATCATAGTGCTTTTACCAATGCATAAAATGCATGGAGAAGTCATTTCGAATGACTGGTCCTCAGTGTTGTGAGAACGATGACTGGTTAAAATCTTTGGTGGTTTCTTGTTCAGTCCATGGGCCTACATCATGTGGCAAACCGGTGAGCATGTGGCTCTATTAGTATAGGAGATACCTGAAAACATATCACACTTTTCATCATAGTGCTTTTACCAATGCATAAAATGCATGGAGAAGTCATTTCGAATGACTGGTCCTCAGTGTTGTGAGAACGATGACTGGTTAAAATTTTTGGTGGTTTCTTGTTCAGTCCATAGGCCTACATCATGTGGCAAACCGGTGAGCATGTGGCTCTATTAGTATAGGAGATACCTGAAAACATATCACACTTTTCATCATAGTGCTTTTACCAATGCATAAAATGCATGGAGAAGTCATTTCGAATGACTGGTCCTCAGTGTTGTGAGAACGATGACTGGTTAAAATTTTTGGTGGTTTCTTGTTCAGTCCATAGGCCTACATCATGTGGCAAACCGGTGAGCATGTGGCTCTATTAATATAGGAGATACCTGAAAACATCACACTTTTCATCATAGTGCTTTTACCAATGCATAAAATGCATGGAGAAGTCATTTCGAATGACTGGTCCTCAGTGTTGTGAGAACGATGACTGGTTAAAATTTTTGGTGGTTTCTTGTTCAGTCCATAGGCCTACATCATGTGGCAAACCGGTGAGCATGTGGCTCTATTAGTATAGGAGATACCTGAAAACATATCACACTTTTCATCATAGTGCTTTTACCAATGCATAAAATGCATGGAGAAGTCATTTCGAATGACTGGTCCTCAGTGTTGTGAGAACGATGACTGGTTAAAATTTTTGGAGGTTTCTTGTTCAGTCCATAGGCCTACATCATGTGGCAAACCGGTGAGCATGTGGCTCTATTAGTATAGGAGATACCTGAAAACATCACACTTTTCATCATAGTGCTTTTACCAATGCATAAAATGCATGGAGAAGTCATTTCGAATGACTGGTCCTCAGTGTTGTGAGAACGATGACTGGTTAAAATTTTTGGTGGTTTCTTGTTCAGTCCATAGGCCTACATCATGTGGCAAACCGGTGAGCATGTGGCTCTATTAGTATAGGAGATACCTGAAAACATCACACTTTTCATCATAGTGCTTTTACCAATGCATAAAATGCATGGAGAAGTCATTTCGAATGACTGGTCCTCAGTGTTGTGAGTACGATGACTGGTTAAAATTTTTGGTGGTTTCTTGTTCAGTCCATAGGCCTACATCACGTGGCAAACCGGTGAGCATGTGGCTCTATTAGTATAGGAGATACCTGAAAACATATCACACTTTTTATCA
The DNA here is from genome assembly GCF_032444005.1 of Ranitomeya imitator. NCBI lineage: Eukaryota > Metazoa > Chordata > Amphibia > Anura > Dendrobatidae > Ranitomeya > Ranitomeya imitator. Next base: position 198,316 of record NW_027194042.1, read on the forward strand.
TAGTGCTTTTACCAATGTATAAAATGCATGGAGAAGTCATTTCGAATGACTGGTCCTCAGTGTTGTGAGAACGATGACTGGTTAAAATTTTTGGTGGTTTCTTGTTCAGTCCATAGGCCTACATCATGTGGCAAACCGGTGAGCATGTGGCTCTATTAGTATAGGAGATACCTGAAAACATATCACACTTTTCATCATAGTGCTTTTACCAATGCATAAAATGCATGGAGAAGTCATTTCGAATGACTGGTCCTCAGTGTTGTGAGAACGATGACTGGTTAAAATTTTTGGTGGTTTCTTGTTCAGTCCATAGGCCTACATCATGTGGCAAACCGGTGAGCATGTGGCTCTATTAGTATAGGAGATACCTGCAAGCATATCACACTTTTCATCATAGTGCTTTTACCAATGCATAAAATGCATGGAGAAGTCATTTCGAATGACTGGTCCTCAGTGTTGTGAGAACGATGACTGGTTAAAATTTTTGGTGGTTTCTTGTTCAGTCCATAGGCCTACATCATGTGGCAAACCGGTGAGCATGTGGCTCTATTAGTATAGGAGATACCTGAAAACATATCACACTTTTCATCATAGTGCTTTTACCAATACATAAAATGCATGGAGAAGTCATTTCGAATGACTGGTCCTCAGTGTTGTGAGAACGATGACTGGTTAAAATTTTTGGTGGTTTCTTGTTCAGTCCATAGGCCTACATCATGTGGCAAACCGGTGAGCATGTGGCTCTATTAGTATAGGAGATACCTGAAAACATATCACACTTTTCATCATAGTGCTTTTACCAATGCATAAAATGCATGGAGAAGTCATTTCGAATGACTGGTCCTCAGTGTTGTGAGAACGATGACCGGTTAAAATTTTTGGTGGTTTCTTGTTCAGTCCATAGGCCTACATCATGTGGCAAACCGGTGAGCATGTGGCTCTATTAGTATAGGAGATACCTGAAAACATATCACACTTTTCATCATAGTGCTTTTACCAATGCATAAAATGCATGGAGAAGTCATTTCGAATGACTGGTCCTCAGTGTTGTGAGAACGATGACTGGTTAAAATTTTTGGTGGTTTCTTGTTCAGTCCATAGGCCTACATCATGTGGCAAACCGGTGAGCATGTGGTTCTATTAGTATAGGAGATACCTGAAAACATATCACACTTTTCATCATAGTGCTTTTACCAATGCATAAAATGCATGGAGAAGTCATTTCGAATGACTGGTCCTCAGTGTTGTGAGAACGATGACTGGTTCAAATTTTTGGTGGTTTCTTGTTCAGTCCATAGGCCTACATCATGTGGCAAACCGGTGAGCATGTGGCTCTATTAGTATAGGAGATACCTGAAAACATATCACACTTTTCATCATAGTGCTTTTACCAATGCATAAAATGCATGGAGAAGTCATTTCGAATGACTGGTCCTCAGTGTTGTGAGAACGATGACTGGTTAAAATTTTTGGTGGTTTCTTGTTCAGTCCATGGGCCTACATCATGTGGCAAACCGGTGAGCATGTGGCTCTATTAGTATAGGAGATACCTGAAAACATATCACACTTTTCATCATAGTGCTTTTACCAATGCATAAAATGCATGGAGAAGTCATTTCGAATGACTGGTCCTCAGTGTTGTGAGAACGATGACTGGTTAAAATTTTTGGTGGTTTCTTGTTCAGTCCATAGGCCTACATCATGTGGCAAACCGGTGAGCATGTGGCTCTATTAGTATAGGAGATACCTGAAAACATATCACACTTTTCATCATAGTGCTTTTACCAATGCATAAAATGCATGGAGAAGTCATTTCGAATGACTGGTCCTCAGTGTTGTGAGAACGATGACTGGTTAAAATTTTTGGTGGTTTCTTGTTCAGTCCATAGGCCTACATCATGTGGCAAAACGGTGAGCATGTGGCTCTATTAGTATAGGAGATACCTGAAAACATATCACACTTTTCATCATAGTGCTTTTACCAATGCATAAAATGCATGGAGAAGTCATTTCGAATGACTGGTCCTCAGTGTTGTGAGAACGATGACTGGTTAAAATTTTTGGTGGTTTCTTGTTCAGTCCATGGGCCTACATCATGTGGCAAACCGGTGAGCATGTGGCTCTATTAGTATAGGAGATACCTGAAAACATATCACACTTTTCATCATAGTGCTTTTACCAATGCATAAAATGCATGGAGAAGTCATTTCGAATGACTGGTCCTCAGTGTTGTGAGAACGATGACTGGTTAAAATTTTTGGTGGTTTCTTGTTCAGTCCATAGGCCTACATCATGTGGCAAACCGGTGAGCATGTGGCTCTATTAGTATAGGAGATACCTGAAAACATATCACACTTTTCATCATAGTGCTTTTACCAATGCATAAAATGCATGGAGAAGTCATTTCGAATGACTGGTCCTCAGTGTTGTGAGAACGATGACTGGTTAAAATTTTTGGTGGTTTCTTGTTCAGTCCATAGGCCTACATCATGTGGCAAACCGGTGAGCATGTGGCTCTATTAATATAGGAGATACCTGAAAACATCACACTTTTCATCATAGTGCTTTTACCAATGCATAAAATGCATGGAGAAGTCATTTCGAATGACTGGTCCTCAGTGTTGTGAGAACGATGACTGGTTAAAATTTTTGGTGGTTTCTTGTTCAGTCCATAGGCCTACATCATGTGGCAAACCGGTGAGCATGTGGCTCTATTAGTATAGGAGATACCTGAAAACATATCACACTTTTCATCATAGTGCTTTTACCAATGCATAAAATGCATGGAGAAGTCAATTCGAATGACTGGTCCTCAGTGTTGTGAGAACGATGACTGGTTAAAATTTTTGGTGGTTTCTTGTTCAGTCCATGGGCCTACATCATGTGGCAAACCGGTGAGCATGTGACTCTATTAGTATAGGAGATACCTGAAAACATATCACACTTTTCATCATAGTGCTTTTACCAATGCATAAAATGCATGGAGAAGTCAATTCGAATGACTGGTCCTCAGTGTTGTGAGAACGATGACTGGTTAAAATTTTTGGTGGTTTCTTGTTCAGTCCATGGGCCTACATCATGTGGCAAACCGGTGAGCATGTGGCTCTATTAGTATAGGAGATACCTGAAAACATATCACACTTTTCATCATAGTGCTTTTACCAATGCATAAAATGCATGGAGAAGTCATTTCGAATGACTGGTCCTCAGTGTTGTGAGAATGATGACTGGTTAAAATTTTTGGTGGTTTCTTGTTCAGTCCATAGGCCTACATCATGTGGCAAACCGGTGAGCATGTGGCTCTATTAGTATAGGAGATACCTGAAAACATATCACACTTTTCATCATAGTGCTTTTACCAATGCATAAAATGCATGGAGAAGTCATTTCGAATGACTGGTCCTCAGTGTTGTGAGAACGATGACTGGTTAAAATTTTTGGTCGTTTCTTGTTCAGTCCATAGGCCTACATCATGTGGCAAACCGGTGAGCATGTGGCTTTATTAGTTTAGGAGATACCTGAAAACATATCACACTTTTCATCATAGTGCTTTTACCAATGCATAAAATGCATGGAGAAGTCATTTCGAATGACTGGTCCTCAGTGTTGTGAGAACGATGACTGGTTAAAATTTTTGGTGGTTTCTTGTTCAGTCCATAGGCCTACATCATGTGGCAAACCGGTGAGCATGTGGCTCTATTAGTATAGGAGATACCTGAAAACATATCACACTTTTCATCATAGTGCTTTTACCAATGCATAAAATGCATGGAGAAGTCATTTCGAATGACTGGTCCTCAGTGTTGTGAGAACGATGACTGGTTAAAATTTTTGGTGGTTTCTTGTTCAGTCCATAGGCCTACATCATGTGGCAAACCAGTGAGCATGTGGCTCTATTAGTGTAGGAGATACCTGAAAACATATCACACTTTTCATCATAGTGTTTTTACCAATGCATAAAATGCATGGAGAAGTCATTTCGAATGATTGGTCCTCAGTGTTGTGAGAACAATGACTGGTTAAAATTTTTGGTGGTTTCTTGTTCAGTCCATAGGCCTACATCATGTGGCAAACCGGTGAGCATGTGGCTCTATTAGTATAGGAGATACCTGAAAACATATCACACTTTTCATCATAGTGCTTTTACCAATGCATAAAATGCATGGAGAAGTCATTTCGAATGACTGGTCCTCAGTGTTGTGAGAACGATGACTGGTTAAAATTTTTGGTGGTTTCTTGTTCAGTCCATGGGCCTACATCATGTGGCAAACCGGTGAGCATGTGGCTCTATTAGTATAGGAGATACCTGAAAACATATCACACTTTTCATCATAGTGCTTTTACCAATGCATAAAATGCATGGAGAAGTCATTTCGAATGACTGGTCCTCAGTGTTGTGAGAACGATGACTGGTTAAAATTTTTGGTGGTTTCTTGTTCAGTCCATAGGCCTACATCATGTGGCAAACCGGTGAGCATGTGGCTCTATTAGTATAGGAGATACCTGAAAACATATCACACTTTTCATCATAGTGCTTTTACCAATGCATAAAATGCATGGAGAAGTCATTTCGAATGACTGGTCCTCAGTGTTGTGAGAACGATGACTGGTTAAAATTTTTGGTGGTTTCTTGTTCAGTCCATAGGCCTCTACATCATGTGGCAAACCGGTGAGCATGTGGCTCTATTAGTATAGGAGATACCTGAAAACATATCACACTTTTCATCATAGTGCTTTTACCAATGCATAAAATGCATGGAGAAGTCATTTCGAATGACTGGTCCTCAGTGTTGTGAGAACGATGACTGGTTAAAATTTTTGGTGGTTTCTTGTTCAGTCCATATGCCTACATCATGTGGCAAACCGGTGAGCATGTGGCTCTATTAGTATAGGAGATACCTGAAAACATCACACTTTTCATCATAGTGCTTTTACCAATGCATAAAATGCATGGAGAAGTCATTTCGAATGACTGGTCCTCAGTGTTGTGAGAACGATGACTGGTTAAAATTTTTGGTGGTTTCTTGTTCAGTCCATAGGCCTACATCATGTGGCAAACCGGTGAGCATGTGGCTCTATTAGTATAGGAGATACCTGAAAACATATCACACTTTTCATCATAGTGCTTTTACCAATGCATAAAATGCATGGAGAAGTCATTTCGAATGACTGGTCCTCAGTGTTGTTAGAACGATGACTGGTTAAAATTTTTGGTGGTTTCTTGTTCAGTCCATAGGCCTACATCATGTGGCAAACCGGTGAGCATGTGGCTCTATTAGTATAGGAGATACCTGAAAACATATCACACTTTTCATCATAGTGCTTTTACCAATGCATAAAATGCATGGAGAAGTCAATTCGAATGACTGGTCCTCAGTGTTGTGAGAACGATGACTGGTTAAAATTTTTGGTGGTTTCTTGTTCAGTCCATGGGCCTACATCATGTGGCAAACCGGTGAGCATGTGACTCTATTAGTATAGGAGATACCTGAAAACATATCACACTTTTCATCATAGTGCTTTTACCAATGCATAAAATGCATGGAGAAGTCAATTCGAATGACTGGTCCTCAGTGTTGTGAGAACGATGACTGGTTAAAATTTTTGGTGGTTTCTTGTTCAGTCCATGGGCCTACATCATGTGGCAAACCGGTGAGCATGTGGCTCTATTAGTATAGGAGATACCTGAAAACATATCACACTTTTCATCATAGTGCTTTTACCAATGCATAAAATGCATGGAGAAGTCATTTTGAATGACTGGTCCTCAGTGTTGTGAGAACGATGACTGGTTAAAATTTTTGGTGGTTTCTTGTTCAGTCCATAGGCCTACATCATGTGGCAAACCGGTGAGCATGTGGCTCTATTAGTATAGGAGATACCTGAAAACATATCACACTTTTCATCATAGTGCTTTTACCAATGCATAAAATGCATGGAGAAGTCATTTCGAATGACTGGTCCTCAGTGTTGTGAGAACGATGACTGGTTAAAATTTTTGGTGGTTTCTTGTTCAGTCCATAGGCCTACATCATGTGGCAAACCGGTGAGCATGTGGCTCTATTAGTATAGGAGATACCTGAAAACATATCACACTTTTCATCATAGTGCTTTTACCAATGCATAAAATGCATGGAGAAGTCATTTCGAATGACTGGTCCTCAGTGTTGTGAGAACGATGACTGGTTAAAATTTTTGGTGGTTTCTTGTTCAGTCCATAGGCCTACATCATGTGGCAAACCGGTGAGCATGTGGCTCTATTAGTATAGGCGATATCTGAAAACATATCACACTTTTCATCATAGTGCTTTTACCAATGCATAAAATGCATGGAGAAGTCATTTCGAATGACTGGTCCTCAGTGTTGTGAGAACGATGACTGGTTAAAAGTTTTGGTGGTTTCTTGTTCAGTCCATAGGCCTACATCATGTGGCAAACCGGTGAGCATGTGGCTCTATTAGTATAGGAGATACCTGAAAACATATCACACTTTTCATCATAGTGCTTTTACCAATGCATAAAATGCATGGTGAAGTCATTTCGAATGACTGGTCCTCAGTGTTGTGAGAACGATGACTGGTTAAAATTTTTGGTGGTTTCTTGTTCAGTCCATAGGCCTACATCATGTGGCAAACCGGTGAGCATGTGGCTCTATTAGTATAGGAGATACCTGAAAACATATCACACTTTTCATCATAGTGCATTTACCAATGCATAAAATGCATGGAGAAGTCATTTCGAATGACTGGTCCTCAGTGTTGTGAGAACGATGACTGGTTAAAATTTTTGGTGGTTTCTTGTTCAGTCCATAGGCCTACATCATGTGGCAAACCGGTGAGCATGTGGCTCTATTAGTATAGGAGATACCTGAAAACATATCACACTTTTCATCATAGTGCTTTTACCAATGCATAAAATGCATGGAGAAGTCATTTCGAATGACTGGTCCTCAGTGTTGTGAGAACAATGACTGGTTAAAATTTTTGGTGGTTTCTTGTTCAGTCCATAGGCCTACATCATGTGGCAAACCGGTGAGCATGTGGCTCTATTAGTATAGGAGATACCTGAAAACATATCACACTTTTCATCATAGTGCTTTTACCAATGCATAAAATGCATGGAGAAGTCATTTCGAATGACTGGTCCTCAGTGTTGTGAGAATGATGACTGGTTAAAATTTTTGGTGGTTTCTTGTTCAGTCCATAGGCCTACATCATGTGGCAAACCGGTGAGCATGTGGCTCTATTAGTATAGGAGATACCTGAAAACATATCACACTTTTCATCATAGTGCTTTTACCAATGCATAAAATGCATGGAGAAGTCATTTCGAATGACTGGTCCTCAGTGTTGTGAGAACGATGACTGGTTAAAATTTTTGGTGGTTTCTTGTTCAGTCCATAGGCCTACATCATGTGGCAAACCGGTGAGCATGTGGCTCTATTAGTATAGGAGATACCTGAAAACATATCACACTTTTCATCATAGTGCTTTTACCAATGCATAAAATGCATGGAGAAGTCATTTCGAATGACTGGTCCTCAGTGTTGTGAGAACGATGACTGGTTAAAATTTTTGGTGGTTTCTTGTTCAGTCCATAGGCCTACATCATGTGGCAAACCGGTGAGCATGTGGCTCTATTAGTATAGGAGATACCTGAAAACATATCACACTTTTCATCATAGTGCTTTTACCAATGCATAAAATGCATGGAGAAGTCATTTCGAATGACTGGTCCTCAGTGTTGTGAGAACGATGACTGGTTAAAATTTTTGGTGGTTTCTTGTTCAGTCCATAGGCCTACATCATGTGGCAAGCCGGTGAGCATGTGGCTCTATTAGTATAGGAGATACCTGAAAACATATCACACTTTTCATCATAGTGCTTTTACCAATGCATAAAATGCATGGAGAAGTCATTTCGAATGACTGGTCCTCAGTGTTGTGAGAACGATGACTGGTTAAAATTTTTGGTGGTTTCTTGTTCAGTCCATAGGCCTACATCATGTGGCAAACCGGTGAGCATGTGGCTCTATTAGTATAGGAGATACCTGAAAACATATCACACTTTTCATCATAGTGCTTTTACCAATGCATAAAATGCATGGAGAAGTCATTTCGAATGACTGGTCCTCAGTGTTGTGAGAACGATGACTGGTTAAAATTTTTGGTGGTTTCTTGTTCAGTCCACAGGCCTACATCATGTGGCAAACCGGTGAGCATGTGGCTCTATTAGTATAGGAGATACCTGAAAACATATCACACTTTTCATCATAGTGCTTTTACCAATGCATAAAATGCATGGAGAAGTCATTTCGAATGACTGGTCCTCAGTGTTGTGAGAACGATGACTGGTTAAAATTTTTGGTGGTTTCTTGTTCAGTCCATAGGCCTACATCATGTGGCAAACCGGTGAGCATGTGGCTCTATTAGTATAGGAGATACCTGAAAACATATCACACTTTTCATCATAGTGCTTTTACCAATGCATAAAATGCATGGAGAAGTCATTTCGAATGACTGGTCCTCAGTTTTGTGAGAACGATGACTGGTTAAAATTTTTGGTGGTTTCTTGTTCAGTCCATAGGCCTACATCATGTGGCAAACCGGTGAGCATGTGGCTCTATTAGTATAGGAGATACCTGAAAACATATCACACTTTTCATCATAGTGCTTTTACCAATGCATAAAATGCATGGAGAAGTCATTTCGAATGACTGGTCCTCAGTGTTGTGAGAACGATGACTGGTTAAAATTTTTGGTGGTTTCTTGTTCAGTCCATAGGCCTACATCATGTGGCAAACCGGTGAGCATGTGGCTCTATTAGTATAGGAGATACCTGAAAACATATCACACTTTTCATCATAGTGCTTTTACCAATGCAGAAAATGCATGGAGAAGTCATTTCGAATGACTGGTCCTCAGTGTTGTGAGAATGATGACTGGTTAAAATTTTTGGTGGTTTCTTGTTCAGTCCATAGGCCTACATCATGTGGCAAACCGGTGAGCATGTGGCTCTATTAGTATAGGAGATACCTGAAAACATATCACACTTTTCATCATAGTGCTTTTACCAATGCATAAAATGCATGGAGAAGTCATTTCGAATGACTGGTCCTCAGTGTTGTGAGAACGATGACTGGTTAAAATTTTTGGTGGTTTCTTGTTCAGTCCATAGGCCTACATCATGTGGCAAACTGGTGAGCATGTGGCTCTATTAGTATAGGAGATACCTGAAAACATATCACACTTTTCATCATAGTGCTTTTACCAATGCATAAAATGCATGGAGAAGTCATTTCGAATGACTGGTCCTCAGTGTTGTTAGAACGATGACTGGTTAAAATTTTTGGTGGTTTCTTGTTCAGTCCATAGGCCTACATCATGTGGCAAACCGGTGAGCATGTGGCTCTATTAGTATAGGAGATACCTGAAAACATATCACACTTTTCATCATAGTGCTTTTACCAATGCATAAAATGCATGGAGAAGTCAATTCGAATGACTGGTCCTCAGTGTTGTGAGAACGATGACTGGTTAAAATTTTTGGTGGTTTCTTGTTCAGTCCATGGGCCTACATCATGTGGCAAACCGGTGAGCATGTGACTCTATTAGTATAGGAGAAACCTGAAAACATATCACACTTTTCATCATAGTGCTTTTACCAATGCATAAAATGCATGGAGAAGTCATTTCGAATGACTGGTCCTCAGTGTTGTGAGAACGATGACTGGTTAAAATTTTTGGTGGTTTCTTGTTCAGTCCATGGGCCTACATCATGTGGCAAACCGGTGAGCATGTGGCTCTATTAGTATAGGAGATACCTGAAAACATATCACACTTTTCATCATAGTGCTTTTACCAATGCATAAAATGCATGGAGAAGTCATTTCGAATTACTGGTCCTCAGTGTTGTGAGAATGATGACTGGTTAAAATTTTTGGTGGTTTCTTGTTCAGTCCATAGGCCTACATCATGTGGCAAACCGGTGAGCATGTGGCTCTATTAGTATAGGAGATACCTGAAAACATATCACACTTTTCATCATAGTGCTTTTACCAATGCATAAAATGCATGGAGAAGTCATTTCGAATGACTGGTCCTCAGTGTTGTGAGAACGATGACTGGTTAAAATTTTTGGTCGTTTCTTGTTCAGTCCATAGGCCTACATCATGTGGCAAACCGGTGAGCATGTGGCTCTATTAGTTTAGGAGATACCTGAAAACATATCACACTTTCCATCATAGTGCTTTTACCAATGCATAAAATGCATGGAGAAGTCATTTCGAATGACTGGTCCTCAGTGTTGTGAGAACGATGACTGGTTAAAATTTTTGGTGGTTTCTTGTTCAGTCCATAGGCCTACATCATGTGGCAAACCGGTGAGCATGTGGCTCTATTAGTATAGGAGATACCTGAAAACATATCACACTTTTCATCATAGTGCTTTTTACCAATGCATAAAATGCATGGAGAAGTCATTTCGAATGACTGGTCCTCAGTGTTGTGAGAACGATGACTGGTTAAAATTTTTGGTGGTTTCTTGTTCAGTCCATAGGCCTACATCATGTGGCAAACCAGTGAGCATGTGGCTCTATTAGTATAGGAGATACCTGAAAACATATCACACTTTTCATCATAGTGCTTTTACCAATGCATAAAATGCATGGAGAAGTCATTTCGAATGACTGGTCCTCAGTGTTGTGAGAACGATGACTGGTTAAAATTTTTGGTGGTTTCTTGTTCAGTCCATAGGCCTACATCATGTGGCAAACCGGTGAGCATGTGGCTCTATTAGTATAGGAGATACCTGAAAACATATCACACTTTTCATCATAGTGCTTTTACCAATGCATAAAATGCATGGAGAAGTCATTTCGAATGACTGGTCCTCAGTGTTGTGAGAACGATGACTGGTTAAAATTTTTGGTGGTTTCTTGTTCAGTCCATGGGCCTACATCATGTGGCAAACCGGTGAGCATGTGGCTCTATTAGTATAGGAGATACCTGAAAACATATCACACTTTTCATCATAGTGCTTTTACCAATGCATAAAATGCATGGAGAAGTCATTTCGAATGACTGGTCCTCAGTGTTGTGAGAACGATGACTGGTTAAAATTTTTGGTGGTTTCTTGTTCAGTCCATAGGCCTACATCATGTGGCAAACCGGTGAGCATGTGGCTCTATTAGTATAGGAGATACCTGAAAACATATCACACTTTTCATCATAGTGCTTTTACCAATGCATAAAATGCATGGAGAAGTCATTTCGAATGACTGGTCCTCAGTGTTGTGAGAACGATGACTGGTTAAAATTTTTGGTGGTTTCTTGTTCAGTCCATAGGCCTACATCATGTGGCAAACCGGTGAGCATGTGGCTCTATTAGTATAGGAGATACCTGAAAACATATCACACTTTTCACCATAGTGCTTTTACCAATGCATAAAATGCATGGAGAAGTCATTTCGAATGACTGGTCCTCAGTGTTGTGAGAACGATGACTGGTTAAAATTTTTGGTGGTTTCTTGTTCAGTCCATAGGCCTACATCATGTGGCAAACCGGTGAGCATGTGGCTCTATTAGTATAGGAGATACCTGAAAACATATCACACTTTTCATCATAGTGCTTTTACCAATGCATAAAATGCATGGAGAAGTCATTTCGAATGACTGGTCCTCAGTGTTGTGAGAACGATGACTGGTTAAAATTTTTGGTGGTTTCTTGTTCAGTCCATAGGCCTACATCATGTGGCAAACCGGTGAGCATGTGGCTCTATTAGTATAGGAGATACCTGAAAACATATCACACTTCTCATCATAGTGCTTTTACCAATGCATAAAATGCATGGTGAAGTCATTTCGAATGACTGGTCCTCAGTGTTGTGAGAACGATGACTGGTTAAAATTTTTGGTCGTTTCTTGTTCAGTCCATAGGCCTACATCATGTGGCAAACCGGTGAGCATGTGGCTCTATTAGTATAGGAGATACCTGAAAACATATCACACTTTTCATCATAGTGCTTTTACCAATGCATAAAATGCATGGAGAAGTCATTTCGAATGACTGGTCCTCAGTGTTGTGAGAACGATGACTGGTTAAAATTTTTGGTCGTTTCTTGTTCAGTCCATAGGCCTACATCATGTGGCAAACCGGTGAGCATGTGGCTCTATTAGTTTAGGAGATACCTGAAAACATATCACACTTTTCATCATAGTGCTTTTACCAATGCATAAAATGCATGGAGAAGTCATTTCGAATGACTGGTCCTCAGTGTTGTGAGAACGATGACTGGTTAAAATTTTTGGTGGTTTCTTGTTCAGTCCATAGGCCTACATCATGTGGCAAACCGGTGAGCATGTGGCTCTATTAGTATAGGAGATACCTGAAAACATATCACACTTTTCACCATAGTGCTTTTACCAATGCATAAAATGCATGGAGAAGTCATTTCGAATGACTGGTCCTCAGTGTTGTGAGAACGATGACTGGTTAAAATTTTTGGTGGTTTCTTGTTCAGTCCATAGGCCTACATCATGTGGCAAACCGGTGAGCATGTGGCTCTATTAGTATAGGAGATACCTGAAAACATATCACACTTTTCATCATAGTGCTTTTACCAATGCATAAAATGCATGGAGAAGTCATTTCGAATGACTGGTCCTCAGTGTTGTGAGAACGATGACTGGTTAAAATTTTTGGTGGTTTCTTGTTCAGTCCATAGGCCTACATCATGTGGCAAACCGGTGAGCATGTGGCTCTATTAGTATAGGAGATACCTGAAAACATATCACACTTTTCATCATAGTGCTTTTACCAATGCATAAAATGCATGGTGAAGTCATTTCGAATGACTGGTCCTCAGTGTTGTGAGAACGATGACTGGTTAAAATTTTTGGTGGTTTCTTGTTCAGTCCATAGGCCTACATCATGTGGCAAACCGGTGAGCATGTGGCTCTATTAGTATAGGAGATACCTGAAAACATATCACACTTTTCATCATAGTGCATTTACCAATGCATAAAATGCATGGAGAAGTCATTTCGAATGACTGGTCCTCAGTGTTGTGAGAACGATGACTGGTTAAAATTTTTGGTGGTTTCTTGTTCAGTCCATAGGCCTACATCATGTGGCAAACCGGTGAGCATGTGGCTCTATTAGTATAGGAGATACCTGAAAACATATCACACTTTTCATCATAGTGCTTTTACCAATGCATAAAATGCATGGAGAAGTCATTTCGAATGACTGGTCCTCAGTTTTGTGAGAACGATGACTGGTTAAAATTTTTGGTGGTTTCTTGTTCAGTCCATAGGCCTACATCATGTGGCAAACCGGTGAGCATGTGGCTCTATTAGTATAGGAGATACCTGAAAACATATCACACTTTTCATCATAGTGCTTTTACCAATGCATAAAATGCATGGAGAAGTCATTTCGAATGACTGGTCCTCAGTGTTGTGAGAACAATGACTGGTTAAAATTTTTGGTGGTTTCTTGTTCAGTCCATAGGCCTACATCATGTGGCAAACCGGTGAGCATGTGGCTCTATTAGTATAGGAGATACCTGAAAACATATCACACTTTTCATCATAGTGCTTTTACCAATGCATAAAATGCATGGAGAAGTCATTTCGAATGACTGGTCCTCAGTGTTGTGAGAACGATGACTGGTTAAAATTTTTGGTCGTTTCTTGTTCAGTCCATAGGCCTACATCATGTGGCAAACCGGTGAGCATGTGGCTCTATTAGTTTAGGAGATACCTGAAAACATATCACACTTTTCATCATAGTGCTTTTACCAATGCATAAAATGCATGGAGAAGTCATTTCGAATGACTGGTCCTCAGTGTTGTGAGAACGATGACTGGTTAAAATTTTTGGTGGTTTCTTGTTCAGTCCATAGGCCTACATCATGTGGCAAACCAGTGAGCATGTGGCTCTATTAGTATAGGAGATACCTGAAAACATATCACACTTTTCATCATAGTGCTTTTACCAATGCATAAAATGCATGGAGAAGTCATTTCGAATGACTGGTCCTCAGTGTTGTGAGAACGATGACTGGTTAAAAGTTTTGGTGGTTTCTTGTTCAGTCCATAGGCCTACATCATGTGGCAAACCAGTGAGCATGTGGCTCTATTAGTATAGGAGATACCTGAAAACATATCACACTTTTCATCATAGTGCTTTTACCAACGCATAAAATGCATGGAGAAGTCATTTCGAATGACTGGTCCTCAGTGTTGTGAGAATGATGACTGGTTAAAATTTTTGGTGGTTTCTTGTTCAGTCCATAGGCCTACATCATGTGGCAAACCGGTGAGCATGTGGCTCTATTAGCATAGGAGATACCTGAAAACATATCACACTTTTCATCATAGTGCTTTTACCAATGCGTAAAATGCATGGAGAAGTCATTTCGAATGACTGGTCCTCAGTGTTGTGAGAACGATGACTGGTTAAAATTTTTGGTGGTTTCTTGTTCAGTCCATAGGCCTACATCATGTGGCAAACCAGTGAGCATGTGGCTCTATTAGTATAGGAGATACCTGAAAACATATCACACTTTTCATCATAGTGCTTTTACCAATGCATAAAATGCATGGAGAAGTCATTTCGAATGACTGGTCCTCAGTGTTGTGAGAACGATGACTGGTTAAAATTTTTGGTGGTTTCTTGTTCAGTCCATAGGCCTACATCATGTGGCAAACCGGTGAGCATGTGGCTCTATTAGTATAGGAAATACCTGAAAACATATCACACTTTTCATCATAGTGCTTTTACCAATGCATAAAATGCATGGAGAAGTCATTTCGAATGACTGGTCCTCAGTGTTGTGAGAACGATGACTGGTTAAAATTTTTGGTGGTTTCTTGTTCAGTCCATAGGCCTACATCATGTGGCAAACCGGTGAGCATGTGGCTCTATTAGTATAGGTGATACCTGAAAACATCACACTTTTCATCATAGTGCTTTTACCAATGCATAAAATGCATGGAGAAGTCATTTCGAATGACTGGTCCTCAGTGTTGTGAGAACGATGACTGGTTAAAATATTTGGTGGTTTCTTGTTCAGTCCATAGGCCTACATCATGTGGCAAACCGGTGAGCATGTGGCTCTATTAGTATAGGAGATACCTGAAAACATATCACACTTTTCATCATAGTGCTTTTACCAATGCATAAAATGCATGGAGAAGTCATTTCGAATGACTGGTCCTCAGTGTTGTGAGAACGATGACTGGTTAAAATTTTTGGTGGTTTCTTGTTCAGTCCATAGGCCTACATCATGTGGCAAACCGGTGAGCATGTGGCTCTATTAGTATAGGAGATACCTGAAAACATATCACACTTTTCATCATAGTGCTTTTACCAATGCATAAAATGCATGGAGAAGTCATTTCGAATGACTGGTCCTCAGTGTTGTGAGAACGATGACTGGTTAAAATTTTTGGTGGTTTCTTGTTCAGTCCATAGGCCTACATCATGTGGCAAACCGGTGAGCATGTGGCTCTATTAGTATAGGAGATACCTGAAAACATATCACACTTTCCATCATAGTGCTTTTACCAATGCATAAAATGCATGGAGAAGTCATTTCGAATGACTGGTCCTCAGTGTTGTGAGAACGATGACTGGTTAAAATTTTTGGTGGTTTCTTGTTCAGTCCATAGGCCTACATCATGTGGCAAACCGGTGAGCATGTGGCTCTATTAGTATAGGAGATACCTGAAAACATATCACACTTTTCATCATAGTGCTTTTACCAATGCATAAAATGCATGGAGAAGTCATTTCGAATGACTGGTCCTCAGTGTTGTGAGAACGATGACTGGTTAAAATTTTTGGTGGTTTCTTGTTCAGTCCATAGGCCTACATCATGTGGCAAACCGGTGAGCATGTGGCTCTATTAGTATAGGAGATACCTGAAAACATATCACACTTTTCATCATAGTGCTTTTACCAATGCATAAAATGCATGGAGAAGTCATTTCGAATGACTGGTCCTCAGTGTTGTGAGAACGATGACTGGTTAAAATTTTTGGTGGTTTCTTGTTCAGTCCATAGGCCTACATCATGTGGCAAACCGGTGAGCATGTGGCTCTATTAGTATAGGAGATACCTGAAAACATATCACACTTTTCATCATAGTGCTTTTACCAATGCATAAAATGCATGGAGAAGTCATTTCGAATGACTGGTCCTCAGTGTTGTGAGAACGATGACTGGTTAAAATTTTTGGTGGTTTCTTGTTCAGTCCATAGGCCTACATCATGTGGCAAACCGGTGAGCATGTGGCTCTATTAGTATAGGAGATACCTGAAAACATATCACACTTTTCATCATAGTGCTTTTACCAATGCATAAAATGCATGGAGAAGTCATTTCGAATGACTGGTCCTCAGTGTTGTGAGAACGATGACTGGTTAAAATTTTTGGTGGTTTCTTGTTCAGTCCATAGGCCTACATCATGTGGCAAACCGGTGAGCATGTGGCTCTATTAGTATAGGAGATACCTGAAAACATATCACACTTTTCATCATAGTGCTTTTACCAATGCATAAAATGCATGGAGAAGTCATTTCGAATGACTGGTCCTCAGTGTTGTGAGAACGATGACTGGTTAAAATTTTTGGTGGTTTCTTGTTCAGTCCATAGGCCTACATCATGTGGCAAACCGGTGAGCATGTGGCTCTATTAGTATAGGAGATACCTGAAAACATATCACACTTTTCATCATAGTGCTTTTACCAATGCATAAAATGCATGGAGAAGTCATTTCGAATGACTGGTCCTCAGTGTTGTGAGAACGATGACTGGTTAAAATTTTTGGTGGTTTCTTGTTCAGTCCATAGGCCTACATCATGTGGCAAACCGGTGAGCATGTGGCTCTATTAGTATAGGAGATACCTGAAAACATATCACACTTTTCATCATAGTGCTTTTACCAATGCATAAAATGCATGGAGAAGTCATTTCGAATGACTGGTCCTCAGTGTTGTGAGAACGATGACTGGTTAAAATTTTTGGTGGTTTCTTGTTCAGTCCATAGGCCTACATCATGTGGCAAACCGGTGAGCATGTGGCTCTATTAGTATAGGAGATACCTGAAAACATATCACACTTTTCATCATAGTGCTTTTACCAATGCATAAAATGCATGGAGAAGTCATTTCGAATGACTGGTCCTCAGTGTTGTGAGAACGATGACTGGTTAAAATTTTTGGTGGTTTCTTGTTCAGTCCATAGGCCTACATCATGTGGCAAACCGGTGAGCATGTGGCTCTATTAGTATAGGAGATACCTGAAAACATATCACACTTTTCATCATAGTGCTTTTACCAATGCATAAAATGCATGGAGAAGTCATTTCGAATGACTGGTCCTCAGTGTTGTGAGAACGATGACTGGTTAAAATTTTTGGTGGTTTCTTGTTCAGTCCATAGGCCTACATCATGTGGCAAACCGGTGAGCATGTGGCTCTATTAGTATAGGAGATACCTGAAAACATATCACACTTTTCATCATAGTGCTTTTACCAATGCATAAAATGCATGGAGAAGTCATTTCGAATGACTGGTCCTCAGTGTTGTGAGAACGATGACTGGTTAAAATTTTTGGTGGTTTCTTGTTCAGTCCATAGGCCTACATCATGTGGCAAACCGGTGAGCATGTGGCTCTATTAGTATAGGAGATACCTGAAAACATATCACACTTTTCATCATAGTGCTTTTACCAATGCATAAAATGCATGGAGAAGTCATTTCGAATGACTGGTCCTCAGTGTTGTGAGAACGATGACTGGTTAAAATTTTTGGTGGTTTCTTGTTCAGTCCATAGGCCTACATCATGTGGCAAACCGGTGAGCATGTGGCTCTATTAGTATAGGAGATACCTGAAAACATATCACACTTTTCATCATAGTGCTTTTACCAATGCATAAAATGCATGGAGAAGTCATTTCGAATGACTGGTCCTCAGTGTTGTGAGAACGATGACTGGTTAAAATTTTTGGTGGTTTCTTGTTCAGTCCATTGGCCTACATCATGTGGCAAACCGGTGAGCATGTGGCTCTATTAGTATAGGAGATACCTGAAAACATATCACACTTTTCATCATAGTGCTTTTACCAATGCATAAAATGCATGGAGAAGTCATTTCGAATGACTGGTCCTCAGTGTTGTGAGAACGATGACTGGTTAAAATTTTTGGTGGTTTCTTGTTCAGTCCATAGGCCTACATCATGTGGCAAACCGGTGAGCATGTGGCTCTATTAGTATAGGAGATACCTGAAAACATATCACACTTTTCATCATAGTGCTTTTACCAATGCATAAAATGCATGGAGAAGTCATTTCGAATGACTGGTCCTCAGTGTTGTGAGAACGATGACTGGTTAAAATTTTTGGTGGTTTCTTGTTCAGTCCATAGGCCTACATCATGTGGCAAACCGGTGAGCATGTGGCTCTATTAGTATAGGAGATACCTGAAAACATATCACACTTTTCATCATAGTGCTTTTACCAATGCATAAAATGCATGGAGAAGTCATTTCGAATGACTGGTCCTCAGTGTTGTGAGAACGATGACTGGTTAAAATTTTTGGTGGTTTCTTGTTCAGTCCATAGGCCTACATCATGTGGCAAACCGGTGAGCATTTGGCTCTATTAGTATAGGAGATACCTGAAAACATATCACACTTTTCATCATAGTGCTTTTACCAATGCATAAAATGCATGGAGAAGTCATTTCGAATGACTGGTCCTCAGTGTTGTGAGTACGATGACTGGTTAAAATTTTTGGTGGTTTCTTGTTCAGTCCATAGGCCTACATCATGTGGCAAACCGGTGAGCATGTGGCTCTATTAGTATAGGAGATACCTGAAAACATATCACACTTTTCATCATAGTGCTTTTACCAATGCATAAAATGCATGGAGAAGTCATTTCGAATGACTGGTCCTCAGTGTTGTGAGAACGATGACTGGTTAAAATTTTTGGTGGTTTCTTGTTCAGTCCATAGGCCTACATCATGTGGCAAACCGGTGAGCATGTGGCTCTATTAGTATAGGAGATACCTGAAAACATATCACACTTTTCATCATAGTGCTTTTACCAATGCATAAAATGCATGGAGAAGTCATTTCGAATGACTGGTCCTCAGTGTTGTGAGAACGATGACTGGTTAAAATTTTTGGTGGTTTCTTGTTCAGTCCATAGGCCTACATCATGTGGCAAACCGGTGAGCATGTGGCTCTATTAGTATAGGAGATACCTGAAAACATATCACACTTTTCATCATAGTGCTTTTACCAATGCATATTACCAATGCATAAAATGCATGGAGAAGTCATTTCGAATGACTGGTCCTCAGTGTTGTGAGAACGATGACTGGTTAAAATTTTTGGTGGTTTCTTGTTCAGTCCATAGGCCTACATCATGTGGCAAACCGGTGAGCATGTGGCTCTATTAGTATAGGAGATACCTGAAAACATATCACACTTTTCATCATAGTGCTTTTACCAATGCAGAAAATGCATGGAGAAGTCATTTCGAATGACTGGTCCTCAGTGTTGTGAGAACGATGACTGGTTAAAATTTTTGGTGGTTTCTTGTTCAGTCCATGGGCCTACATCATGTGGCAAACCGGTGAGCATGTGGCTCTATTAGTATAGGAGATACCTGAAAACATATCACACTTTTCATCATAGTGCTTTTACCAATGCATAAAATGCATGGAGAAGTCATTTCGAATGACTGGTCCTCAGTGTTGTGAGAACGATGACTGGTTAAAATTTTTGGTGGTTTCTTGTTCAGTCCATAGGCCTACATCATGTGGCAAACCGGTGAGCATGTGGCTCTATTAGTATAGGAGATACCTGAAAACATATCACACTTTTCATCATAGTGCTTTTACCAATGCATAAAATGCATGGAGAAGTCATTTCGAATGACTGGTCCTCAGTGTTGTGAGAACGATGACTGGTTAAAATTTTTGGTGGTTTCTTGTTCAGTCCATAGGCCTACATCATGTGGCAAACCGGTGAGCATGTGGCTCTATTAGTATAGGAGATACCTGAAAACAAATCACACTTTTCATCATAGTGCTTTTACCAATGCATAAAATGCATGGAGAAGTCATTTCGAATGACTGGTCCTCAGTGTTGTGAGAACGATGACTGGTTAAAATTTTTGGTGGTTTCTTGTTCAGTCCATGGGCCTACATCATGTGGCAAACCGGTGAGCATGTGGCTCTATTAGTATAGGAGATACCTGAAAACATATCACACTTTTCATCATAGTGCTTTTACCAATGCATAAAATGCATGGAGAAGTCATTTTGAATGACTGGTCCTCAGTGTTGTGAGAACGTTGACTGGTTAAAATTTTTGGTGGTTTCTTGTTCAGTCCATAGGCCTACATCATGTGGCAAACCGGTGAGCATGTGGCTCTATTAGTATAGGAGATACCTGAAAACATATCACACTTTTCATCATAGTGCTTTTACCAATGCATAAAATGCATGGAGAAGTCATTTCGAATGACTGGTCCTCAGTGTTGTGAGAACGATGACTGGTTAAAATTTTTGGTGGTTTCTTGTTCAGTCCATAGGCCTACATCATGTGGCAAACCGGTGAGCATGTGGCTCTATTAGTATAGGAGATATCTGAAAACATATCACACTTTTCATCATAGTGCTTTTACCAATGCAGAAAATGCATGGAGAAGTCATTTCGAATGACTGGTCCTCAGTGTTGTGAGAACGATGACTGGATAAAATTTTTGGTGGTTTCTTGTTCAGTCCATGGGCCTACATCATGTGGCAAACCGGTGAGCATGTGGCTCTATTAGTATAGGAGATACCTGAAAACATATCACACTTTTCATCATAGTGCTTTTACCAATGCATAAAATGCATGGAGAAGTCATTTCGAATGACTGGTCCTCAGTGTTGTGAGAACGATGACTGGTTAAAATTTTTGGTGGTTTCTTGTTCAGTCCATAGGCCTACATCATGTGGCAAACCGGTGAGCATGTGGCTCTATTAGTATAGGAGATACCTGAAAACATATCACACTTTTCATCATAGTGCTTTTACCAATGCATAAAATGCATGGAGAAGTCATTTCGAATGACTGGTCCTCAGTGTTGTGAGAACGATGACTGGTTAAAATTTTGGTGGTTTCTTGTTCAGTCCATAGGCCTACATCATGTGGCAAACCGGTGAGCATGTGGCTCTATTAGTATAGGAGATACCTGAAAACATATCACACTTTTCATCATAGTGCTTTTACCAATGCATAAAATGCATGGAGAAGTCAATTCGAATGACTGGTCCTCAGTGTTGTGAGAACGATGACTGGTTAAAATTTTTGGTGGTTTCTTGTTCAGTCCATGGGCCTACATCATGTGGCAAACCGGTGAGCATGTGACTCTATTAGTATAGGAGATACCTGAAAACATATCACACTTTTCATCATAGTGCTTTTACCAATGCATAAAATGCATGGAGAAGTCATTTCGAATGACTGGTCCTCAGTGTTGTGAGAACGATGACTGGTTAAAATTTTTGGTGGTTTCTTGTTCAGTCCATGGGCCTACATCATGTGGCAAACCGGTGAGCATGTGGCTCTATTAGTATAGGAGATACCTGAAAACATATCACACTTTTCATCATAGTGCTTTTACCAATGCATAAAATGCATGGAGAAGTCATTTCGAATGACTGGTCCTCAGTGTTGTGAGAACGATGACTGGTTAAAATTTTTGGTGGTTTCTTGTTCAGTCCATAGGCCTACATCATGTGGCAAACCGGTGAGCATGTGGCTCTATTAGTATAGGAGATACCTGAAAACATATCACACTTTTCATCATAGTGCTTTTACCAATGCATAAAATGCATGGAGAAGTCATTTCGAATGACTGGTCCTCAGTGTTGTGAGAACGATGACTGGTTAAAATTTTTGGTGGTTTCTTGTTCAGTCCATAGGCCTACATCATGTGGCAAACCGGTGAGCATGTGGCTCTATTACTATAGGAGATACCTGAAAACATATCACACTTTTCATCATAGTGCTTTTACCAATGCATAAAATGCATGGAGAAGTCATTTCGAATGACTGGTCCTCAGTGTTGTGAGAACGATGACTGGTTAAAATTTTGGTGGTTTCTTGTTCAGTCCATAGGCCTACATCATGTGGCAAACCGGTGAGCATGTGGCTCTATTAGTATAGGAGATACCTGAAAACATATCACACTTTTCATCATAGTGCTTTTACCAATGCATAAAATGCATGGAGAAGTCAATTCGAATGACTGGTCCTCAGTGTTGTGAGAACGATGACTGGTTAAAATTTTTGGTGGTTTCTTGTTCAGTCCATGGGCCTACATCATGTGGCAAACCGGTGAGCATGTGACTCTATTAGTATAGGAGATACCTGAAAACATATCACACTTTTCATCATAGTGCTTTTACCAATGCATAAAATGCATGGAGAAGTCATTTCGAATGACTGGTCCTCAGTGTTGTGAGAACGATGACTGGTTAAAATTTTTGGTGGTTTCTTGTTCAGTCCATGGGCCTACATCATGTGGCAAACCGGTGAGCATGTGGCTCTATTAGTATAGGAGATACCTGAAAACATATCACACTTTTCATCATAGTGCTTTTACCAATGCATAAAATGCATGGAGAAGTCATTTCGAATGACTGGTCCTCAGTGTTGTGAGAACGATGACTGGTTAAAATTTTTGGTGGTTTCTTGTTCAGTCCATAGGCCTACATCATGTGGCAAACCGGTGAGCATGTGGCTCTATTAGTATAGGAGATACCTGAAAACATATCACACTTTTCATCATAGTGCTTTTACCAATGCATAAAATGCATGGAGAAGTCATTTCGAATGACTGGTCCTCAGTGTTGTGAGAACGATGACTGGTTAAAACTTTTGGTGGTTTCTTGTTCAGTCCATAGGCCTACATCATGTGGCAAACCGGTGAGCATGTGGCTCTATTAGTATAGGAGATACCTGAAAACATATCACACTTTAAATCATAGTGCTTTTACCAATGCATAAAATGCATGGAGAAGTCATTTCGAATGACTGGTCCTCAGTGTTGTGAGAACGATGACTGGTTAAAATTTTTGGTGGTTTCTTGTTCAGTCCATAGGCCTACATCATGTGGCAAACCGGTGAGAATGTGGCTCTATTAGTATAGGAGATACCTGAAAACATATCACACTTTTCATCATAGTGCTTTTACCAATGCATAAAATGCATGGAGAAGTCATTTCGAATGACTGGTCCTCAGTGTTGTGAGAACAATGACTGGTTAAAATTTTTGGTGGTTTCTTGTTCAGTCCATAGGCCTACATCATGTGGCAAACCGGTGAGCATGTGGCTCTATTAGTATAGGAGATACCTGAAAACATATCACACTTTTCATCATAGTGCTTTTACCAATGCATAAAATGCATGGAGAAGTCATTTCGAATGACTGGTCCTCAGTGTTGTGAGAACGATGACTGGTTAAAATTTTTGGTGGTTTCTTGTTCAGTCCATAGGCCTACATCATGTGGCAAACCGGTGAGCATGTGGCTCTATTAGTATAGGAGATACCTGAAAACATATCACACTTTTCATCATAGTGCTTTTACCAATGCATAAAATGCATGGAGAAGTCATTTCGAATGACTGGTCCTCAGTGTTGTGAGAACGATGACTGGTTAAAATTTTTGGTGGTTTCTTGTTCAGTCCATAGGCCTACATCATGTGGCAAACCGGTGAGCATGTCGCTCTATTAGTATAGGAGATACCTGAAAACATATCACACTTTTCATCATAGTGCTTTTACCAATGCATAAAATGCATGGAGAAGTCATTTCGAATGACTGGTCCTCAGTGTTGTGAGAACGATGACTGGTTAAAATTTTTGGTGGTTTCTTGTTCAGTCCATAGGCCTACATCATGTGGCAAACCGGTGAGCATGTGGCTCTATTAGTATAGGAGATACCTGAAAACATATCACACTTTTCATCATAGTGCTTTTACCAATGCATAAAATGCATGGAGAAGTCATTTCGAATGACTGGTCCTCAGTGTTGTGAGAACGATGACTGGTTAAAATTTTTGGTGGTTTCTTGTTCAGTCCATAGGCCTACATCATGTGGCAAACCGGTGAGCATGTGGCTCTATTAGTATAGGAGATACCTGAAAACATATCACACTTTTCATCATAGTGCTTTTACCAATGCAAAAAATGCATGGTGAAGTCATTTCGAATGACTGGTCCTCAGTGTTGTGAGAACGATGACTGGTTAAAATTTTTGGTGGTTTCTTGTTCAGTCCATAGGCCTACATCATGTGGCAAACCGGTGAGCATGTGGCTCTATTAGTATAGGAGATACCTGAAAACATATCACACTTTTCATCATAGTGCTTTTACCAATGCATAAAATGCATGGAGAAGTCATTTCGAATGACTGGTCCTCAGTGTTGTGAGAACGATGACTGGTTAAAATTTTTGGTGGTTTCTTGTTCAGTCCATAGGCCTACATCATGTGGCAAACCGGTGAGCATGTGGCTCTATTAGTATAGGAGATACCTGAAAACATATCACACTTTTCATCATAGTGCTTTTACCAATGCATAAAATGCATGGAGAAGTCATTTCGAATGACTGATCCTCAGTGTTGTGAGAACGATGACTGGTTAAAATTTTTGGTGGTTTCTTGTTCAGTCCATAGGCCTACATCATGTGGCAAACCGGTGAGCATGTGGCTCTATTAGTATAGGAGATACCTGAAAACATATCACACTTTTCATCATAGTGCTTTTACCAATGCATAAAATGCATGGAGAAGTCATTTCGAATGACTGGTCCTCAGTGTTGTGAGAACGATGACTGGTTAAAATTTTTGGTGGTTTCTTGTTCAGTCCATAGGCCTACATCATGTGGCAAACCGGTGAGCATGTGGCTCTATTAGTATACGAGATACCTGAAAACATATCAAACTTTTCATCATAGTGCTTTTACCAATGCATAAAATGCATGGAGAAGTCATTTCGAATGACTGGTCCTCAGTGTTGTGAGAACGATGACTGGTTAAATTTTTTGGTGGTTTCTTGTTCAGTCCATAGGCCTACATCATGTGGCAAACCGGTGAGCATGTGGCTCTATTAGTATAGGAGATACCTGAAAACATATCACACTTTTCATCATAGTGCTTTTACCAATGCATAAAATGCATGGAGAAGTCATTTCGAATGACTGGTCCTCAGTGTTGTGAGAACGATGACTGGTTAAAATTTTTGGTGGTTTCTTGTCAGTCCATAGGCCTACATCATGTGGCAAACCGGTGAGCATGTGGCTCTATTAGTATAGGAGATACCTGAAAACATATCACACTTTTCATCATAGTGCTTTTACCAATGCATAAAATGCATGGAGAAGTCATTTCGAATGACTGGTCCTCAGTGTTGTGAGAACGATGACTGGTTAAAATTTTTGGTGGTTTCTTGTTCAGTCCATAGGCCTACATCATGTGGCAAACCGGTGAGCATGTGGCTCTATTAGTATAGGAGATACCTGAAAACATATCACACTTTTCATCATAGTGCTTTTACCAATGCATAAAATGCATGGAGAAGTCATTTCGAATGACTGGTCCTCAGTGTTGTGAGAACGATGACTGGTTAAAATTTTTGGTGGTTTCTTGTTCAGTCCATAGGCCTACATCATGTGGCAAACCGGTGAGCATGTGGCTCTATTAGTATAGGAGATACCTGAAAACATATCACACTTTTCATCATAGTGCTTTTACCAATGCATAAAATGCATGGAGAAGTCATTTCGAATGACTGGTCCTCAGTGTTGTGAGAACGATGACTGGTTAAAATTTTTGGTGGTTTCTTGTTCAGTCCATAGGCCTACATCATGTGGCAAACCGGTGAGCATGTGGCTCTATTAGTATAGGAGATACCTGAAAACATATCACACTTTTCATCATAGTGCTTTTACCAATGCAGAAAATGCATGGAGAAGTCATTTCGAATGACTGGTCCTCAGTGTTGTGAGAATGATGACTGGTTAAAATTTTTGGTGGTTTCTTGTTCAGTCCATAGGCCTACATCATGTGGCAAACCGGTGAGCATGTGGCTCTATTAGTATAGGAGATACCTGAAAACATATCACACTTTTCATCATAGTGCTTTTACCAATGCATAAAATGCATGGAGAAGTCATTTCGAATGACTGGTCCTCAGTGTTGTGAGAACGATGACTGGTTAAAATTTTTGGTGGTTTCTTGTTCAGTCCATAGGCCTACATCATGTGGCAAACCGGTGAGCATGTGGCTCTATTAGTATAGGAGATACCTGAAAACAAATCACACTTTTCATCATAGTGCTTTTACCAATGCATAAAATGCATGGAGAAGTCATTTCGAATGACTGGTCCTCAGTGTTGTGAGAACGATGACTGGTTAAAATTTTTGGTGGTTTCTTGTTCAGTCCATAGGCCTACATCATGTGGCAAACCGGTGAGCATGTGGCTCTATTAGTATAGGAGATACCTGAAAACATATCACACTTTTCATCATAGTGCTTTTACCAATGCATAAAATGCATGGAGAAGTCATTTCGAATGACTGGTCCTCAGTGTTGTGAGTACGATGACTGGTTAAAATTTTTGGTGGTTTCTTGTTCAGTCCATAGGCCTACATCATGTGGCAAACCGGTGAGCATGTGGCTCTATTAGTATAGGAGATACCTGAAAACATATCACACTTTTCATCATAGTGCTTTTACCAATGCATAAAATGCATGGAGAAGTCATTTCGAATGACTGGTCCTCAGTGTTGTGAGAACGATGACTGGTTAAAATTTTTCGTGGTTTCTTGTTCAGTCCATGGGCCTACATCATGTGGCAAACCGGTGAGCATGTGGCTCTATTAGTATAGGAGATACCTGAAAACATATCACACTTTTCATCATAGTGCTTTTACCAATGCATAAAATGCATGGAGAAGTCATTTCGAATGACTGGTCCTCAGTGTTGTGAGAACGATGACTGGTTAAAATTTTTGGTGGTTTCTTGTTCAGTCCATAGGCCTACATCATGTGGCAAACCGGTGAGCATGTGGCTCTATTAGTATAGGAGATACCTGAAAACATATCACACTTTTCATCATAGTGCTTTTACCAATGCATAAAATGCATGGAGAAGTCATTTCGAATGACTGGTCCTCAGTGTTGTGAGAACGATGACTGGTTAAAATTTTTGGTGGTTTCTTGTTCAGTCCATAGGCCTACATCATGTGGCAAACCGGTGAGCATGTGGCTCTATTAGTATAGGAGATACCTGAAAACATATCACACTTTTCATCATAGTGCTTTTACCAATGCATAAAATGCATGGAGAAGTCATTTCGAATGACTGGTCCTCAGTGTTGTGAGAACGATGACTGGTTAAAATTTTTGGTGGTTTCTTGTTCAGTCCATGGGCCTACATCATGTGGCAAACCGGTGAGCATGTGGCTCTATTAGTATAGGAGATACCTGAAAACATATCACACTTTTCATCATAGTGCTTTTACCAATGCATAAAATGCATGGAGAAGTCATTTCGAATGACTGGTCCTCAGTGTTGTGAGAACGATGACTGGTTAAAATTTTTGGTGGTTTCTTGTTCAGTCCATAGGCCTACATCATGTGGCAAACCGGTGAGCATGTGGCTCTATTAGTATAGGAGATACCTGAAAACATATCACACTTTTCATCATAGTGCTTTTACCAATGCATAAAATGCATGGAGAAGTCATTTCGAATGACTGGTCCTCAGTGTTGTGAGAACGATGACTGGTTAAAATTTTTGGTGGTTTCTTGTTCAGTCCATAGGCCTACATCATGTGGCAAACCGGTGAGCATGTGGCTCTATTAGTATAGGAGATATCTGAAAACATCACACTTTTCATCATAGTGCTTTTACCAATGCAGAAAATGCATGGAGAAGTCATCTCGAATGACTGGTCCTCAGTGTTGTGAGAACGATGACTGGTTAAAATTTTTGGTGGTTTCTTGTTCAGTCCATGGGCCTACATCATGTGGCAAACCGGTGAGCATGTGGCTCTATTAGTATAGGAGATACCTGAAAACATATCACACTTTTCATCATAGTGCTTTTACCAATGCATAAAATGCATGGAGAAGTCATTTCGAATGACTGGTCCTCAGTGTTGTGAGAACGATGACTGGTTAAAATTTTTGGTGGTTTCTTGTTCAGTCCATAGGCCTACATCATGTGGCAAACCGGTGAGCATGTGGCTCTATTAGTATAGGAGATACCTGAAAACATATCACACTTTTCATCATAGTGCTTTTACCAATGCATAAAATGCATGGAGAAGTCAATTCGAATGACAGGTCCTCAGTGTTGTGAGAACGATGACTGGTTAAAATTTTTGGTGGTTTCTTGTTCAGTCCATGGGCCTACATCATGTGGCAAACCGGTGAGCATGTGACTCTATTAGTATAGGAGATACCTGAAAACATATCACACTTTTCATCATAGTGCTTTTACCAATGCATAAAATGCATGGAGAAGTCATTTCGAATGACTGGTCCTCAGTGTTGTGAGAACGATGACTGGTTAAAATTTTTGGTGGTTTCTTGTTCAGTCCATGGGCCTACATCATGTGGCAAACCGGTGAGCATGTGGCTCTATTAGTATAGGAGATACCTGAAAACATATCACACTTTTCATCATAGTGCTTTTACCAATGCATAAAATGCATGGAGAAGTCATTTCGAATGACTGGTCCTCAGTGTTGTGAGAACGATGACTGGCTAAAATTTTTGGTGGTTTCTTGTTCAGTCCATAGGCCTACATCATGTGGCAAACCGGTGAGCATGTGACTCTATTAGTATAGGAGATACCTGAAAACATATCACACTTTTCATCATAGTGATTTTACCAATGCATAAAATGCATGGAGAAGTCATTTCGAATGACTGGTCCTCAATGTTGTGAGAACGATGACTGGTTAAAATTTTTGGTGGTTTCTTGTTCAGTCCATAGGCCTACATCATGTGGCAAACCGGTGAGCATGTGGCTCTATTAGTATAGGAGATACCTGAAAACATATCACACTTTTCATCATAGTGCTTTTACCAATGCATAAAATGCATGGAGAAGTCATTTCGAATGACTGGTCCTCAGTGTTGTGAGAACGATGACTGGTTAAAATTTTTGGTGGTTTCTTGTTCAGTCCATAGGCCTACATCATGTGGCAAACCGGTGAGAATGTGGCTCTATTAGTATAGGAGATACCTGAAAACATATCACACTTTTCATCATAGTGCTTTTACCAATGCATAAAATGCATGGAGAAGTCATTTCGAATGACTGGTCCTCAGTGTTGTGAGAACGATGACTGGTTAAAATTTTTGGTGGTTTCTTGTTCAGTCCATAGGCCTACATCATGTGGCAAACCGGTGAGCATGTGGCTCTATTAGTATAGGAGATACCTGAAAACATATCACACTTTTCATCATAGTGCTTTTACCAATGCATAAAATGCATGGAGAAGTCATTTCGAATGACTGGTCCTCAGTGTTGTGAGAACGATGACTGGTTAAAATTTTTGGTGGTTTCTTGTTCAGTCCATAGGCCTACATCATGTGGCAAACCGGTGAGCATGTGGCTCTATTAGTATAGGAGATACCTGAAAACATATCACACTTTTCATCATAGTGCTTTTACCAATGCATAAAATGCATGGAGAAGTCATTTCGAATGACTGGTCCTCAGTGTTGTGAGAACGATGACTGGTTAAAATTTTTGGTGGTTTCTTGTTCAGTCCATAGGCCTACATCATGTGGCAAACCGGTGAGCATGTGGCTCTATTAGTATAGGAGATACCTGAAAACATATCACACTTTTCATCATAGTGCTTTTACCAATGCATAAAATGCATGGAGAAGTCATTTCGAATGACTGGTCCTCAGTGTTGTGAGAACGATGACTGGTTAAAATTTTTGGTGGTTTCTTGTTCAGTCCATAGGCCTACATCATGTGGCAAACCGGTGAGCATGTGGCTCTATTAGTATAGGAGATACCTGAAAACATATCACACTTTTCATCATAGTGCTTTTACCAATGCATAAAATGTATGGAGAAGTCATTTCGAATGACTGGTCCTCAGTGTTGTGAGAACGATGACTGGTTAAAATTTTTGGTGGTTTCTTGTTCAGTCCATAGGCCTACATCATGTGGCAAACCGGTGAGCATGTGGCTCTATTAGTATAGGAGATACCTGAAAACATATCACACTTTTCATCATAGTGCTTTTACCAATGCATAAAATGCATGGAGAAGTCATTTCGAATGACTGGTCCTCAGTGTTGTGAGAACGATGACTGGTTAAAATTTTTGGTGGTTCCTTGTTCAGTCCATAGGCCTACATCATGTGGCAAACCGGTGAGCATGTGGCTCTATTAGTATAGGAGATACCTGAAAACATATCACACTTTTCATCATAGTGCTTTTACCAATGCATAAAATGCATGGAGAAGTCATTTCGAATGACTGGTCCTCAGTGTTGTGAGAACGATGACTGGTTAAAATTTTTGGTGGTTTCTTGTTCAGTCCATAGGCCTACATCATGTGGCAAACCGGTGAGCATGTGGCTCTATTAGTATAGGAGATACCTGAAAACATATCACACTTTTCATCATAGTGCTTTTACCAATGCAAAAAATGCATGGTGAAGTCATTTCGAATGACTGGTCCTCAGTGTTGTGAGAACGATGACTGGTTAAAATTTTTGGTGGTTTCTTGTTCAGTCCATAGGCCTACATCATGTGGCAAACCGGTGAGCATGTGGCTCTATTAGTATAGGAGATACCTGAAAACATATCACACTTTTCATCATAGTGCTTTTACCAATGCATAAAATGCATGGAGAAGTCATTTCGAATGACTGGTCCTCAGTGTTGTGAGAACGATGACTGGTTAAAATTTTTGGTGGTTTCTTGTTCAGTCCATAGGCCTACATCATGTGGCAAACCGGTGAGCATGTCGCTCTATTAGTATAGGAGATACCTGAAAACATATCACACTTTTCATCATAGTGCTTTTACCAATGCATAAAATGCATGGAGAAGTCATTTCGAATGACTGGTCCTCAGTGTTGTGAGAACGATGACTGGTTAAAATTTTTGGTGGTTTCTTGTTCAGTCCATAGGCCTACATCATGTGGCAAACCGGTGAGCATGTGGCTCTATTAGTATAGGAGATACCTGAAAACATATCACACTTTTCATCATAGTGCTTTTACCAATGCATAAAATGCATGGAGAAGTCATTTCGAATGACTGGTCCTCAGTGTTGTGAGAACGATGACTGGTTAAAATTTTTGGTGGTTTCTTGTTCAGTCCATAGGCCTACATCATGTGGCAAACCGGTGAGCATGTGGCTCTATTAGTATACGAGATACCTGAAAACATATCACACTTTTCATCATAGTGCTTTTACCAATGCATAAAATGCATGGAGAAGTCATTTCGAATGACTGGTCTTCAGTGTTATGAGAACGATGACTGGTTAAAATTTTTGGTGGTTTCTTGTTCAGTCCATAGGCCTACATCATGTGGCAAACCGGTGAGCATGTGGCTCTATTAGTATAGGAGATACCTGAAAACATATCAAACTTTTCATCATAGTGCTTTTACCAATGCATAAAATGCATGGAGAAGTCATTTCGAATGACTGGTCCTCAGTGTTGTGAGAACGATGACTGGTTAAAATTTTTGGTGGTTTCTTGTTCAGTCCATAGGCCTACATCATGTGGCAAACCGGTGAGCATGTGGCTCTATTAGTATAGGAGATACCTGAAAACATATCACACTTTTCATCATAGTGCTTTTACCAATGCATAAAATGCATGGAGAAGTCATTTCGAATGACTGGTCCTCAGTGTTGTGAGAACGATGACTGGTTAAAATTTTTGGTGGTTTCTTGTCAGTCCATAGGCCTACATCATGTGGCAAACCGGTGAGCATGTGGCTCTATTAGTATAGGAGATACCTGAAAACATATCACACTTTTCATCATAGTGCTTTTACCAATGCATAAAATGCATGGAGAAGTCATTTCGAATGACTGGTCCTCAGTGTTGTGAGAACGATGACTGGTTAAAATTTTTGGTGGTTTCTTGTTCAGTCCATAGGCCTACATCATGTGGCAAACCGGTGAGCATGTGGCTCTATTAGTATAGGAGATACCTGAAAACATATCACACTTTTCATCATAGTGCTTTTACCAATGCATAAAATGCATGGAGAAGTCATTTCGAATGACTGGTCCTCAGTGTTGTGAGAACGATGACTGGTTAAAATTTTTGGTGGTTTCTTGTTCAGTCCATAGGCCTACATCATGTGGCAAACCGGTGAGCATGTGGCTCTATTAGTATAGGAGATACCTGAAAACATATCACACTTTTCATCATAGTGCTTTTACCAATGTATAAAATGCATGGAGAAGTCATTTCGAATGACTGGTCCTCAGTGTTGTGAGAACGATGACTGGTTAAAATTTTTGGTGGTTTCTTGTTCAGTCCATAGGCCTACATCATGTGGCAAACCGGGGAGCATGTGGCTCTATTAGTATAGGAGATACCTGAAAACATATCACACTTTTCATCATAGTGCTTTTACCAATGCATAAAATGCATGGAGAAGTCATTTCGAATGACTGGTCCTCAGTGTTGTGAGAACGATGACTGGTTAAAATTTTTGGTGGTTTCTTGTTCAGTCCATAGGCCTACATCATGTGGCAAACCGGTGAGCATGTGGCTCTATTAGTATAGGAGATACCTGAAAACATATCACACTTTTCATCATAGTGCTTTTACCAATGCAGAAAATGCATGGAGAAGTCATTTCGAATGACTGGTCCTCAGTGTTGTGAGAATGATGACTGGTTAAAATTTTTGGTGGTTTCTTGTTCAGTCCATAGGCCTACATCATGTGGCAAACCGGTGAGCATGTGGCTCTATTAGTATAGGAGATACCTGAAAACATATCACACTTTTCATCATAGTGCTTTTACCAATGCATAAAATGCATGGAGAAGTCATTTCGAATGACTGGTCCTCAGTGTTGTGAGAACGATGACTGGTTAAAATTTTTGGTGGTTTCTTGTTCAGTCCATAGGCCTACATCATGTGGCAAACCGGTGAGCATGTGGCTCTATTAGTATAGGAGATACCTGAAAACAAATCACACTTTTCATCATAGTGCTTTTACCAATGCATAAAATGCATGGAGAAGTCATTTCGAATGACTGGTCCTCAGTGTTGTGAGAACGATGACTGGTTAAAATTTTTGGTGGTTTCTTGTTCAGTCCATAGGCCTACATCATGTGGCAAACCGGTGAGCATGTGGCTCTATTAGTATAGGAGATACCTGAAAACATATCACACTTTTCATCATAGTGCTTTTACCAATGCATAAAATGCATGGAGAAGTCATTTCGAATGACTGGTCCTCAGTGTTGTGAGTACGATGACTGGTTAAAATTTTTGGTGGTTTCTTGTTCAGTCCATAGGCCTACATCATGTGGCAAACCGGTGAGCATGTGGCTCTATTAGTATAGGAGATACCTGAAAACATATCACACTTTTCATCATAGTGCTTTTACCAATGCATAAAATGCATGGAGAAGTCATTTCGAATGACTGGTCCTCAGTGTTGTGAGAACGATGACTGGTTAAAATTTTTCGTGGTTTCTTGTTCAGTCCATGGGCCTACATCATGTGGCAAACCGGTGAGCATGTGGCTCTATTAGTATAGGAGATACCTGAAAACATATCACACTTTTCATCATAGTGCTTTTACCAATGCATAAAATGCATGGAGAAGTCATTTCGAATGACTGGTCCTCAGTGTTGTGAGAACGATGACTGGTTAAAATTTTTGGTGGTTTCTTGTTCAGTCCATAGGCCTACATCATGTGGCAAACCGGTGAGCATGTGGCTCTATTAGTATAGGAGATACCTGAAAACATATCACACTTTTCATCATAGTGCTTTTACCAATGCATAAAATGCATGGAGAAGTCATTTCGAATGACTGGTCCTCAGTGTTGTGAGAACGATGACTGGTTAAAATTTTTGGTGGTTTCTTGTTCAGTCCATAGGCCTACATCATGTGGCAAACCGGTGAGCATGTGGCTCTATTAGTATAGGAGATACCTGAAAACATATCACACTTTTCATCATAGTGCTTTTACCAATGCATAAAATGCATGGAGAAGTCATTTCGAATGACTGGTCCTCAGTGTTGTGAGAACGATGACTGGTTAAAATTTTTGGTGGTTTCTTGTTCAGTCCATGGGCCTACATCATGTGGCAAACCGGTGAGCATGTGGCTCTATTAGTATAGGAGCTACCTGAAAACATATCACACTTTTCATCATAGTGCTTTTACCAATGCATAAAATGCATGGAGAAGTCATTTCGAATGACTGGTCCTCAGTGTTGTGAGAACGATGACTGGTTAAAATTTTTGGTGGTTTCTTGTTCAGTCCATAGGCCTACATCATGTGGCAAACCGGTGAGCATGTGGCTCTATTAGTATAGGAGATACCTGAAAACATATCACACTTTTCATCATAGTGCTTTTACCAATGCATAAAATGCATGGAGAAGTCAATTCGAATGACTGGTCCTCAGTGTTGTGAGAACGATGACTGGTTAAAATTTTTGGTGGTTTCTTGTTCAGTCCATGGGCCTACATCATGTGGCAAACCGGTGAGCATGTGACTCTATTAGTATAGGAGATACCTGAAAACATATCACACTTTTCATCATAGTGCTTTTACCAATGCATAAAATGCATGGAGAAGTCATTTCGAATGACTGGTCCTCAGTGTTGTGAGAACGATGACTGGTTAAAATTTTTGGTGGTTTCTTGTTCAGTCCATGGGCCTACATCATGTGGCAAACCGGTGAGCATGTGGCTCTATTAGTATAGGAGATACCTGAAAACATATCACACTTTTCATCATAGTGCTTTTACCAATGCATAAAATGCATGGAGAAGTCATTTCGAATGACTGGTCCTCAGTGTTGTGAGAACGATGACTGGTTAAAATTTTTGGTGGTTTCTTGTTCAGTCCATAGGCCTACATCATGTGGCAAACCGGTGAGCATGTGGCTCTATTAGTATAGGAGATACCTGAAAACATATCACACTTTTCATCATAGTGCTTTTACCAATGCATAAAATGCATGGAGAAGTCATTTCGAATGACTTGTCCTCAGTGTTGTGAGAACGATGACTGGTTAAAATTTTTGGTGGTTTCTTGTTCAGTCCATAGGCCTACATCATGTGGCAAACCGGTGAGCATGTGGCTCTATTAGTATAGGAGATACCTGAAAACATATCACACTTTTCATCATAGTGCTTTTACCAATGCATAAAATGCATGGAGAAGTCATTTCGAATGACTGGTCCTCAGTGTTGTGAGAACGATGACTGGTTAAAATTTTGGTGGTTTCTTGTTCAGTCCATAGGCCTACATCATGTGGCAAACCGGTGAGCATGTGGCTCTATTAGTGTAGGAGATACCTGAAAACATATCACACTTTTCATCATAGTGCTTTTACCAATGCATAAAATGCATGGAGAAGTCAATTCGAATGACTGGTCCTCAGTGTTGTGAGAACGATGACTGGTTAAAATTTTTGGTGGTTTCTTGTTCAGTCCATGGGCCTACATCATGTGGCAAACCGGTGAGCATGTGACTCTATTAGTATAGGAGATACCTGAAAACATATCACACTTTTCATCATAGTGCTTTTACCAATGCATAAAATGCATGGAGAAGTCATTTCGAATGACTGGTCCTCAGTGTTGTGAGAACGATGACTGGTTAAAATTTTTGGTGGTTTCTTGTTCAGTCCATGGGCCTACATCATGTGGCAAACCGGTGAGCATGTGGCTCTATTAGTATAGGAGATACCTGAAAACATATCACACTTTTCATCATAGTGCTTTTACCAATGCATAAAATGCATGGAGAAGTCATTTCGAATGACTGGTCCTCAGTGTTGTGAGAACGATGACTGGTTAAAATTTTTGGTGGTTTCTTGTTCAGTCCATAGGCCTACATCATGTGGCAAACCGGTGAGCATGTGGCTCTATTAGTATAGGAGATACCTGAAAACATATCACACTTTTCATCATAGTGCTTTTACCAATGCATAAAATGCATGGAGAAGTCATTTCGAATGACTGGTCCTCAGTGTTGTGAGAACGATGACTGGTTAAAATTTTTGGTGGTTTCTTGTTCAGTCCATAGGCCTACATCATGTGGCAAACCGGTGAGCATGTGGCTCTATTAGTATAGGAGATACCTGAAAACATATCACACTTTTCATCATAGTGCTTTTACCAATGCATAAAATGCATGGAGAAGTCATTTCGAATGACTGGTCCTCAGTGTTGTGAGAACGATGACTGGTTAAAATTTTTGGTGGTTTCTTGTTCAGTCCATAGGCCTACATCATGTGGCAAACCGGTGAAAATGTGGCTCTATTAGTATAGGAGATACCTGAAAACATATCACACTTTTCATCATAGTGCTTTTACCAATGCATAAAATGCATGGAGAAGTCATTTCGAATGACTGGTCCTCAGTGTTGTGAGAACGATGACTGGTTAAAATTTTTGGTGGTTTCTTGTTCAGTCCATAGGCCTACATCATGTGGCAAACCGGTGAGCATGTGGCTCTATTAGTATAGGAGATACCTGAAAACATATCACACTTTTCATCATAGTGCTTTTACCAATGCATAAAATGCATGGAGAAGTCATTTCGAATGACTGGTCCTCAGTGTTGTGAGAACGATGACTGGTTAAAATTTTTGGTGGTTTCTTGTTCAGTCCATAGGCCTACATCATGTGGCAAACCGGTGAGCATGTGGCTCTATTAGTATAGGAGATACCTGAAAACATATCACACTTTTCATCATAGTGCTTTTACCAATGCATAAAATGCATGGAGAAGTCATTTCGAATGACTGGTCCTCAGTGTTGTGAGAACGATGACTGGTTAAAATTTTTGGTGGTTTCTTGTTCAGTCCATAGGCCTACATCATGTGGCAAACCGGTGAGCATGTGGCTCTATTAGTATAGGAGATACCTGAAAACATATCACACTTTTCATCATAGTGCTTTTACCAATGCATAAAATGCATGGAGAAGTCATTTCGAATGACTGGTCCTCAGTGTTGTGAGAACGATGACTGGTTAAAATTTTTGGTGGTTTCTTGTTCAGTCCATAGGCCTACATCATGTGGCAAACCGGTGATCATGTGGCTCTATTAGTATAGGAGATACCTGAAAACATATCCCACTTTTCATCATAGTGCTTTTACCAATGCATAAAATGCATGGTGAAGTCATTTCGAATGACTGGTCCTCAGTGTTGTGAGAACGATGACTGGTTAAAATTTTTGGTGGTTTCTTGTTCAGTCCATAGGCCTACATCATGTGGCAAACCGGTGAGCATGTGGCTCTAATAGTATAGGAGATACCTGAAAACATATCACACTTTTCATCATAGTGCATTTACCAATGCATAAAATGCATGGAGAAGTCATTTCGAATGACTGGTCCTCAGTGTTGTGAGAACGATGACTGGTTAAAATTTTTGGTGGTTTCTTGTTCAGTCCATAGGCCTACATCATGTGGCAAACCGGTGAGCATGTGGCTCTATTAGTATAGGAGATACCTGAAAACATATCACACTTTTCATCATAGTGCTTTTACCAATGCATAAAATGCATGGAGAAGTCATTTCGAATGACTGGTCCTCAGTGTTGTGAGAACGATGACTGGTTAAAATTTTTGGTGGTTTCTTGTTCAGTCCATAGGCCTACATCATGTGCCAAACCGGTGAGCATGTGGCTCTATTAGTATAGGAGATACCTGAAAACATATCACACTTTTCATCATAGTGCTTTTACCAATGCATAAAATGCATGGAGAAGTCATTTCGAATGACTGGTCCTCAGTGTTGTGAGAACGATGACTGGTTAAAATTTTTGGTGGTTTCTTGTTCAGTCCATAGGCCTACATCATGTGGCAAACCGGTGAGCATGTGGCTCTATTAGTATAGGAGATACCTGAAAACATATCACACTTTTCATCATAGTGCTTTTACCAATGCATAAAATGCATGGAGAAGTCATTTCGAATGACTGGTCCTCAGTGTTGTGAGAACGATGACTGGTTAAAATTTTTGGTGGTTTCTTGTTCAGTCCATAGGCCTACATCATGTGGCAAACCGGTGAGCATGTGGCTCTATTAGTATAGGAGATACCTGAAAACATATCACACTTTTCATCATAGTGCTTTTACCAATGCATAAAATGCATGGAGAAGTCATTTCGAATGACTGGTCCTCAGTGTTGTGAGAACGATGACTGGTTAAAATTTTTGGTGGTTTCTTGTTCAGTCCATAGGCCTACATCATGTGGCAAACCGGTGAGCATGTGGCTCTATTAGTATAGGAGATACCTGAAAACATATCACACTTTTCATCATAGTGCTTTTACCAATGCATAAAATGCATGGAGAAGTCATTTCGAATGACTGGTCCTCAGTGTTGTGAGAACGATGACTGGTTAAAATTTTTGGTGGTTTCTTGTTCAGTCCATAGGCCTACATCATGTGGCAAACCGGTGAGCATGTGGCTCTATTAGTATAGGAGATACCTGAAAACATATCACACTTTTCATCATAGTGCTTTTACCAATGCATAAAATGCATGGAGAAGTCATTTCGAATGACTGGTCCTCAGTGTTGTGAGAACGATGACTGGTTAACATTTTTGGTGGTTTCTTGTTCAGTCCATAGGCCTACATCATGTGGCAAACTGGTGAGCATGTGGCTCTATTAGTATAGGAGATACCTGAAAACATATCACACGTTTCATCATAGTGCTTTTACCAATGCATAAAATGCATGGAGAAGTCATTTCGAATGACTGGTCCTCAGTGTTGTGAGAACGATGACTGGTTAAAATTTTTGGTGGTTTCTTGTTCAGTCCATAGGCCTACATCATGTGGCAAACCGGTGAGCATGTGGCTCTATTAGTATAGGAGATACCTGAAAACATATCACACTTTTCATCATAGTGCTTTTACCAATGCATAAAATGCATGGAGAAGTCATTTCGAATGACTGGTCCTCAGTGTTGTGAGAACGATGACTGGTTAAAATTTTTGGTGGTTTCTTGTTCAGTCCATAGGCCTACATCATGTGGCAAACCGGTGAGCATGTGGCTCTATTAGTATAGGAGATACCTGAAAACATATCACACTTTTCATCATAGTGCTTTTACCAATGCATAAAATGCATGGAGAAGTCATTTCGAATGACTGGTCCTCAGTGTTGTGAGAACGATGACTGGTTAAAATTTTTGGTGGTTTCTTGTTCAGTCCATAGGCCTACATCATGTGGCAAACCGGTGAGCATGTGGCTCTATTAGTATAGGAGATACCTGAAAACATATCACACTTTTCATCATAGTGCTTTTACCAATGCATAAAATGCATGGAGAAGTCATTTCGAATGACTGGTCCTCAGTGTTGTGAGAACGATGACTGGTTAAAATTTTTGGTGGTTTCTTGTTCAGTCCATAGGCCTACATCATGTGGCAAACTGGTGAGCATGTGGCTCTATTAGTATAGGAGATACCTGAAAACATCACACGTTTCATCATAGTGCTTTTACCAATGCATAAAATGCATGGAGAAGTCATTTCGAATGACTTGTCCTCAGTGTTGTGAGAACGATGACTAGTTAAAATTTTTGGTGGTTTCTTGTTCAGTCCATAGGCCTACATCATGTGGCAAACCGGTGAGCATGTGGCTCTATTAGTATAGGAGATACCTGAAAACATATCACACTTTTCATCATAGTGCTTTTACCAATGCATAAAATGCATGGAGAAGTCATTTCGAATGACTGGTCCTCAGTGTTGTGAGAACGATGACTGGTTAAAATTTTTGGTGGTTTCTTGTTCAGTCCATAGGCCTACATCATGTGGCAAACCGGTGAGCATGTGGCTCTATTAGTATAGGAGATACCTGAAAACATATCACACTTTTCATCATAGTGCTTTTACCAATGCATAAAATGCATGGAGAAGTCATTTCGAATGACTGGTCCTCAGTGTTGTGAGAACGATGACTGGTTAAAATTTTTGGTGGTTTCTTGTTCAGTCCATAGGCCTACATCATGTGGCAAACCGGTGAGCATGTGGCTCTATTAGTATAGGAGATACCTGAAAACATATCACACTTTTCATCATAGTGCTTTTACCAATGCAGAAAATGCATGGAGAAGTCATTTCGAATGACTGGTCCTCAGTGTTGTGAGAATGATGACTGGTTAAAATTTTTGGTGGTTTCTTGTTCAGTCCATAGGCCTACATCATGTGGCAAACCGGTGAGCATGTGGCTCTATTAGTATAGGAGATACCTGAAAACATATAACACTTTTCATCATAGTGCTTTTACCAATGCATAAAATGCATGGAGAAGTCATTTCGAATGACTGGTCCTCAGTGTTGTTAGAACGATGACTGGTTAAAATTTTTGGTGGTTTCTTGTTCAGTCCATAGGCCTACATCATGTGGTAAACCGGTGAGCATGTGGCTCTATTAGTATAGGAGATACCTGAAAACATATCACACTTTTCATCATAGTGCTTTTACCAATGCATAAAATGCATGGAGAAGTCAATTCGAATGACTGGTCCTCAGTGTTGTGAGAACGATGACTGGTTAAAATTTTTGGTGGTTTCTTGTTCAGTCCATGGGCCTACATCATGTGGCAAACCAGTGAGCATGTGACTCTATTAGTATAGGAGATACCTGAAAACATATCACACTTTTCATCATAGTGCTTTTACCAATGCATAAAATGCATGGAGAAGTCATTTCGAATGACTGGTCCTCAGTGTTGTGAGAATGATGACTGGTTAAAATTTTTGGTGGTTTCTTGTTCAGTCCATAGGCCTACATCATGTGGCAAACCGGTGAGCATGTGGCTCTATTAGTATAGGAGATACCTGAAAACATATCACACTTTTCATCATAGTGCTTTTACCAATGCATAAAATGCATGGAGAAGTCATTTCGAATGACTGGTCCTCAGTGTTGTGAGAACGATGACTGGTTAAAATTTTTGGTCGTTTCATGTTCAGTCCATAGGCCTACATCATGTGGCAAACCGGTGAGCATGTGGCTCTATTAGTTTAGGAGATACCTGAAAACATATCACACTTTTCATCATAGTGCTTTTACCAATGCATAAAATGCATGGAGAAGTCATTTCGAATGACTGGTCCTCAGTGTTGTGAGAACGATGACTGGTTAAAATTTTTGGTGGTTTCTTGTTCAGTCCATAGGCCTACATCATGTGGCAAACCGGTGAGCATGTGGCTCTATTAGTATAGGAGATACCTGAAAACATATCACACTTTTCATCATAGTGCTTTTACCAATGCATAAAATGCATGGAGAAGTCATTTCGAATGACTGGTCCTCAGTGTTGTGAGAACGATGACTGGTTAAAATTTTTGGTGATTTCTTGTTCAGTCCATAGGCCTACATCATGTGGCAAACCAGTGAGCATGTGGCTCTATTAGTATAGGAGATACCTGAAAACATATCACACTTTTCATCATAGTGCTTTTACCAATGCATAAAATGCATGGAGAAGTCATTTCGAATGACTGGTCCTCAGTGTTGTGAGAACGATGACTGGTTAAAATTTTTGGTGGTTTCTTGTTCAGTCCATAGGCCTACATCATGTGGCAAACCGGTGAGCATGTGGCTCTATTAGTATAGGAGATACCTGAAAACATATTACACTGTTACCCATAAAGGCAACAGGTTTCTGCTAATAACCAAGAAAAATTATCTTTCACAATTGGTGCAGAATCCAACCAGAGGAGCAGCACTTTTAGACCTAATACTATCTAATAGACCTGACAGAATAACAAATCTGCAGGTGGTTGGGCATTTAGGA
The DNA here is from genome assembly GCF_032444005.1 of Ranitomeya imitator. NCBI lineage: Eukaryota > Metazoa > Chordata > Amphibia > Anura > Dendrobatidae > Ranitomeya > Ranitomeya imitator. Next base: position 240,426 of record NW_027194042.1, read on the forward strand.
AATAGCGACCACAATATTGTGCAGTTTCACCTGTCTTTCACTAGGGGGACTTGTCAGGGAGTCACAAAAACATTGAACTTTAGGAAGGCAAAGTTTGAACAGCTTAGAGATGCCCTTAATCTGGTAGACTGGGACAATATCCTCAGAAATGAGAATACAGATAATAAATGGGAAATGTTTAAGAACATCCTAAATAGGCAGTGTAAGCGGTTTATACCTTGTGGGAATAAAAGGACTAGAAATAGGAAAAACCCAATGTGGCTAAACAAAGAAGTAAGACAGGCAATTAACAGTAAAAAGAAAGCATTTGCACTACTAAAGCAGGATGGCACCATTGAAGCTCTAAAAAACTATAGGGAGAAAAATACTTTAACTAAAAAACTAATTAAAGCTGCCAAAAAGGAAACAGAGAAGCACATTGCTAAGGAGAGTAAAACTAATCCCAAACTGTTCTTCAACTATATCAATAGTAAAAGAATAAAAACTGAAAATGTAGGCCCCTTAAAAAATAGTGAGGAAAGAATGGTTGTAGATGACGAGGAAAAAGCTAACATATTAAACACCTTCTTCTCCACGGTATTCACGGTGGAAAATGAAATGCTAGGTGAAATCCCAAGAAACAATGAAAACCCTATATTAAGGGTCACCAATCTAACCCAAGAAGAGGTGCGAAACCGGCTAAATAAGATTAAAATAGATAAATCTCCGGGTCCGGATGGCATACACCCACGAGTACTAAGAGAACTAAGTAATGTAATAGATAAACCATTATTTCTTATTTTTAGTGACTCTATAGCGACAGGGTCTGTTCCGCAGGACTGGCGCATAGCAAATGTGGTGCCAATATTCAAAAAGGGCTCTAAAAGTGAACCTGGAAATTATAGGCCAGTAAGTCTAACCTCTATTGTTGGTAAAATATTTGAAGGGTTTCTGAGGGATGTTATTCTGGATTATCTCAATGAGAATAACTGTTTAACTCCATATCAGCATGGGTTTATGAGAAATCGCTCCTGTCAAACCAATCTAATCAGTTTTTATGAAGAGGTAAGCTATAGACTGGACCACGGTGAGTCATTGGACGTGGTATATCTCGATTTTTCCAAAGCGTTTGATACCGTGCCGCACAAGAGGTTGGTACACAAAATGAGAATGCTTAGTCTGGGGGAAAATGTGTGTAAATGGGTTAGTAACTGGCTTAGTGATAGAAAGCAGAGGGTGGTTATAAATGGTATAGTCTCTAACTGGGTCGCTGTGACCAGTGGGGTACCGCAGGGGTCAGTATTGGGACCTGTTCTCTTCAACATATTCATTAATGATCTGGTAGAAGGTTTACACAGTAAAATATCGATATTTGCAGATGATACAAAACTATGTAAAGCAGTTAATACAAGAGAAGATAGTATTCTGCTACAGATGGATCTGGATAAGTTGGAAACTTGGGCTGAAAGGTGGCAGATGAGGTTTAACAATGATAAATGTAAGGTTATACACATGGGAAGAGGGAATCAATATCACCATTACACACTGAACGGGAAACCACTGGGTAAATCTGACAGGGAGAAGGACTTGGGGATCCTAGTTAATGATAAACTTACCTGGAGCAGCCAGTGCCAGGCAGCAGCTGCCAAGGCAAACAGGATCATGGGGTGCATTAAAAGAGGTCTGGATACACATGATGAGAGCATTATACTGCCTCTGTACAAATCCCTAGTTAGACCGCACATGGAGTACTGTGTCCAGTTTTGGGCACCGGTGCTCAGGAAGGATATAATGGAACTAGAGAGAGTACAAAGGAGGGCAACAAAATTAATAAAGGGGATGGGAGAACTACAATACCCAGATAGATTAGCGAAATTAGGATTATTTAGTCTAGAAAAAAGACGACTGAGGGGCGATCTAATAACCATGTATAAGTATATAAGGGGACAATACAAATATCTCGCTGAGGATCTGTTTATACCAAGGAAGGTGACGGGCACAAGGGGGCATTCTTTGCGTCTGGAGGAGAGAAGGTTTTTCCACCAACATAGAAGAGGATTCTTTACTGTTAGGGCAGTGAGAATCTGGAATTGCTTGCCTGAGGAGGTGGTGATGGCGAACTCAGTCGAGGGGTTCAAGAGAGGCCTGGATGTCTTCCTGGAGCAGAACAATATTGTATCATACAATTATTAGGTTCTGTAGAAGGACGTAGATCTGGGTATTTATTATGATGGAATATAGGCTGAACTGGATGGACAAATGTCTTTTTTCGGCCTTACTAACTATGTTACTATGTTACTATGTTACTTTTCATCATAGTGCTTTTACCAATGCATAAAATGCATGGAGAAGTCATTTCGAATGACTGGTCCTCAGTGTTGTGAGAACGATGACTGGTTAAAATTTTTGGTGGTTTCTTGTTCAGTCCATAGGCCTACATCATGTGGCAAACCGGTGAGCATGTGGCTCTATTAGTATAGGAGATACCTGAAAACATATCACACTTTTCATCATAGTGCTTTTACCAATGCATAAAATGCATGGAGAAGTCATTTCGAATGACTGGTCCTCAGTGTTGTGAGAACGATGACTGGTTAAAATTTTTGGTGGTTTCTTGTTCAGTCCATATGCCTACATCATGTGGCAAACCGGTGAGCATGTGGCTCTATTAGTATAGGAGATACCTGAAAACATATCACACTTTTCATCATAGTGCTTTTACCAATGCATAAAATGCATGGAGAAGTCATTTCGAATGACTGGTCCTCAGTGTTGTGAGAACGATGACTGGTTAAAATTTTTGGTGGTTTCTTGTTCAGTCCATAGGCCTACATCATGTGGCAAACCGGTGAGCATGTGGCTCTATTAGTATAGGAGATACCTGAAAACATATCACACTTTTCATCATAGTGCTTTTACCAATGCATAAAATGCATGGAGAAGTAATTTCGAATGACTGGTCCTCAGTGTTGTGAGAACGATGACTGGTTAAAATTTTTGGTGGTTTCTTGTTCAGTCCATATGCCTACATCATGTGGCAAACCGGTGAGCATGTGGCTCTATTAGTATAGGAGATACCTGAAAACATATCACACTTTTCATCACAGTGCTTTTACCAATGCATAAAATGCATGGAGAAGTCATTTCGAATGACTGGTCCTCAGTGTTGTGAGAACGATGACTGGTTAAAATTTTTGGTGGTTTCTTGTTCAGTCCATAGGCCTACATCATGTGGCAAAGCGGTGAGCATGTGGCTCTATTAGTATAGGAGATACCTGAAAACATATCACACTTTTCATCATAGTGCTTTTACCAATGCATAAAATGCATGGAGAAGTCATTTCGAATGACTGGTCCTCAGTGTTGTGAGAACGATGACTGGTTAAAATTTTTGGTGGTTTCTTGTTCAGTCCATAGGCCTACATCATGTGGCAAACCGGTGAGCATGTGGCTCTATTAGTATAGGAGATACCTGAAAACATATCACACTTTTCATCATAGTGCTTTTACCAATGCATAAAATGCATGGAGAAGTCATTTCGAATGACTGGTCCTCAGTGTTGTGAGAACGATGACTGGTTAAAATTTTTGGTGGTTTCTTGTTCAGTCCATAGGCCTACATCATGTGGCAAACCGGTGAGCATGTGGCTCTATTAGTATAGGAGATACCTGAAAACATATCACACTTTTCATCATAGTGCTTTTACCAATGCATAAAATGCATGGAGAAGTCATTTCGAATGACTGGTCCTCAGTGTTGTGAGAACGATGACTGGTTAAAATTTTTGGTGGTTTCTTGTTCAGTCCATAGGCCTACATCATGTGGCAAACCAGTGAGCATGTGGCTCTATTAGTATAGGAGATACCTGAAAACATATCACACTTTTCATCATAGTGCTTTTACCAATGCATAAAATGCATGGAGAAGTCATTTCGAATGACTGGTCCTCAGTGTTGTGAGAACGATGACTGGTTAAAATTTTTGGTGGTTTCTTGTTCAGTCCATAGGCCTACATCATGTGGCAAACCGGTGAGCATGTGGCTCTATTAGTATAGGAGATACCTGAAAACATATCACACTTTTCATCATAGTGCTTTTACCAATGCATAAAATGCATGGAGAAGTCATTTCGAATGACTGGTCCTCAGTGTTGTGAGAACGATGACTGGTTAAAATTTTTGGTGGTTTCTTGTTCAGTCCATAGGCCTACATCATGTGGCAAACCGGTGAGCATGTGGCTCTATTAGTATAGGAGATACCTGAAAACATATCACACTTTTCATCATAGTGCTTTTACCAATGCATAAAATGCATGGAGAAGTCATTTCGAATGACTGGTCCTCAGTGTTGTGAGAACGATGACTGGTTAAAATTTTTGGTGGTTTCTTGTTCAGTCCATAGGCCTACATCATGTGGCAAACCGGTGAGCATGTGGCTCTATTAGTATAGGAGATACCTGAAAACATATCACACTTTTCATCATAGTGCTTTTACCAATGCATAAAATGCATGGAGAAGTCATTTCGAATGACTGGTCCTCAGTGTTGTGAGAACGATGACTGGTTAAAATTTTTGGTGGTTTCTTGTTCAGTCCATAGGCCTACATCATGTGGCAAACCGGTGAGCATGTGGCTCTATTAGTATAGGAGATACCTGAAAACATATCACACTTTTCATCATAGTGCTTTTACCAATGCATAAAATGCATGGAGAAGTCATTTCGAATGACTGGTCCTCAGTGTTGTAAGAACGATGACTGGTTAAAATTTTTGGTGGTTTCTTGTTCAGTCCATAGGCCTACATCATGTGGCAAACCGGTGAGCATGTGGCTCTATTAGTATAGGAGATACCTGAAAACATATCACACTTTTCATCATAGTGCTTTTACCAATGCATAAAATGCATGGAGAAATCATTTCGAATGACTGGTCCTCAGTGTTGTGAGAACGATGACTGGTTAAAATTTTTGGTGGTTTCTTGTTCAGTCCATAGGCCTACATCATGTGGCAAACCGGTGAGCATGTGGCTCTATTAGTATAGGAGATACCTGAAAACATATCACACTTTTCATCATAGTGCTTTTACCAATGCATAAAATGCATGGAGAAGTCATTTCGAATGACTGGTCCTCAGTGTTGTGAGAACGATGACTGGTTAAAATTTTTGGTGGTTTCTTGTTCAGTCCATAGGCCTACATCATGTGGCAAACCGGTGAGCATGTGGCTCTATTAGTATAGGAGATACCTGAAAACATATCACACTTTTCATCATAGTGCTTTTACCAATGCATAAAATGCATGGAGAAGTCATTTCGAATGACTGGTCCTCAGTGTTGTGAGTACGATGACTGGTTAAAATTTTTGGTGGTTTCTTGTTCAGTCCATAGGCCTACATCATGTGGCAAACCGGTGAGCATGTGGCTCCATTAGTATAGGAGATACCTGAAAACATATCACACTTTTCATCATAGTGCTTTTACCAATGCATAAAATGCATGGAGAAGTCATTTCGAATGACTGGTCCTCAGTGTTGTGAGAACGATGACTGGTTAAAATTTTTGGTGGTTTCTTGTTCAGTCCATAGGCCTACATCATGTGGCAAACCGGTGAGCATGTGGCTCTATTAGTATAGGAGATACCTGAAAACATATCACACTTTTCATCATAGTGCTTTTACCAATGCATAAAATGCATGGAGAAGTCATTTCGAATGACTGGTCCTCAGTGTTGTGAGAACGATGACTGGTTAAAATTTTTGGTGGTTTCTTGTTCAGTCCATAGGCCTACATCATGTGGCAAACCGGTGAGCATGTGGCTCTATTAGTATAGGAGATACCTGAAAACATATCACACTTTTCATCATAGTGCTTTTACCAATGCATAAAATGCATGGAGAAGTCATTTCGAATGACTGGTCCTCAGTGTTGTGAGAACGATGACTGGTTAAAATTTTTGGTGGTTTCTTGTTCAGTCCATAGGCCTACATCATGTGGCAAACCGGTGAGCATGTGGCTCTATTAGTATAGGAGATACCTGAAAACATATCACACTTTTCATCATAGTGCTTTTACCAATGCATAAAATGCATGGAGAAGTCATTTCGAATGACTGGTCCTCAGTGTTGTAAGAACGATGACTGGTTAAAATTTTTGGTGGTTTCTTGTTCAGTCCATAGGCCTACATCATGTGGCAAACCGGTGAGCATGTGGCTCTATTAGTATAGGAGATACCTGAAAACATATCACACTTTTCATCATAGTGCTTTTACCAATGCATAAAATGCATGGAGAAATCATTTCGAATGACTGGTCCTCAGTGTTGTGAGAACGATGACTGGTTAAAATTTTTGGTGGTTTCTTGTTCAGTCCATAGGCCTACATCATGTGGCAAACCGGTGAGCATGTGGCTCTATTAGTATAGGAGATACCTGAAAACATATCACACTTTTCATCATAGTGCTTTTACCAATGCATAAAATGCATGGAGAAGTCATTTCGAATGACTGGTCCTCAGTGTTGTGAGAACGATGACTGGTTAAAATTTTTGGTGGTTTCTTGTTCAGTCCATAGGCCTACATCATGTGGCAAACCGGTGAGCATGTGGCTCTATTAGTATAGGAGATACCTGAAAACATATCACACTTTTCATCATAGTGCTTTTACCAATGCATAAAATGCATGGAGAGGTCATTTCGAATGACTGGTCCTCAGTGTTGTGAGTACGATGACTGGTTAAAATTTTTGGTGGTTTCTTGTTCAGTCCATAGGCCTACATCATGTGGCAAACCGGTGAGCATGTGGCTCCATTAGTATAGGAGATACCTGAAAACATATCACACTTTTCATCATAGTGCTTTTACCAATGCATAAAATGCATGGAGAAGTCATTTCGAATGACTGGTCCTCAGTGTTGTGAGAACGATGACTGGTTAAAATTTTTGGTGGTTTCTTGTTCAGTCCATAGGCCTACATCATGTGGCAAACCGGTGAGCATGTGGCTCTATTAGTATAGGACATACCTGAAAACATATCACACTTTTCATCATAGTGCTTTTACCAATGCATAAAATGCATGGAGAAGTCATTTCGAATGACTAGTCCTCAGTGTTGTGAGAACGATGACTGGTTAAAATTTTTGGTGGTTTCTTGTTCAGTCCATAGGCCTACATCATGTGGCAAACCGGTGAGCATGTGGCTCTATTAGTATAGGAGATACCTGAAAGCATATCACACTTTTCATCATAGTGCTTTTACCAATGCATAAAATGCATGGAGAAGTCATTTCGAATGACTGGTCCTCAGTGTTGTGAGAACGATGACTGGTTAAAATTTTTGGTGGTTTCTTGTTCAGTCCATGGGCCTACATCATGTGGCAAACCGGTGAGCATGTGACTCTATTAGTATAGGAGATACCTGAAAACATATCACACTTTTCATCATAGTGCTTTTACCAATGCATAAAATGCATGGAGAAGTCATTTCGAATGACTGGTCCTCAGTGTTGTGAAAACGATGACTGGTTAAAATTTTTGGTGGTTTCTTGTTCAGTCCATGGGCCTACATCATGTGGTAAACCGGTGAGCATGTGGCTCTATTAGTATAGGAGATAACTTAAAACATATCACACTTTTCATCATAGTGCTTTTACCAATGCATAAAATGCATGGAGAAGTCATTTCGAATGACTGGTCCTCAGTGTTGTGAGAACGATGACTGGTTAAAATTTTTGGTGGTTTCTTGTTCAGTCCATAGGCCTACATCATGTGGCAAACCGGTGAGCATGTGGCTCTATTAGTATAGGAGATACCTGAAAACATATCACACTTTTCATCATAGTGCTTTTACCAATGCATAAAATGCATGGAGAAGTCATTTCGAATGACTGGTCCTCAGTGTTGTGAGAACGATGACTGGTTAAAATTTTTGGTGGTTTCTTGTTCAGTCCATAGGCCTACATCATGTGGCAAACCGGTGAGCATGTGGTTCTATTAGTATAGGAGATACCTGAAAACATATCACACTTTTCATCATAGTGCTTTTACCAATGCATAAAATGCATGGAGAAGTCATTTCGAATGACTGGTCCTCAGTACTGTGAGAACGATGACTGGTTAAAATTTTTGGTGGTTTCTTGTTCAGTCCATAGGCCTACATCATGTGGCAAACCGGTGAGCATGTGGCTCTATTAGTATAGGAGATACCTGAAAACATATCACACTTTTCATCATAGTGCTTTTACCAATGCATAAAATGCATGGAGAAGTCATTTCGAATGACTGGTCCTCAGTGTTGTGAGAACGATGACTGGTTAAAATTTTTGGTGGTTTCTTGTTCAGTCCATGGGCCTACATCATGTGGCAAACCGGTGAGCATGTGGCTCTATTAGTATAGGAGATACCTGAAAACATATCACACTTTTCATCATAGTGCTTTTACCAATGCATAAAATGCATGGAGAAGTCATTTCGAATGACTGGATCTCAGTGTTGTGAGAACGATGACTGGTTAAAATTTTTGGTGATTTCTTGTTCAGTCCATAGGCCTACATCATGTGGCAAACCGGAGAGCATGTGGCTCTATTAGTATAGGAGATACCTGAAAACATATCACACTTTTCATCATAGTGCTTTTACCAATGCATAAAATGCATGGAGAAGTCATTTCGAATGACTGGTCCTCAGTGTTGTGAGAACGATGACTGGTTAAAATTTTTGGTGGTTTCTTGTTCAGTCCATAGGCCTACATCATGTGGCAAACCGGTGAGCATGTGGCTCTATTAGTATAGGAGATACCTGAAAACATCACACTTTTCATCATAGTGCTTTTACCAATGCATAAAATGCATGGAGAAGTCATTTCGAATGACTGGTCCTCAGTGTTGTGAGAACGATGACTGGTTAAAATTTTTGGTGGTTTCTTGTTCAGTCCATAGGCCTACATCATGTGGCAAACCGGTGAGCATGTGGCTCTATTAGTATAGGAGATACCTGAAAACATATCACACTTTTCATCATAGTGCTTTTACCAATGCATAAAATGCATGGAGAAGTCATTTCGAATGACTGGTCCTCAGTGTTGTGAGAACGATGACTGGTTAAAATTTTTGGAGGTTTCTTGTTCAGTCCATAGGCCTACATCATGTGGCAAACCGGTGAGCATGTGGCTCTATTAGTATAGGAGATACCTGAAAACATCACACTTTTCATCATAGTGCTTTTACCAATGCATAAAATGCATGGAGAAGTCATTTCGAATGACTGGACCTCAGTGTTGTGAGAATGATGACTGGTTAAAATTTTTGGTGGTTTCTTGTTCAGTCCATAGGCCTACATCATGTGGCAAACCGGTGAGCATGTGGCTCTATTAGTATAGGAGATACCTGAAAACATCACACTTTTCATCATAGTGCTTTTACCAATGCATAAAATGCATGGAGAAGTCATTTCGAATGACTGGTCCTCAGTGTTGTGAGTACGATGACTGGTTAAAATTTTTGGTGGTTTCTTGTTCAGTCCGTAGGCCTACATCATGTGGCAAACCGGTGAGCATGTGGCTCTATTAGTATAGGAGATACCTGAAAACATATCACACTTTTTATCATAGTGCTTTTACCAATGCATAAAATGCATGGAGAAGTCATTTCGAATGACTGGTCCTCAGTGTTGTGAGAACGATGACTGGTTAAAATTTTTGGTGGTTTCTTGTTCAGTCCATAGGCCTACATCATGTGGCAAACCGGTGAGCATGTGGCTCTATTAGTATAGCAGATACCTGAAAACATATCACACTTTTCATCATAGTGCTTTTACCAATGCATAAAATGCATGGAGAAGTCATTTCGAATGACTGGTCCTCAGTGTTGTGAGAACGATGACTGGTTAAAATTTTTGGTGGTTTCTTGTTCAGTCCATAGGCCTACATCATGTGGCAAACCGGTGAGCATGTGGCTCTATTAGTATAGGAGATACCTGAAAACATATCACACTTTTCATCATAGTGCTTTTACCAATGCATAAAATGCATGGAGAAGTCATTTCGAATGACTGGTCCTCAGTGTTGTGAGAACGATGACTGGTTAAAATTTTTGGTGGTTTCTTGTTCAGTCCATAGGCCTACATCATGTGGCAAACCGGTGAGCATGTGGCTCTATTAGTATAGGAGATACCTGAAAGCATATCACACTTTTCATCATAGTGCTTTTACCAATGCATAAAATGCATGGAGAAGTCATTTCGAATGACTGGTCCTCAGTGTTGTGAGAACGATGACTGGTTAAAATTTTTGGTGGTTTCTTGTTCAGTCCATAGGCCTACATCATGTGGCAAACCGGTGAGCATGTGGCTCTATTAGTATAGGAGATACCTGAAAACATATCACACTTTTCATCATAGTGCTTTTACCAATGCATAAAATGCATGGAGAAGTCATTTCGAATGACTGGTCCTCAGTGTTGTGAGAACGATGACTGGTTAAAATTTTTGGTGGTTTCTTGTTCAGTCCATAGGCCTACATCATGTGGCAAACCGGTGAGCATGTGGCTCTATTAGTATAGGAGATACCTGAAAACATATCACACTTTTCATCATAGTGCTTTTACCAATGCATAAAATGCATGGAGAAGTCATTTCGAATGACTGGTCCTCAGTGTTGTGAGAACGATGACTGGTTAAAATTTTTGGTGGTTTCTTGTTCAGTCCATAGGCCTACATCATGTGGCAAACCGGTGAGCATGTGGCTCTATTAGTATAGGAGATACCTGAAAACATATCACACTTTTCATCATAGTGCTTTTACCAATGCATAAAATGCATGGAGAAGTCATTTCGAATGACTGGTCCTCAGTGTTGTGAGAACGATGACTGGTTAAAATTTTTGGTGGTTTCTTGTTCAGTCCATGGGCCTACATCATGTGGCAAACCGGTGAGAATGTGGCTCTATTAGTATAGGAGATACCTGAAAACATATCACACTTTTCATCATAGTGCTTTTACCAATGCATAAAATGCATGGAGAAGTCATTTCGAATGACTGGTCCTCAGTGTTGTGAGAACGATGACTGGTTAAAATTTTTGGTGGTTTCTTGTTCAGTCCATAGGCCTACATCATGTGGCAAACCGGTGAGCATGTGGCTCTATTAGTATAGGAGATACCTGAAAACATATCACACTTTTCATCATAGTGCTTTTACCAATGCATAAAATGCATGGAGAAGTCATTTCGAATGACTGGTCCTCAGTGTTGTGAGAACGATGACTGGTTAAAATTTTTGGTGGTTTCTTGTTCAGTCCATAGGCCTACATCATGTGGCAAACCGGTGAGCATGTGGCTCTATTAGTATAGGAGATACCTGAAAACATATCACACTTTTCATCATAGTGCTTTTACCAATGCATAAAATGCATGGAGAAGTCATTTCGAATGACTGGTCCTCAGTGTTGTGAGAACGATGACTGGTTAAAATTTTTGGTGGTTTCTTGTTCAGTCCATATGCCTACATCATGTGGCAAACCGGTGAGCATGTGGCTCTATTAGTATAGGAGATACCTGAAAACATATCACGCTTTTCATCATAGTGCTTTTACCAATGCATAAAATGCATGGAGAAGTCATTTCGAATGACTGGTCCTCAGTGTTGTGAGAACGATGACTGGTTAAAATTTTTGGTGGTTTCTTGTTCAGTCCATATGCCTACATCATGTGGCAAACCGGTGAGCATGTGGCTCTATTAGTATAGGATATACCTGAAAACATATCACACTTTTCATCATAGTGCTTTTACCAATGCATAAAATGCATGGAGAAGTCATTTCGAATGACTGGTCCTCAGTGTTGTGAGAACGATGACTGGTTAAAATTTTTGGTGGTTTCTTGTTCAGTCCATAGGCCTACATCATGTGGCAAACCGGTGAGCATGTGGCTCTATTAGTATAGGAGATACCTGAAAACATATCACACTTTTCATCATAGTGCTTTTACCAATGCAGAAAATGCATGGAGAAGTCATTTCGAATGACTGGTCCTCAGTGTTGTGAGAAAGATGACTGGTTAAAATTTTTGGTGGTTTCTTGTTCAGTCCATAGGCCTACATCATGTGGCAAACCGGTGAGCATGTGGCTCTATTAGTATAGGAGATACCTGAAAACATATCACACTTTTCATCATAGTGCTTTTACCAATGCATAAAATGCATGGAGAAGTCATTTCGAATGACTGGTCCTCAGTGTTGTGAGAACGATGACTGGTTAACATTTTTGGTGGTTTCTTGTTCAGTCCATAGGCCTACATCATGTGGCAAACCGGTGAGCATGTGGCTCTATTAGTATAGGAGTTACCTGAAAACATATCACACTTTTCATCATAGTGCTTTTACCAATGCATAAAATGCATGGAGAAGTCATTTCGAATGACTGGTCCTCAGTGTTGTGAGAACGATGACTGGTTAAAATTTTGGTGGTTTCTTGTTCAGTCCATAGGCCTACATCATGTGGCAAACCGGTGAGCATGTGGCTCTATTAGTATAGGAGATACCTGAAAACATATCACACTTTTCATCATAGTGCTTTTACCAATGCATAAAATGCATGGAGAAGTCAATTCGAATGACTGGTCCTCAGTGTTGTGAGAACGATGACTGGTTAAAATTTTTGGTGGTTTCTTGTTCAGTCCATGGGCCTACATCATGTGGCAAACCGGTGAGCATGTGGCTCTATTAGTATAGGAGATACCTGAAAACATATCACACTTTTCATCATAGTGCTTTTACCAATGCATAAAATGCATGGAGAAGTCATTTCGAATGACTGGTCCTCAGTGTTGTGAGAACGATGACTGGTTAACATTTTTGGTGGTTTCTTGTTCAGTCCATAGGCCTACATCATGTGGCAAACCGGTGAGCATGTGGCTCTATTAGTATAGGAGATACCTGAAAACATATCACACTTTTCATCATAGTGCTTTTACCAATGCATAAAATGCATGGAGAAGTCATTTCGAATGACTGGTCCTCAGTGTTGTGAGAACGATGACTGGTTAAAATTTTGGTGGTTTCTTGTTCAGTCCATAGGCCTACATCATGTGGCAAACCGGTGAGCATGTGGCTCTATTAGTATAGGAGATACCTGAAAACATATCACACTTTTCATCATAGTGCTTTTACCAATGCATAAAATGCATGGAGAAGTCAATTCGAATGACTGGTCCTCAGTGTTGTGAGAACGATGACTGGTTAAAATTTTTGGTGGTTTCTTGTTCAGTCCATGGGCCTACATCATGTGGCAAACCGGTGAGCATGTGACTCTATTAGTATAGGAGATACCTGAAAACATATCACACATTTCATCATAGTGCTTTTACCAATGCATAAAATGCATGGAGAAGTCATTTCGAATGACTGGTCCTCAGTGTTGTGAGAACGATGACTCGTTAAAATTTTTGGTGGTTTCTTGTTCAGTCCATGGGCCTACATCATGTGGCAAACCGGTGAGCATGTGGCTCTATTAGTATAGGAGATAACTGAAAACATATCACACTTTTCATCATAGTGCTTTTACCAATGCATAAAATGCATGGAGAAGTCATTTCGAATGACTGGTCCTCAGTGTTGTGAGAACGATGACTGGTTAAAATTTTTGGTGGTTTCTTGTTCAGTCCATAGGCCTACATCATGTGGCAAACCGGTGAGCATGTGGCTCTATTAGTATAGGAGATACCTGAAAACATATCACACTTTTCATCATAGTGCTTTTACCAATGCATAAAATGCATGGAGAAGTCATTTCGAATGACTGGTCCTCAGTGTTGTGAGAACGATGACTGGTTAAAATTTTGGTGGTTTCTTGTTCAGTCCATAGGCCTACATCATGTGGCAAACCGGTGAGCATGTGGCTCTATTAGTATAGGAGATACCTGAAAACATATCACACTTTTCATCATAGTGCTTTTACCAATGCATAAAATGCATGGAGAAGTCAATTCGAATGACTGGTCCTCAGTGTTGTGAGAACGATGACTGGTTAAAATTTTTGGTGGTTTCTTGTTCAGTCCATGGGCCTACATCATGTGGCAAACCGGTGAGCATGTGGCTCTATTAGTATAGGAGATACCTGAAAACATATCACACTTTTCATCATAGTGCTTTTACCAATGCATAAAATGCATGGAGAAGTCATTTCGAATGACTGGTCCTCAGTGTTGTGAGAACGATGACTGGTTAAAATTTTTGGTGGTTTCTTGTTCAGTCCATAGGCCTACATCATGTGGCAAACCGGTGAGCATGTGGCTCTATTAGTATAGGAGATACCTGAAAACATATCACACTTTTCATCATAGTGCTTTTACCAATGCATAAAATGCATGGAGAAGTCATTTCGAATGACTGGTCCTCAGTGTTGTGAGAACGATGACTGGTTAAAATTTTTGGTGGTTTCTTGTTCAGTCCATAGGCCTACATCATGTGGCAAACCGGTGAGCATGTGGCTCTATTAGTATAGGAGATACCTGAAAACATATCACACTTTTCATCATAGTGCTTTTACCAATGCATAAAATGCATGGAGAAGTCATTTCGAATGACTGGTCCTCAGTGTTGTGAGAACGATGACTGGTTAAAATTTTTGGTGGTTTCTTGTTCAGTCCATGGGCCTACATCATGTGGCAAACCGGTGAGAATGTGGCTCTATTAGTATAGGAGATACCTGAAAACCTATCACACTTTTCATCATAGTGCTTTTACCAATGCATAAAATGCATGGAGAAGTCATTTCGAATGACTGGTCCTCAGTGTTGTGAGAACGATGACTGGTTAAAATTTTTGGTGGTTTCTTGTTCAGTCCATAGGCCTACATCATGTGGCAAACCGGTGAGCATGTGGCTCTATTAGTATAGGAGATACCTGAAAACATATCACACTTTTCATCATAGTGCTTTTACCAATGCATAAAATGCATGGAGAAGTCATTTCGAATGACTGGTCCTCAGTGTTGTGAGAACGATGACTGGTTAAAATTTTTGGTGGTTTCTTGTTCAGTCCATAGGCCTACATCATGTGGCAAACCGGTGAGCATGTGGCTCTATTAGTATAGGAGATACCTGAAAACATATCACACTTTTCATCATAGTGCTTTTACCAATGCATAAAATGCATGGAGAAGTCATTTCGAATGACTGGTCCTCAGTGTTGTGAGAACGATGACTGGTTAAAATTTTTGGTGGTTTCTTGTTCAGTCCATATGCCTACATCATGTGGCAAACCGGTGAGCATGTGGCTCTATTAGTATAGGAGATACCTGAAAACATATCACGCTTTTCATCATAGTGCTTTTACCAATGCATAAAATGCATGGAGAAGTCATTTCGAATGACTGGTCCTCAGTGTTGTGAGAACGATGACTGGTTAAAATTTTTGGTGGTTTCTTGTTCAGTCCATATGCCTACATCATGTGGCAAACCGGTGAGCATGTGGCTCTATTAGTATAGGATATACCTGAAAACATATCACACTTTTCATCATAGTGCTTTTACCAATGCATAAAATGCATGGAGAAGTCATTTCGAATGACTGGTCCTCAGTGTTGTGAGAACGATGACTGGTTAAAATTTTTGGTGGTTTCTTGTTCAGTCCATAGGCCTACATCATGTGGCAAACCGGTGAGCATGTGGCTCTATTAGTATAGGAGATACCTGAAAACATATCACACTTTTCATCATAGTGCTTTTACCAATGCAGAAAATGCATGGAGAAGTCATTTCGAATGACTGGTCCTCAGTGTTGTGAGAAAGATGACTGGTTAAAATTTTTGGTGGTTTCTTGTTCAGTCCATAGGCCTACATCATGTGGCAAACCGGTGAGCATGTGGCTCTATTAGTATAGGAGATACCTGAAAACATATCACACTTTTCATCATAGTGCTTTTACCAATGCATAAAATGCATGGAGAAGTCATTTCGAATGACTGGTCCTCAGTGTTGTGAGAACGATGACTGGTTAACATTTTTGGTGGTTTCTTGTTCAGTCCATAGGCCTACATCATGTGGCAAACCGGTGAGCATGTGGCTCTATTAGTATAGGAGATACCTGAAAACATATCACACTTTTCATCATAGTGCTTTTACCAATGCATAAAATGCATGGAGAAGTCATTTCGAATGACTGGTCCTCAGTGTTGTGAGAACGATGACTGGTTAAAATTTTGGTGGTTTCTTGTTCAGTCCATAGGCCTACATCATGTGGCAAACCGGTGAGCATGTGGCTCTATTAGTATAGGAGATACCTGAAAACATATCACACTTTTCCTGGACCACGGTGTGAATTACTGGTATGATGGACTCCTCGCCAGAGACGGACTACACCTCAACAAACCTGGGAAACACACATTCGCCAGAAGACTCGCTACACTCATCAGGAGGGCGTTAAACTAGAAGAAGAGGGGACGGGAAGAAAAACATTAGACTCGAACAAAGACGACCCAGGAAAACATACTCAGAAGGGAGGTAAGAACATTTCTAAAACAATCCACAGTGAGGAGATTGGAACAAAACAAAATCCTCTAAACTGCATGCTCGCAAACGCCAGAAGCCTGACAAACAAGATGGAAGAACTAGAAGCAGAAATATCTACAGGTAACTTTGACATAGTGGGAATAACCGAGACATGGTTAGATGAAAGCTATGACTGGGCAGTTAACTTACAGGGTTACAGTCTGTTTAGAAAGGATCGTAAAAATCGGAGAGGAGGAGGGGTTTGTCTCTATGTAAAGTCTTGTCTAAAGTCCACTTTAAGGGAGGATATTAGCGAAGGGAATGAGGATGTCGAGTCCATATGGGTTGAAATTCATGGAGGGAAAAATGGTAACAAAATTCTCATTGGGGTCTGTTACAAACCCCCAAATATAACAGAAAGCATGGAAAGTCTACTTCTAAAGCAGATAGATGAAGCTGCAACCCATAATGAGGTCCTGGTTATGGGGGACTTTAACTACCCGGATATTAACTGGGAAACAGAAACCTGTGAAACCCATAAAGGCAACAGGTTTCTGCTAATAACCAAGAAAAATTATCTTTCACAATTGGTGCAGAATCCAACCAGAGGAGCAGCACTTTTAGACCTAATACTATCTAATAGACCTGACAGAATAACAAATCTGCAGGTGGTTGGGCATTTAGGAAATAGCGACCACAATATTGTGCAGTTTCACCTGTCTTTCACTAGGGGGACTTGTCAGGGAGTCACAAAAACATTGAACTTTAGGAAGGCAAAGTTTGAACAGCTTAGAGATGCCCTTAATCTGGTAGACTGGGACAATATCCTCAGAAATGAGAATACAGATAATAAATGGGAAATGTTTAAGAACATCCTAAATAGGCAGTGTAAGCGGTTTATACCTTGTGGGAATAAAAGGACTAGAAATAGGAAAAACCCAATGTGGCTAAACAAAGAAGTAAGACAGGCAATTAACAGTAAAAAGAAAGCATTTGCACTACTAAAGCAGGATGGCACCATTGAAGCTCTAAAAAACTATAGGGAGAAAAATACTTTATCTAAAAAACTAATTAAAGCTGCCAAAAAGGAAACAGAGAAGCACATTGCTAAGGAGAGTAAAACTAATCCCAAACTGTTCTTCAACTATATCAATAGTAAAAGAATAAAAACTGAAAATGTAGGCCCCTTAAAAAATAGTGAGGAAAGAATGGTTGTAGATGACGAGGAAAAAGCTAACATATTAAACACCTTCTTCTCCACGGTATTCACGGTGGAAAATGAAATGCTAGGTGAAATCCCAAGAAACAATGAAAACCCTATATTAAGAGTCACCAATCTAACCCAAGAAGAGGTGCGAAACCGGCTAAATAAGATTAAAATAGATAAATCTCCGGGTCCGGATGGCATACACCCACGAGTACTAAGAGAACTAAGTAATGTAATAGATAAACCATTATTTCTTATTTTTAGTGACTCTATAGCGACAGGGTCTGTTCCGCAGGACTGGCGCATAGCAAATGTGGTGCCAATATTCAAAAAGGGCTCTAAAAGTGAACCTGGAAATTATAGGCCAGTAAGTCTAACCTCTATTGTTGGTAAAATATTTGAAGGGTTTCTGAGGGATGTTATTCTGGATTATCTCAATGAGAATAACTGTTTAACTCCATATCAGCATGGGTTTATGAGAAATCGCTCCTGTCAAACCAATCTAATCAGTTTTTATGAAGAGGTAAGCTATAGACTGGACCACGGTGAGTCATTGGACGTGGTATATCTCGATTTTTCCAAAGCGTTTGATACCGTGCCGCACAAGAGGTTGGTACACAAAATGAGAATGCTTGGTCTGGGGGAAAATGTGTGTAAATGGGTTAGTAACTGGCTTAGTGATAGAAAGCAGAGGGTGGTTATAAATGGTATAGTCTCTAACTGGGTCGCTGTGACCAGTGGGGTACCGCAGGGGTCAGTATTGGGACCTGTTCTCTTCAACATATTCATTAATGATCTGGTAGAAGGTTTACACAGTAAAATATCGATATTTGCAGATGATACAAAACTATGTAAAGCAGTTAATACAAGAGAAGATAGTATTCTGCTACAGATGGATCTGGATAAGTTGGAAACTTGGGCTGAAAGGTGGCAGATGAGGTTTAACAATGATAAATGTAAGGTTATACACATGGGAAGAGGGAATCAATATCACCATTACACACTGAACGGGAAACCACTGGGTAAATCTGACAGGGAGAAGGACTTGGGGATCCTAGTTAATGATAAACTTACCTGGAGCAGCCAGTGCCAGGCAGCAGCTGCCAAGGCAAACAGGATCATGGGGTGCATTAAAAGAGGTCTGGATACACATGATGAGAGCATTATACTGCCTCTGTACAAATCCCTAGTTAGACCGCACATGGAGTACTGTGTCCAGTTTTGGGCACCGGTGCTCAGGAAGGATATAATGGAACTAGAGAGAGTACAAAGGAGGGCAACAAAATTAATAAAGGGGATGGGAGAACTACAATACCCAGATAGATTAGCGAAATTAGGATTATTTAGTCTAGAAAAAAGACGACTGAGGGGCGATCTAATAACCATGTATAAGTATATAAGGGGACAATACAAATATCTCGCTGAGGATCTGTTTATACCAAGGAAGGTGACGGGCACAAGGGGGCATTCTTTGCGTCTGGAGGAGAGAAGGTTTTTCCACCAACATAGAAGAGGATTCTTTACTGTTAGGGCAGTGAGAATCTGGAATTGCTTGCCTGAGGAGGTGGTGATGGCGAACTCAGTCGAGGGGTTCAAGAGAGGCCTGGATGTCTTCCTGGAGCAGAACAATATTGTATCATACAATTATTAGGTTCTGTAGAAGGACGTAGATCTGGGGATTTATTATGATGGAATATAGGCTGAACTGGATGGACAAATGTCTTTTTTCGGCCTTACTAACTATGTTACTATGTTACTATGTTACTTTTCATCATAGTGCTTTTACCAATGCATAAAATGCATGGAGAAGTCAATTCGAATGACTGGTCCTCAGTGTTGTGAGAACGATGACTGGTTAAAATTTTTGGTGGTTTCTTGTTCAGTCCATGGGCCTACATCATGTGGCAAACCGGTGAGCATGTGGCTCTATTAGTATAGGAGATACCTGAAAACATATCACACTTTTCATCATAGTGCTTTTACCAATGCATAAAATGCATGGAGAAGTCATTTCGAATGACTGGTCCTCAGTGTTGTGAGAACGATGACTGGTTAACATTTTTGGTGGTTTCTTGTTCAGTCCATAGGCCTACATCATGTGGCAAACCGGTGAGCATGTGGCTCTATTAGTATAGGAGATACCTGAAAACATATCACACTTTTCATCATAGTGCTTTTACCAATGCATAAAATGCATGGAGAAGTCATTTCGAATGACTGGTCCTCAGTGTTGTGAGAACGATGACTGGTTAAAATTTTGGTGGTTTCTTGTTCAGTCCATAGGCCTACATCATGTGGCAAACCGGTGAGCATGTGGCTCTATTAGTATAGGAGATACCTGAAAACATATCACACTTTTCATCATAGTGCTTTTACCAATGCATAAAATGCATGGAGAAGTCAATTCGAATGACTGGTTCTCAGTGTTGTGAGAACGATGACTGGTTAAAATTTTTGGTGGTTTCTTGTTCAGTCCATGGGCCTACATCATGTGGCAAACCGGTGAGCATGTGACTCTATTAGTATAGGAGATACCTGAAAACATATCACACATTTCATCATAGTGCTTTTACCAATGCATAAAATGCATGGAGAAGTCATTTCGAATGACTGGTCCTCAGTGTTGTGAGAACGATGACTCGTTAAAATTTTTGGTGGTTTCTTGTTCAGTCCATGGGCCTACATCATGTGGCAAACCGGTGAGCATGTGGCTCTATTAGTATAGGAGATAACTGAAAACATATCACACTTTTCATCATAGTGCTTTTACCAATGCATAAAATGCATGGAGAAGTCATTTCGAATGACTGGTCCTCAGTGTTGTGAGAACGATGACTGGTTAAAATTTTTGGTGGTTTCTTGTTCAGTCCATAGGCCTACATCATGTGGCAAACCGGTGAGCATGTGGCTCTATTAGTATAGGAGATACCTGAAAACATATCACACTTTTCATCATAGTGCTTTTACCAATGCATAAAATGCATGGAGAAGTCATTTCGAATGACTGGTCCTCAGTGTTGTGAGAACGATGACTGGTTAAAATTTTGGTGGTTTCTTGTTCAGTCCATAGGCCTACATCATGTGGCAAACCGGTGAGCATGTGGCTCTATTAGTATAGGAGATACCTGAAAACATATCACACTTTTCATCATAGTGCTTTTACCAATGCATAAAATGCATGGAGAAGTCAATTCGAATGACTGGTCCTCAGTGTTGTGAGAACGATGACTGGTTAAAATTTTTGGTGGTTTCTTGTTCAGTCCATGGGCCTACATCATGTGGCAAACCGGTGAGCATGTGACTCTATTAGTATAGGAGATACCTGAAAACATATCACACTTTTCATCATAGTGCTTTTACCAATGCATAAAATGCATGGAGAAGTCATTTCGAATGACTGGTCCTCAGTGTTGTGAGAACGATGACTGGTTAAAATTTTTGGTGGTTTCTTGTTCAGTCCATGGGCCTACATCATGTGGCAAACCGGTGAGCATGTGGCTCTATTAGTATAGGAGATAACTGAAAACATATCACACTTTTCATCATAGTGCTTTTACCAATGCATAAAATGCATGGAGAAGTCATTTCGAATGATTGGTCCTCAGTGTTGTGAGAACGATGACTGGTTAAAATTTTTGGTGGTTTCTTGTTCAGTCCATAGGCCTACATCATGTGGCAAACCGGTGAGCATGTGGCTCTATTAGTATAGGAGATACCTGAAAACATATCACACTTTTCATCATAGTGCTTTTACCAATGCATAAAATGCATGGAGAAGTCATTTCGAATGACTGGTCCTCAGTGTTGTGAGAACGATGACTGGTTAAAATTTTTGGTGGTTTCTTGTTCAGTCCATAGGCCTACATCATGTGGCAAACCGGTGAGCATGTGGCTCTATTAGTATAGGAGATACCTGAAAACATATCACACTTTTCATCATAGTGCTTTTACCAATGCATAAAATGCATGGAGAAGTCATTTCGAATGACTGGTCCTCAGTGTTGTGAGAACGATGACTGGTTAAAATTTTTGGTGGTTTCTTGTTCAGTCCATAGGCCTACATCATGTGGCAAACCGGTGAGCATGTGGCTCTATTAGTATAGGAGATACCTGAAAGCATATCACACTTTTCATCATAGTGCTTTTACCAATGCATAAAATGCATGGAGAAGTCATTTCGAATGACTGGTCCTCAGTGTTGTGAGAACGATGACTGGTTAAAATTTTTGGTGGTTTCTTGTTCAGTCCATGGGCCTACATCATGTGGCAAACCGGTGAGCATGTGACTCTATTAGTATAGGAGATACCTGAAAACATATCACACTTTTCATCATAGTGCTTTTACCAATGCATAAAATGCATGGAGAAGTCATTTCGAATGACTGGTCCTCAGTGTTGTGAGAACGATGACTGGTTAAAATTTTTGGTGGTTTCTTGTTCAGTCCATGGGCCTACATCATGTGGCAAACCGGTGAGCATGTGGCTCTATTAGTATAGGAGATAACTGAAAACATATCACACTTTTCATCATAGTGCTTTTACCAATGCATAAAATGCATGGAGAAGTCATTTCGAATGACTGGTCCTCAGTGTTGTGAGAACGATGACTGGTTAAAATTTTTGGTGGTTTCTTGTTCAGTCCATATGCCTACATCATGTGGCAAACCGGTGAGCATGTGGCTCTATTAGTATAGGAGATACCTGAAAACATATCACACTTTTCATCATAGTGCTTTTACCAATGCATAAAATGCATGGAGAAGTCATTTCGAATGACTGGTCCTCAGTGTTGTGAGAACGATGACTGGTTAAAATTTTGGTGGTTTCTTGTTCAGTCCATAGGCCTACATCATGTGGCAAACCGGTGAGCATGTGGCTCTATTAGTATAGGAGATACCTGAAAACATATCACACTTTTCATCATAGTGCTTTTACCAATGCATAAAATGCATGGAGAAGTCAATTCGAATGACTGGTCCTCAGTGTTGTGAGAACGATGACTGGTTAAAATTTTTGGTGGTTTCTTGTTCAGTCCATGGGCCTACATCATGTGGCAAACCGGTGAGCATGTGACTCTATTAGTATAGGAGATACCTGAAAACATATCACACTTTTCATCATAGTGCTTTTACCAATGCATAAAATGCATGGAGAAGTCATTTCGAATGACTGGTCCTCAGTGTTGTGAGAACGATGACTGGTTAAAATTTTTGGTGGTTTCTTGTTCAGTCCATGGGCCTACATCATGTGGCAAACCGGTGAGCATGTGGCTCTATTAGTATAGGAGATAACTGAAAACATATCACACTTTTCATCATAGTGCTTTTACCAATGCATAAAATGCATGGAGAAGTCATTTCGAATGACTGGTCCTCAGTGTTGTGAGAACGATGACTGGTTAAAATTTTTGGTGGTTTCTTGTTCAGTCCATAGGCCTACATCATGTGGCAAACCGGTGAGCATGTGGCTCTATTAGTATAGGAGATACCTGAAAACATATCACACTTTTCATCATAGTGCTTTTACCAATGCATAAAATGCATGGAGAAGTCATTTCGAATGACTGGTCCTCAGTGTTGTGAGAACGATGACTGGTTAAAATTTTTGGTGGTTTCTTGTTCAGTCCATAGGCCTACATCATGTGGCAAACCGGTGAGCATGTGGCTCTATTAGTATAGGAGATACCTGAAAACATATCACACTTTTCATCATAGTGCTTTTACCAATGCATAAAATGCATGGAGAAGTCATTTCGAATGACTGGTCCTCAGTGTTGTGAGAACGATGACTGGTTAAAATTTTTGGTGGTTTCTTGTTCAGTCCATAGGCCTACATCATGTGGCAAACCGGTGAGCATGTGGCTCTATTAGTATAGGAGATACCTGAAAGCATATCACACTTTTCATCATAGTGCTTTTACCAATGCATAAAATGCATGGAGAAGTCATTTCGAATGACTGGTCCTCAGTGTTGTGAGAACGATGACTGGTTAAAATTTTTGGTGGTTTCTTGTTCAGTCCATAGGCCTACATCATGTGGCAAACCGGTGAGCATGTGGCTCTATTAGTATAGGAGATACCTGAAAACATATCACACTTTTCATCATAGTGCTTTTACCAATGCATAAAATGCATGGAGAAGTCATTTCGAATGACTGGTCCTCAGTGTTGTGAGAACGATGACTGGTTAAAATTTTTGGTGGTTTCTTGTTCAGTCCATAGGCCTACATCATGTGGCAAACCGGTGAGCATGTGGCTCTATTAGTATAGGAGATACCTGAAAACATATCACACTTTTCATCATAGTGCTTTTACCAATGCATAAAATGCATGGAGAAGTCATTTCGAATGACTGGTCCTCAGTGTTGTGAGAACGATGACTGGTTAAAATTTTTGGTGGTTTCTTGTTCAGTCCATGGGCCTACATCATGTGGCAAACCGGTGAGCATGTGGCTCTATTAGTATAGGAGATACCTGAAAACATATCACACTTTTCATCATAGTGCTTTTACCAATGCATAAAATGCATGGAGAAGTCATTTCGAATGACTGGTCCTCAGTGTTGTGAGAACGATGACTGGTTAAAATTTTTGGTGGTTTCTTGTTCAGTCCATAGGCCTACATCATGTGGCAAACCGGTGAGCATGTGGCTCTATTAGTATAGGAGATACCTGAAAACATATCACACTTTTCATCATAGTGCTTTTACCAATGCATAAAATGCATGGAGAAGTCATTTCGAATGACTGGTCCTCAGTGTTGTGAGAACGATGACTGGTTAAAATTTTTGGTGGTTTCTTGTTCAGTCCATAGGCCTACATCATGTGGCAAACTGGTGAGCATGTGGCTCTATTAGTATAGGAGATACTTGAAAACATATCACACTTTTCATCATAGTGCTTTTACCAATGCATAAAATGCATGGAGAAGTCATTTCGAATGACTGGTCCTCAGTGTTGTGAGAACGATGACTGGTTAAAATTTTTGGTGGTTTCTTGTTCAGTCCATATGCCTACATCATGTGGCAAACCGGTGAGCATGTGGCTCTATTAGTATAGGCGATACCTGAAAACATATCACACTTTTCATCATAGTGCTTTTACCAATGCATAAAATGCATGGAGAAGTCATTTCGAATGACTGGTCCTCAGTGTTGTGAGAACGATGACTGGTTAAAATTTTTGGTGGGTTCTTGTTCAGTCCATATGCCTACATCATGTGGCAAACCGGTGAGCATGTGGCTCTATTAGTATAGGAGATACCTGAAAACATATCACACTTTTCATCATAGTGCTTTTACCAATGCATAAAATGCATGGAGAAGTCATTTCGAATGACTGGTCCTCAGTGTTGTGAGAACGATGACTGGTTAAAATTTTTGGTGGTTTCTTGTTCAGTCCATAGGCCTACATCATGTGGCAAACCGGTGAGCATGTGGCTCTATTAGTATAGGAGATACCTGAAAACATATCACACTTTTCATCATAGTGCTTTTACCAATGCAGAAAATGCATGGAGAAGTCATTTCGAATGACTGGTCCTCAGTGTTGTGAGAACGATGACTGGTTAAAATTTTTGGTGGTTTCTTGTTCAGTCCATAGGTCTACATCATGTGGCAAACCGGTGAGCATGTGGCTCTATTAGTATAGGAGATACCTGAAAACATATCACACTTTTCATCATAGTGCTTTTACCAATGCATAAAATGCATGGAGAAGTCATTTCGAATGACTGGTCCTCAGTGTTGTGAGAACGATGACTGGTTAAAATTTTTGGTGATTTCTTGTTCAGTCCATAGGCCTACATCATGTGGCAAACCGGTGAGCATGTGGCTCTATTAGTATAGGAGATACCTGAAAACATATCACACTTTTCATCATAGTGCTTTTACCAATGCATAAAATGCATGGAGAAGTCATTTCGAATGACTGGTCCTCAGTGTTGTGAGAACGATGACTGGCTAAAATTTTGGTGGTTTCTTGTTCAGTCCATAGGCCTACATCATGTGGCAAACCGGTGAGCATGTGGCTCTATTAGTATAGGAGATACCTGAAAACATATCACACTTTTCATCATAGTGCTTTTACCAATGCATAAAATGCATGGAGAAGTCAATTCGAATGACTGGTCCTCAGTGTTGTGAGAACGATGACTGGTTAAAATTTTTGGTGGTTTCTTGTTCAGTCCATGGGCCTACATCATGTGGCAAACCGGTGAGCATGTGACTCTATTAGTATAGGAGATACCTGAAAACATATCACACTTTTCATCATAGTGCTTTTACCAATGCATAAAATGCATGGAGAAGTCATTTCGAATGACTGGTCCTCAGTGTTGTGAGAACGATGACTGGTTAAAATTTTTGGTGGTTTCTTGTTCAGTCCATGGGCCTACATCATGTGGCAAACCGGTGAGCATGTGGCTCTATTAGTATAGGAGATACCTGAAAACATATCACACTTTTCATCATAGTGCTTTTACCAATGCATAAAATGCATGGAGAAGTCATTTCGAATGACTGGTCCTCAGTGTTGTGAGAACGATGACTGGTTAAAATTTTTGGTGGTTTCTTGTTCAGTCCATAGGCCTACATCATGTGGCAAACCGGTGAGCATGTGGCTCTATTAGTATAGGAGATACCTGAAAACATATCACACTTTTCATCATAGTGCTTTTACCAATGCATAAAATGCATGGAGAAGTCATTTCGAATGACTGGTCCTCAGTGTTGTGAGAACGATGACTGGCTAAAATTTTGGTGGTTTCTTGTTCAGTCCATAGGCCTACATCATGTGGCAAACCGGTGAGCATGTGGCTCTATTAGTATAGGAGATACCTGAAAACATATCACACTTTTCATCATAGTGCTTTTACCAATGCATAAAATGCATGGAGAAGTCATTTCGAATGACTGGTCCTCAGTGTTGTGAGAACGATGACTGGTTAAAATTTTTGGTGGTTTCTTGTTCAGTCCATAGGCCTACATCATGTGGCAAACCGGTGAGCATGTGGCTCTATTAGTATAGGAGATACCTGAAAACATATCACACTTTTCATCATAGTGCTTTTACCAATGCAGAAAATGCATGGAGAAGTCATTTCGAATGACTGGTCCTCAGTGTTGTGAGAACGATGACTGGTTAAAATTTTTGGTGGTTTCTTGTTCAGTCCATAGGCCTACATCATGTGGCAAACCGGTGAGCATGTGGCTCTATTAGTATAGGAGATACCTGAAAACATATCACACTTTTCATCATAGTGCTTTTACCAATGCATAAAATGCATGGAGAAGTCATTTCGAATGACTGGTCCTCAGTGTTGTGAGAACGATGACTGGTTAAAATTTTGGTGGTTTCTTGTTCAGTCCATAGGCCTACATCATGTGGCAAACCGGTGAGCATGTGGCTCTATTAGTATAGGAGATACCTGAAAACATATCACACTTTTCATCATAGTGCTTTTACCAATGCATAAAATGCATGGAGAAGTCAATTCGAATGACTGGTCCTCAGTGTTGTGAGAACGATGACTGGTTAAAATTTTTGGTGGTTTCTTGTTCAGTCCATGGGCCTACATCATGTGGCAAACCGGTGAGCATGTGGCTCTATTAGTATAGGAGATACCTGAAAACATATCACACTTTTCATCATAGTGCTTTTACCAATGCATAAAATGCATGGAGAAGTCATTTCGAATGACTGGTCCTCAGTGTTGTGAGAACGATGACTGGTTAAAATTTTTGGTGGTTTCTTGTTCAGTCCATGGGCCTACATCATGTGGTAAACCGGTGAGCATGTGGCTCTATTATTATAGGAGATAACTTAAAACATATCACACTTTTCATCATAGTGCTTTTACCAATGCATAAAATGCATGGAGAAGTCATTTCGAATGACTGGTCCTCAGTGTTGTGAGAACGATGACTGGTTAAAATTTTTGGTGGTTTCTTGTTCAGTCCATAGGCCTACATCATGTGGCAAACCGGTGAGCATGTGGCTCTATTAGTATAGGAGATACCTGAAAACATATCACACTTTTCATCATAGTGCTTTTACCAATGCATAAAATGCATGGAGAAGTCATTTCGAATGACTGGTCCTCAGTGTTGTGAGAACGATGACTGGTTAAAATTTTTGGTGGTTTCTTGTTCAGTCCATAGGCCTACATCATGTGGCAAACCGGTGAGCATGTGGTTCTATTAGTATAGGAGATACCTGAAAACATATCACACTTTTCATCATAGTGCTTTTACCAATGCATAAAATGCATGGAGAAGTCATTTCGAATGACTGGTCCTCAGTACTGTGAGAACGATGACTGGTTAAAATTTTTGGTGGTTTCTTGTTCAGTCCATAGGCCTACATCATGTGGCAAACCGGTGAGCATGTGGCTCTATTAGTATAGGAGATACCTGAAAACATATCACACTTTTCATCATAGTGCTTTTACCAATGCATAAAATGCATGGAGAAGTCATTTCGAATGACTGGTCCTCAGTGTTGTGAGAACGATGACTGGTTAAAATTTTTGGTGGTTTCTTGTTCAGTCCATAGGCCTACATCATGTGGCAAACCGGAGAGCATGTGGCTCTATTAGTATAGGAGATACCTGAAAACATATCACACTTTTCATCATAGTGCTTTTACCAATGCATAAAATGCATGGAGAAGTCATTTCGAATGACTGGTCCTCAGTGTTGTGAGAACGATGACTGGTTAAAATTTTTGGTGGTTTCTTGTTCAGTCCATAGGCCTACATCATGTGGCAAACCGGTGAGCATGTGGCTCTATTAGTATAGGAGATACCTGAAAACATCACACTTTTCATCATAGTGCTTTTACCAATGCATAAAATGCATGGAGAAGTCATTTCGAATGACTGGTCCTCAGTGTTGTGAGAACGATGACTGGTTAAAATTTTTGGTGGTTTCTTGTTCAGTCCATAGGCCTACATCATGTGGCAAACCGGTGAGCATGTGGCTCTATTAGTATAGGAGATACCTGAAAACATATCACACTTTTCATCATAGTGCTTTTACCAATGCATAAAATGCATGGAGAAGTCATTTCGAATGACTGGTCCTCAGTGTTGTGAGAACGATGACTGGTTAAAATTTTTGGAGGTTTCTTGTTCAGTCCATAGGCCTACATCATGTGGCAAACCGGTGAGCATGTGGCTCTATTAGTATAGGAGATACCTGAAAACATCACACTTTTCATCATAGTGCTTTTACCAATGCATAAAATGCATGGAGAAGTCATTTCGAATGACTGGTCCTCAGTGTTGTGAGAACGATGACTGGTTAAAATTTTTGGTGGTTTCTTGTTCAGTCCATAGGCCTACATCATGTGGCAAACCGGTGAGCATGTGGCTCTATTAGTATAGGAGATACCTGAAAACATCACACTTTTCATCATAGTGCTTTTACCAATGCATAAAATGCATGGAGAAGTCATTTCGAATGACTGGTCCTCAGTGTTGTGAGTACGATGACTGGTTAAAATTTTTGGTGGTTTCTTGTTCAGTCCATAGGCCTACATCATGTGGCAAACCGGTGAGCATGTGGCTCTATTAGTATAGGAGATACCTGAAAACATATCACACTTTTTATCATAGTGCTTTTACCAATGCATAAAATGCATGGAGAAGTCATTTCGAATGACTGGTCCTCAGTGTTGTGAGAACGATGACTGGTTAAAATTTTTGGTGGTTTCTTGTTCAGTCCATAGGCCTACATCATGTGGCAAACCGGTGAGCATGTGGCTCTATTAGTATAGGAGATACCTGAAAACATATCACACTTTTCATCATAGTGCTTTTACCAATGCATAAAATGCATGGAGAAGTCATTTCGAATGACTGGTCCTCAGTGTTGTGAGAACGTTGACTGGTTAAAATTTTTGGTGGTTTCTTGTTCAGTCCATAGGCCTACATCATGTGGCAAACCGGTGAGCATGTGGCTCTATTAGTATAGGAGATACCTGAAAACATATCACACTTTTCATCATAGTGCTTTTACCAATGCATAAAATGCATGGAGAAGTCATTTCGAATGACTGGTCCTCAGTGTTGTGAGAACGATGACTGGTTAAAATTTTTGGTGGTTTCTTGTTCAGTCCATAGGCCTACATCATGTGGCAAACCGGTGAGCATGTGGTTCTATTAGTATAGGAGATACCTGAAAACATATCACACTTTTCATCATAGTGCTTTTACCAATGCATAAAATGCATGGAGAAGTCATTTCGAATGACTGGTCCTCAGTACTGTGAGAACGATGACTGGTTAAAATTTTTGGTGGTTTCTTGTTCAGTCCATAGGCCTACATCATGTGGCAAACCGGTGAGCATGTGGCTCTATTAGTATAGGAGATACCTGAAAACATATCACACTTTTCATCATAGTGCTTTTACCAATGCATAAAATGCATGGAGAAGTCATTTCGAATGACTGGTCCTCAGTGTTGTGAGAACGATGACTGGTTAAAATTTTTGGTGGTTTCTTGTTCAGTCCATAGGCCTACATCATGTGGCAAACCGGTGAGCATGTGGCTCTATTAGTATAGGAGATACCTGAAAACATATCACACTTTTCATCATAGTGCTTTTACCAATGCATAAAATGCATGGAGAAGTCATTTCGAATGACTGGTCCTCAGTGTTGTGAGAACGATGACTGGTTAAAATTTTTGGTGGTTTCTTGTTCAGTCCATAGGCCTACATCATGTGGCAAACCGGTGAGCATGTGGCTCTATTAGTATAGGAGATACCTGAAAACATATCACACTTTTCATCATAGTGCTTTTACCAATGCATAAAATGCATGGAGAAGTCATTTCGAATGACTGGTCCTCAGTGTTGTGAGAACGATGACTGGTTAAAATTTTTGGTGGTTTCTTGTTCAGTCCATATGCCTACATCATGTGGCAAACCGGTGAGCATGTGGCTCTATTAGTATAGGAGATACCTGAAAACATATCACACTTTTCATCATAGTGCTTTTACCAATGCATAAAATGCATGGAGAAGTCATTTCGAATGACTGGTCCTCAGTGTTGTGAGAACGATGACTGGTTAAAATTTTTGGTGATTTCTTGTTCAGTCCATAGGCCTACATCATGTGGCAAACCGGTGAGCATGTGGCTCTATTAGTATAGGAGATACCTGAAAACATATCACACTTTTCATCATAGTGCTTTTACCAATGCATAAAATGCATGGAGAAGTCATTTCGAATGACTGGTCCTCAGTGTTGTGAGAACGATGACTGGCAAAAATTTTGGTGGTTTCTTGTTCAGTCCATAGGCCTACATCATGTGGCAAACCGGTGAGCATGTGGCTCTATTAGTATAGGAGATACCTGAAAACATATCACACTTTTCATCATAGTGCTTTTACCAATGCATAAAATGCATGGAGAAGTCAATTCGAATGACTGGTCCTCAGTGTTGTGAGAACGATGACTGGTTAAAATTTTTGGTGGTTTCTTGTTCAGTCCATGGGCCTACATCATGTGGCAAACCGGTGAGCATGTGACTCTATTAGTATAGGAGATACCTGAAAACATATCACACTTTTCATCATAGTGCTTTTACCAATGCATAAAATGCATGGAGAAGTCATTTCGAATGACTGGTCCTCAGTGTTGTGAGAACGATGACTGGTTAAAATTTTTGGTGGTTTCTTGTTCAGTCCATGGGCCTACATCATGTGGCAAACCGGTGAGCATGTGGCTCTATTAGTATAGGAGATACCTGAAAACATATCACACTTTTCATCATAGTGCTTTTACCAATGCATAAAATGCATGGAGAAGTCATTTCGAATGACTGGTCCTCAGTGTTGTGAGAACGATGACTGGTTAAAATTTTTGGTGGTTTCTTGTTCAGTCCATAGGCCTACATCATGTGGCAAACCGGTGAGCATGTGGCTCTATTAGTATAGGAGATACCTGAAAACATATCACACTTTTCATCATAGTGCTTTTACCAATGCATAAAATGCATGGAGAAGTCATTTCGAATGACTGGTCCTCAGTGTTGTGAGAACGATGACTGGCTAAAATTTTGGTGGTTTCTTGTTCAGTCCATAGGCCTACATCATGTGGCAAACCGGTGAGCATGTGGCTCTATTAGTATAGGAGATACCTGAAAACATATCACACTTTTCATCATAGTGCTTTTACCAATGCATAAAATGCATGGAGAAGTCAATTCGAATGACTGGTCCTCAGTGTTGTGAGAACGATGACTGGTTAAAATTTTTGGTGGTTTCTTGTTCAGTCCATGGGCCTACATCATGTGGCAAACCGGTGAGCATGTGACTCTATTAGTATAGGAGATACCTGAAAACATATCACACTTTTCATCATAGTGCTTTTACCAATGCATAAAATGCATGGAGAAGTCATTTCGAATGACTGGTCCTCAGTGTTGTGAGAACGATGACTGGTTAAAATTTTTGGTGGTTTCTTGTTCAGTCCATGGGCCTACATCATGTGGCAAACCGGTGAGCATGTGGCTCTATTAGTATAGGAGATACCTGAAAACATATCACACTTTTCATCATAGTGCTTTTACCAATGCATAAAATGCATGGAGAAGTCATTTCGAATGACTGGTCCTCAGTGTTGTGAGAACGATGACTGGTTAAAATTTTTGGTGGTTTCTTGTTCAGTCCATAGGCCTACATCATGTGGCAAACCGGTGAGCATGTGGCTCTATTAGTATAGGAGATACCTGAAAACATATCACACTTTTCATCATAGTGCTTTTACCAATGCATAAAATGCATGGAGAAGTCATTTCGAATGACTGGTCCTCAGTGTTGTGAGAACGATGACTGGTTAAAATTTTTGGTGGTTTCTTGTTCAGTCCATAGGCCTACATCATGTGGCAAACCGGTGAGCATGTGGCTCTATTAGTATAGGAGATACCTGAAAACATATCACACTTTTCATCATAGTGCTTTTACCAATGCATAAAATGCATGGAGAAGTCATTTCGAATGACTGGTCCTCAGTGTTGTGAGAACGATGACTGGTTAAAATTTTGGTGGTTTCCTTTTCAGTCCATAGGCCTACATCATGTGGCAAACCGGTGAGCATGTGGCTCTATTAGTATAGGAGATACCTGAAAACATATCACACTTTTCATCATAGTGCTTTTACCAATGCATAAAATGCATGGAGAAGTCATTTCGAATGACTGGTCCTCAGTGTTGTGAGAACGATGACTGGCAAAAATTTTGGTGGTTTCTTGTTCAGTCCATAGGCCTACATCATGTGGCAAACCGGTGAGCATGTGGCTCTATTAGTATAGGAGATACCTGAAAACATATCACACTTTTCATCATAGTGCTTTTACCAATGCATAAAATGCATGGAGAAGTCAATTCGAATGACTGGTCCTCAGTGTTGTGAGAACGATGACTGGTTAAAATTTTTGGTGGTTTCTTGTTCAGTCCATGGGCCTACATCATGTGGCAAACCGGTGAGCATGTGACTCTATTAGTATAGGAGATACCTGAAAACATATCACACTTTTCATCATAGTGCTTTTACCAATGCATAAAATGCATGGAGAAGTCATTTCGAATGACTGGTCCTCAGTGTTGTGAGAACGATGACTGGTTAAAATTTTTGGTGGTTTCTTGTTCAGTCCATGGGCCTACATCATGTGGCAAACCGGTGAGCATGTGGCTCTATTAGTATAGGAGATACCTGAAAACATATCACACTTTTCATCATAGTGCTTTTACCAATGCATAAAATGCATGGAGAAGTCATTTCGAATGACTGGTCCTCAGTGTTGTGAGAACGATGACTGGTTAAAATTTTTGGTGGTTTCTTGTTCAGTCCATAGGCCTACATCATGTGGCAAACCGGTGAGCATGTGGCTCTATTAGTATAGGAGATACCTGAAAACATATCACACTTTTCATCATAGTGCTTTTACCAATGCTTAAAATGCATGGAGAAGTCATTTCGAATGACTGGTCCTCAGTGTTGTGAGAACGATGACTGGCTAAAATTTTGGTGGTTTCTTGTTCAGTCCATAGGCCTACATCATGTGGCAAACCGGTGAGCATGTGGCTCTATTAGTATAGGAGATACCTGAAAACATATCACACTTTTCATCATAGTGCTTTTACCAATGCATAAAATGCATGGAGAAGTCAATTCGAATGACTGGTCCTCAGTGTTGTGAGAACGATGACTGGTTAAAATTTTTGGTGGTTTCTTGTTCAGTCCATGGGCCTACATCATGTGGCAAACCGGTGAGCATGTGACTCTATTAGTATAGGAGATACCTGAAAACATATCACACTTTTCATCATAGTGCTTTTACCAATGCATAAAATGCATGGAGAAGTCATTTCGAATGACTGGTCCTCAGTGTTGTGAGAACGATGACTGGTTAAAATTTTTGGTGGTTTCTTGTTCAGTCCATGGGCCTACATCATGTGGCAAACCGGTGAGCATGTGGCTCTATTAGTATAGGAGATACCTGAAAACATATCACACTTTTCATCATAGTGCTTTTACCAATGCATAAAATGCATGGAGAAGTCATTTCGAATGACTGGTCCTCAGTGTTGTGAGAACGATGACTGGTTAAAATTTTTGGTGGTTTCTTGTTCAGTCCATAGGCCTACATCATGTGGCAAACCGGTGAGCATGTGGCTCTATTAGTATAGGAGATACCTGAAAACATATCACACTTTTCATCATAGTGCTTTTACCAATGCATAAAATGCATGGAGAAGTCATTTCGAATGACTGGTCCTCAGTGTTGTGAGAACGATGACTGGTTAAAATTTTTGGTGGTTTCTTGTTCAGTCCATAGGCCTACATCATGTGGCAAACCGGTGAGCATGTGGCTCTATTAGTATAGGAGATACCTGAAAACATATCACACTTTTCATCATAGTGCTTTTACCAATGCATAAAATGCATGGAGAAGTCATTTCGAATGACTGGTCCTCAGTGTTGTGAGAACGATGACTGGTTAAAATTTTGGTGGTTTCCTTTTCAGTCCATAGGCCTACATCATGTGGCAAACCGGTGAGCATGTGGCTCTATTAGTATAGGAGATACCTGAAAACATATCACACTTTTCATCATAGTGCTTTTACCAATGCATAAAATGCATGGAGAAGTCAATTCGAATGACTGGTCCTCAGTGTTGTGAGAACGATGACTGGTTAAAATTTTTGGTGGTTTCTTGTTCAGTCCATGGGCCTACATCATGTGGCAAACCGGTGAGCATGTGACTCTATTAGTATAGGAGATACCTGAAAACATATCACACTTTTCATCATAGTGCTTTTACCAATGCATAAAATGCATGGAGAAGTCATTTCGAATGACTGGTCCTCAGTGTTGTGAGAACGATGACTGGTTAAAATTTTTGGTGGTTTCTTGTTCAGTCCATGGGCCTACATCATGTGGCAAACCGGTGAGCATGTGGCTCTATTAGTATAGGAGATACCTGAAAACATATCACACTTTTCATCATAGTGCTTTTACCAATGCATAAAATGCATGGAGAAGTCATTTCGAATGACTGGTCCTCAGTGTTGTGAGAACGATGACTGGTTAAAATTTTTGGTGGTTTCTTGTTCAGTCCATAGGCCTACATCATGTGGCAAACCGGTGAGCATGTGGCTCTATTAGTATAGGAGATACCTGAAAACGTATCACACTTTTCATCATAGTGCTTTTACCAATGCATAAAATGCATGGAGAAGTCATTTCGAATGACTGGTCCTCAGTGTTGTGAGAACGATGACTGGCTAAAATTTTGGTGGTTTCTTGTTCAGTCCATAGGCCTACATCATGTGGCAAACCGGTGAGCATGTGGCTCTATTAGTATAGGAGATACCTGAAAACATATCACACTTTTCATCATAGTGCTTTTACCAATGCATAAAATGCATGGAGAAGTCAATTCGAATGACTGGTCCTCAGTGTTGTGAGAACGATGACTGGTTAAAATTTTTGGTGGTTTCTTGTTCAGTCCATGGGCCTACATCATGTGGCAAACCGGTGAGCATGTGACTCTATTAGTATAGGAGATACCTGAAAACATATCACACTTTTCATCATAGTGCTTTTACCAATGCATAAAATGCATGGAGAAGTCATTTCGAATGACTGGTCCTCAGTGTTGTGAGAACGATGACTGGTTAAAATTTTTGGTGGTTTCTTGTTCAGTCCATAGGCCTACATCATGTGGCAAACCGGTGAGCATGTGGCTCTATTAGTATAGGAGATACCTGAAAACGTATCACACTTTTCATCATAGTGCTTTTACCAATGCATAAAATGCATGGAGAAGTCATTTCGAATGACTGGTCCTCAGTGTTGTGAGAACGATGACTGGTTAAAATTTTTGGTGATTTCTTGTTCAGTCCATAGGCCTACATCATGTGGCAAACCGGTGAGCATGTGGCTCTATTAGTATAGGAGATACCTGAAAACATCACACTTTTCATCATAGTGCTTTTACCAATGCATAAAATGCATGGAGAAGTCATTTCGAATGACTGGTCCTCAGTGTTGTGAGAACGATGACTGGCTAAAATTTTGGTGGTTTCTTGTTCAGTCCATAGGCCTACATCATGTGGCAAACCGGTGAGCATGTGGCTCTATTAGTATAGGAGATACCTGAAAACATATCACACTTTTCATCATAGTGCTTTTACCAATGCATAAAATGCATGGAGAAGTCAATTCGAATGACTGGTCCTCAGTGTTGTGAGAACGATGACTGGTTAAAATTTTTGGTGGTTTCTTGTTCAGTCCATGGGCCTACATCATGTGGCAAACCGGTGAGCATGTGACTCTATTAGTATAGGAGATACCTGAAAACATATCACACTTTTCATCATAGTGCTTTTACCAATGCATAAAATGCATGGAGAAGTCATTTCGAATGACTGGTCCTCAGTGTTGTGAGAACGATGACTGGTTAAAATTTTTGGTGGTTTCTTGTTCAGTCCATGGGCCTACATCATGTGGCAAACCGGTGAGCATGTGGCTCTATTAGTATAGGAGATACCTGAAAACATATCACACTTTTCATCATAGTGCTTTTACCAATGCATAAAATGCATGGAGAAGTCATTTCGAATGACTGGTCCTCAGTGTTGTGAGAACGATGACTGGTTAAAATTTTTGGTGGTTTCTTGTTCAGTCCATAGGCCTACATCATGTGGCAAACCGGTGAGCATGTGGCTCTATTAGTATAGGAGATACCTGAAAACATATCACACTTTTCATCATAGTGCTTTTACCAATGCATAAAATGCATGGAGAAGTCATTTCGAATGACTGGTCCTCAGTGTTGTGAGAACGATGACTGGCTAAAATTTTGGTGGTTTCTTGTTCAGTCCATAGGCCTACATCATGTGGCAAACCGGTGAGCATGTGGCTCTATTAGTATAGGAGATACCTGAAAACATATCACACTTTTCATCATAGTGCTTTTACCAATGCATAAAATGCATGGAGAAGTCAATTCGAATGACTGGTCCTCAGTGTTGTGAGAACGATGACTGGTTAAAATTTTTGGTGGTTTCTTGTTCAGTCCATGGGCCTACATCATGTGGCAAACCGGTGAGCATGTGACTCTATTAGTATAGGAGATACCTGAAAACATATCACACTTTTCATCATAGTGCTTTTACCAATGCATAAAATGCATGGAGAAGTCATTTCGAATGACTGGTCCTCAGTGTTGTGAGAACGATGACTGGTTAAAATTTTTGGTGGTTTCTTGTTCAGTCCATGGGCCTACATCATGTGGCAAACCGGTGAGCATGTGGCTCTATTAGTATAGGAGATACCTGAAAACATATCACACTTTTCATCATAGTGCTTTTACCAATGCATAAAATGCATGGAGAAGTCATTTCGAATGACTGGTCCTCAGTGTTGTGAGAACGATGACTGGTTAAAATTTTTGGTGGTTTCTTGTTCAGTCCATAGGCCTACATCATGTGGCAAACCGGTGAGCATGTGGCTCTATTAGTATAGGAGATACCTGAAAACATATCACACTTTTCATCATAGTGCTTTTACCAATGCATAAAATGCATGGAGAAGTCATTTCGAATGACTGGTCCTCAGTGTTGTGAGAACGATGACTGGTTAAAATTTTTGGTGGTTTCTTGTTCAGTCCATAGGCCTACATCATGTGGCAAACCGGTGAGCATGTGGCTCTATTAGTATAGGAGATACCTGAAAACATATCACACTTTTCATCATAGTGCTTTTACCAATGCATAAAATGCATGGAGAAGTCATTTCGAATGACTGGTCCTCAGTGTTGTGAGAACGATGACTGGTTAAAATTTTGGTGGTTTCCTTTTCAGTCCATAGGCCTACATCATGTGGCAAACCGGTGAGCATGTGGCTCTATTAGTATAGGAGATACCTGAAAACATATCACACTTTTCATCATAGTGCTTTTACCAATGCATAAAATGCATGGAGAAGTCAATTCGAATGACTGGTCCTCAGTGTTGTGAGAACGATGACTGGTTAAAATTTTTGGTGGTTTCTTGTTCAGTCCATGGGCCTACATCATGTGGCAAACCGGTGAGCATGTGACTCTGTTAGTATAGGAGATACCTGAAAACATATCACACTTTTCATCATAGTGCTTTTACCAATGCATAAAATGCATGGAGAAGTCATTTCGAATGACTGGTCCTCAGTGTTGTGAGAACGATGACTGGTTAAAATTTTTGGTGGTTTCTTGTTCAGTACATAGGCCTACATCATGTGGCAAACCGGTGAGCATGTGGCTCTATTAGTATAGGAGATACCTGAAAACATATCACACTTTTCATCATAGTGCTTTTACCAATGCATAAAATGCATGGAGAAGTCATTTCGAATGACTGGTCCTCAGTGTTGTGAGAACGATGACTGGTTAAAATTTTTGGTGATTTCTTGTTCAGTCCATGGGCCTACATCATGTGGCAAACCGGTGAGCATGTGGCTCTATTAGTATAGGAGATACCTGAAAACATATCACACTTTTCATCATAGTGCTTTTACCAATGCATAAAATGCATGGAGAAGTCATTTCGAATGACTGGTCCTCAGTGTTGTGAGAACGATGACTGGTTAAAATTTTTGGTGGTTTCTTGTTCAGTCCATAGGCCTACATCATGTGGCAAACCGGTGAGCATGTGGCTCTATTAGTATAGGAGATACCTGAAAACATATCACACTTTTCATCATAGTGCTTTTACCAATGCATAAAATGCATGGAGAAGTCATTTCGAATGACTGGTCCTCAGTGTTGTGAGAACGATGACTGGTTAAAATTTTTGGTGATTTCTTGTTCAGTCCATAGGCCTACATCATGTGGCAAACCGGTGAGCATGTGGCTCTATTAGTATAGGAGATACCTGAAAACATATCACATTTTTCATCATAGTGCTTTTACCAATGCATAAAATGCATGGAGAAGTCATTTCGAATGACTGGTCCTCAGTGTTGTGAGAACGATGACTGGTTAAGATTTTTGGTGGTTTCTTGTTCAGTCCATAGGCCTACATCATGTGGCAAACCGGTGAGCATGTGGCTCTATTAGTATAGGAGATACCTGAAAACATATCACACTTTTCATCATAGTGCTTTTACCAATGCATAAAATGCATGGAGAAGTCATTTCGAATGACTGGTCCTCAGTGTTGTGAGAACGATGACTGGTTAACATTTTTGGTGGTTTCTTGTTCAGTCCATAGGCCTACATCATGTGGCAAACCGGTGAGCATGTGGCTCTATTAGTATAGGAGATACCTGAAAACATATCACACTTTTCATCATAGTGCTTTTACCAATGCATAAAATGCATGGAGAAGTCATTTCGAATGACTGGTCCTCAGTGTTGTGAGAACGATGACTGGTTAAAATTTTTGGTGGTTTCTTGTTCAGTCCATAGGCCTACATCATGTGGCAAACCGGTGAGCATGTGGCTCTATTAGTATAGGAGATACCTGAAAACATATCACACTTTTCATCATAGTGCTTTTACCAATGCATAAAATGCATGGAGAAGTCATTTCGAATGACTGGTCCTCAGTGTTGTGAGAACGATGACTGGTTAAAATTTTTGGTGGTTTCTTGTTCAGTCCAT
The DNA here is from genome assembly GCF_032444005.1 of Ranitomeya imitator. NCBI lineage: Eukaryota > Metazoa > Chordata > Amphibia > Anura > Dendrobatidae > Ranitomeya > Ranitomeya imitator. Next base: position 280,242 of record NW_027194042.1, read on the forward strand.
GGGCCTACATCATGTGGCAAACCGGTGAGCATGTGGCTCTATTAGTATAGGAGATACCTGAAAACATATCACACTTTTCATCATAGTGCTTTTACCAATGCATAAAATGCATGGAGAAGTTATTTCGAATGACTGGTCCTCAGTGTTGTGAGAACGATGACTGGTTAAAATTTTTGGTGGTTTCTTGTTCAGTCCATAGGCCTACATCATGTGGCAAACCGGTGAGCATGTGGCTCTATTAGTATAGGAGATACCTGAAAACATATCACACTTTTCATCATAGTGCTTTTACCAATGCATAAAATGCATGGAGAAGTCATTTCGAATGACTGGTCCTCAGTGTTGTGAGAACGATGACTGGTTAAAATTTTTGGTGGTTTCTTGTTCAGTCCATAGGCCTACATCATGTGGCAAACCGGTGAGCATGTGGCTCTATTAGTATAGGAGATACCTGAAAACATATCACACTTTTCATCATAGTGCTTTTACCAATGCATAAAATGCATGGAGAAGTCATTTCGAATGACTGGTCCTCAGTGTTGTGAGAACGATGACTGGTTAAAATTTTTGGTGGTTTCTTGTTCAGTCCATAGGCCTACATCATGTGGCAAACCGGTGAGCATGTGGCTCTATTAGTATAGGAGATACCTGAAAACATATCACACTTTTCATCATAGTGCTTTTACCAATGCATAAAATGCATGGAGAAGTCATTTCGAATGACTGGTCCTCAGTGTTGTGAGAACGATGACTGGTTAAAATTTTTGGTGGTTTCTTGTTCAGTCCATAGGCCTACATCATGTGGCAAACCGGTGAGCATGTGGCTCTATTAGTATAGGAGATACCTGAAAACATATCACACTTTTCATCATAGTGCTTTTACCAATGCAGAAAATGCATGGAGAAGTCAATTCGAATGACTGGTCCTCAGTGTTGTGAGAACGATGACTGGTTAAAATTTTTGGTGGTTTCTTGTTCAGTCCATGGGCCTACATCATGTGGCAAACCGGTGAGCATGTGACTCTGTTAGTATAGGAGATACCTGAAAACATATCACACTTTTCATCATAGTGCTTTTACCAATGCATAAAATGCATGGAGAAGTCATTTCGAATGACTGGTCCTCAGTGTTGTGAGAACGATGACTGGTTAAAATTTTTGGTGGTTTCTTGTTCAGTACATAGGCCTACATCATGTGGCAAACCGGTGAGCATGTGGCTCTATTAGTATAGGAGATACCTGAAAACATATCACACTTTTCATCATAGTGCTTTTACCAATGCATAAAATGCATGGAGAAGTCATTTCGAATGACTGGTCCTCAGTGTTGTGAGAACGATGACTGGTTAAAATTTTTGGTGATTTCTTGTTCAGTCCATGGGCCTACATCATGTGGCAAACCGGTGAGCATGTGGCTCTATTAGTATAGGAGATACCTGAAAACATATCACACTTTTCATCATAGTGCTTTTACCAATGCATAAAATGCATGGAGAAGTCATTTCGAATGACTGGTCCTCAGTGTTGTGAGAACGATGACTGGTTAAAATTTTTGGTGGTTTCTTGTTCAGTCCATAGGCCTACATCATGTGGCAAACCGGTGAGCATGTGGCTCTATTAGTATAGGAGATACCTGAAAACATATCACACTTTTCATCATAGTGCTTTTACCAATGCATAAAATGCATGGAGAAGTCATTTCGAATGACTGGTCCTCAGTGTTGTGAGAACGATGACTGGTTAAAATTTTTGGTGATTTCTTGTTCAGTCCATAGGCCTACATCATGTGGCAAACCGGTGAGCATGTGGCTCTATTAGTATAGGAGATACCTGAAAACATATCACATTTTTCATCATAGTGCTTTTACCAATGCATAAAATGCATGGAGAAGTCATTTCGAATGACTGGTCCTCAGTGTTGTGAGAACGATGACTGGTTAAGATTTTTGGTGGTTTCTTGTTCAGTCCATAGGCCTACATCATGTGGCAAACCGGTGAGCATGTGGCTCTATTAGTATAGGAGATACCTGAAAACATATCACACTTTTCATCATAGTGCTTTTACCAATGCATAAAATGCATGGAGAAGTCATTTCGAATGACTGGTCCTCAGTGTTGTGAGAACGATGACTGGTTAACATTTTTGGTGGTTTCTTGTTCAGTCCATAGGCCTACATCATGTGGCAAACCGGTGAGCATGTGGCTCTATTAGTATAGGAGATACCTGAAAACATATCACACTTTTCATCATAGTGCTTTTACCAATGCATAAAATGCATGGAGAAGTCATTTCGAATGACTGGTCCTCAGTGTTGTGAGAACGATGACTGGTTAAAATTTTTGGTGGTTTCTTGTTCAGTCCATAGGCCTACATCATGTGGCAAACCGGTGAGCATGTGGCTCTATTAGTATAGGAGATACCTGAAAACATATCACACTTTTCATCATAGTGCTTTTACCAATGCATAAAATGCATGGAGAAGTCATTTCGAATGACTGGTCCTCAGTGTTGTGAGAACGATGACTGGTTAAAATTTTTGGTGGTTTCTTGTTCAGTCCATGGGCCTACATCATGTGGCAAACCGGTGAGCATGTGGCTCTATTAGTATAGGAGATACCTGAAAACATATCACACTTTTCATCATAGTGCTTTTACCAATGCATAAAATGCATGGAGAAGTTATTTCGAATGACTGGTCCTCAGTGTTGTGAGAACGATGACTGGTTAAAATTTTTGGTGGTTTCTTGTTCAGTCCATAGGCCTACATCATGTGGCAAACCGGTGAGCATGTGGCTCTATTAGTATAGGAGATACCTGAAAACATATCACACTTTTCATCATAGTGCTTTTACCAATGCATAAAATGCATGGAGAAGTCATTTCGAATGACTGGTCCTCAGTGTTGTGAGAACGATGACTGGTTAAAATTTTTGGTGGTTTCTTGTTCAGTCCATAGGCCTACATCATGTGGCAAACCGGTGAGCATGTGGCTCTATTAGTATAGGAGATACCTGAAAACATATCACACTTTTCATCATAGTGCTTTTACCAATGCATAAAATGCATGGAGAAGTCATTTCGAATGACTGGTCCTCAGTGTTGTGAGAACGATGACTGGTTAAAATTTTTGGTGGTTTCTTGTTCAGTCCATATGCCTACATCATGTGGCAAACCGGTGAGCATGTGGCTCTATTAGTATAGGAGATACCTGAAAACATATCACACTTTTCATCATAGTGCTTTTACCAATGCATAAAATGCATGGAGAAGTCATTTCGAATGACTGGTCCTCAGTGTTGTGAGAACGATGACTGGTTAAAATTTTTGGTGGTTTCTTGTTCAGTCCATAGGCCTACATCATGTGGCAAACCGGTGAGCATGTGGCTCTATTAGTATAGGAGATACCTGAAAACATATCACACTTTTCATCATAGTGCTTTTACCAATGCAGAAAATGCATGGAGAAGTCATTTCGAATGACTGGTCCTCAGTGTTGTGAGAACGATGACTGGTTAAAATTTTTGGTGGTTTCTTGTTCAGTCCATAGGCCTACATCATGTGGCAAACCGGTGAGCATGTCGCTCTATTAGTATAGGAGATACCTGAAAACATATCACACTTTTCATCATAGTGCTTTTACCAATGCATAAAATGCATGGAGAAGTCATTTCGAATGACTGGTCCTCAGTGTTGTGAGAACGATGACTGGTTAAAATTTTTGGTGGTTTCTTGTTCAGTCCATAGGCCTACATCATGTGGCAAACCGGTGAGCATGTGGCTCTATTAGTATAGGAGATACCTGAAAACATATCACACTTTTCATCATAGTGCTTTTACCAATGCATAAAATGCATGGAGAAGTCATTTCGAATGACTGGTCCTCAGTGTTGTGAGAACGATGACTGGTTAAAATTTTGGTGGTTTCCTTTTCAGTCCATAGGCCTACATCATGTGGCAAACCGGTGAGCATGTGGCTCTATTAGTATAGGAGATACCTGAAAACATATCACACTTTTCATCATAGTGCTTTTACCAATGCATAAAATGCATGGAGAAGTCAATTCGAATGACTGGTCCTCAGTGTTGTGAGAACGATGACTGGTTAAAATTTTTGGTGGTTTCTTGTTCAGTCCATGGGCCTACATCATGTGGCAAACCGGTGAGCATGTGACTCTATTAGTATAGGAGATACCTGAAAACATATCACACTTTTCATCATAGTGCTTTTACCAATGCATAAAATGCATGGAGAAGTCATTTCGAATGACTGGTCCTCAGTGTTGTGAGAACGATGACTGGTTAAAATTTTTGGTGGTTTCTTGTTCAGTCCATGGGCCTACATCATGTGGCAAACCGGTGAGCATGTGGCTCTATTAGTATAGGAGATACCTGAAAACATATCACACTTTTCATCATAGTGCTTTTACCAATGCATAAAATGCATGGAGAAGTCATTTCGAATGACTGGTCCTCAGTGTTGTGAGAACGATGACTGGTTAAAATTTTTGGTGGTTTCTTGTTTAGTCCATAGGCCTACATCATGTGGCAAACCGGTGAGCATGTGGCTCTATTAGTATAGGAGATACCTGAAAACATATCACACTTTTCATCATAGTGCTTTTACCAATGCATAAAATGCATGGAGAAGTCATTTCGAATGACTGGTCCTCAGTGTTGTGAGAACGATGACTGGTTAAAATTTTTGGTGGTTTCTTGTTCAGTCCATAGGCCTACATCATGTGGCAAACAGGTGAGCATGTGGCTCTATTAGTATAGGAGATACCTGAAAACATATCACACTTTTCATCATAGTGCTTTTACCAATGCATAAAATGCATGGAGAAGTCATTTCGAATGACTGGTCCTCAGTGTTGTGAGAACGATGACTGGTTAAAATTTTTGGTGGTTTCTTGTTCAGTCCATAGGCCTACATCATGTGGCAAACCGGTGAGCATGTGGCTCTATTAGTATAGGAGATACCTGAAAACATATCACACTTTTCATCATAGTGCTTTTACCAATGCATAAAATGCATGGAGAAGTCATTTCGAATGACTGGTCCTCAGTGTTGTGAGAACGATGACTGGTTAAAATTTTTGGTGGTTTCTTGTTCAGTCCATAGGCCTACATCATGTGGCAAACCGGTGAGCATGTGGCTCTATTAGTATAGGAGATACCTGAAAACATATCACACTTTTCATCATAGTGCTTTTACCAATGCATAAAATGCATGGAGAAGTCATTTCGAATGACTGGTCCTCAGTGTTGTGAGAACGATGACTGGTTAAAATTTTTGGTGGTTTCTTGTTCAGTCCATAGGCCTACATCATGTGGCAAACCGGTGAGCATGTGGCTCTATTAGTATAGGAGATACCTGAAAACATATCACACTTTTCATCATAGTGCTTTTACCAATGCATAAAATGCATGGAGAAGTCATTTCGAATGACTGGTCCTCAGTGTTGTGAGAACGATGACTGGTTAAAATTTTTGGTGGTTTCTTGTTCAGTCCATAGGCCTACATCATGTGGCAAACCGGTGAGCATGTGGCTCTATTAGTATAGGAGATACCTGAAAACATATCACACTTTTCATCATAGTGCTTTTACCAATGCATAAAATGCATGGAGAAGTCATTTCGAATGACTGGTCCTCAGTGTTGTGAGAACGATGACTGGTTAAAATTTTTGGTGGTTTCTTGTTCAGTCCATAGGCCTACATCATGTGGCAAACCGGTGAGCATGTGGCTCTATTAGTATAGGAGATACCTGAAAACATATCACACTTTTCATCATAGTGCTTTTACCAATGCATAAAATGCATGGAGAAGTCATTTCGAATGACTGGTCCTCAGTGTTGTGAGAACGATGACTGGTTAAAATTTTTGGTGGTTTCTTGTTCAGTCCATGGGCCTACATCATGTGGCAAACCGGTGAGCATGTGGCTCTATTAGTATAGGAGATACCTGAAAACATATCACACTTTTCATCATAGTGCTTTTACCAATGCATAAAATGCATGGAGAAGTCATTTCGAATGACTGGTCCTCAGTGTTGTGAGAACGATGACTGGTTAAAATTTTTGGTGGTTTCTTGTTCAGTCCATAGGCCTACATCATGTGGCAAACCGGTGAGCATGTGGCTCTATTAGTATAGGAGATACCTGAAAACATATCACACTTTTCATCATAGTGCTTTTACCAATGCATAAAATGCATGGAGAAGTCATTTCGAATGACTGGTCCTCAGTGTTGTGAGAACGATGACTGGTTAAAATTTTTGGTGGTTTCTTGTTCAGTCCATAGGCCTACATCATGTGGCAAACCGGTGAGCATGTGGCTCTATTAGTATAGGAGATATCTGAAAACATATCACACTTTTCATCATAGTGCTTTTACCAATGCAGAAAATGCATGGAGAAGTCATTTCGAATGACTGGTCCTCAGTGTTGTGAGAACGATGACTGGATAAAATTTTTGGTTTCTTGTTCAGTCCATAGGCCTACATCATGTGGCAAACCGGTGAGCATGTGGCTCTATTAGTATAGGAGATACCTGAAAACATATCACACTTTTCATCATAGTGCTTTTACCAATGCATAAAATGCATGGAGAAGTCATTTCGAATGTCTGGTCCTCAGTGTTGTGAGAACGATGACTGGTTAAAATTTTTGGTGGTTTCTTGTTCAGGTCCATAGGCCTACATCATGTGGCAAACCGGTGAGCATGTGGCTCTATTAGTATAGGAGATACCTGAAAACATATCACACTTTTCATCATAGTGCTTTTACCAATGCATAAAATGCATGGAGAAGTCATTTCGAATGACTGGTCCTCAGTGTTGTGAGAACGATGACTGGTTAAAATTTTTGGTGGTTTCTTGTTCAGTCCATAGGCCTACATCATGTGGCAAACCGGTGAGCATGTGGCTCTATTAGTATAGGAGATACCTGAAAACATATCACACTTTTCATCATAGTGCTTTTACCAATGCATAAAATGCATGGAGAAGTCATTTCGAATGACTGGTCCTCAGTGTTGTGAGAACGATGACTGGTTAAAATTTTTGGTGGTTTCTTGTTCAGTCCATAGGCCTACATCATGTGGCAAACCGGTGAGCATGTGGCTCTATTAGTATAGGAGATACCTGAAAACATATCACACTTTTCATCATAGTGCTTTTACCAATGCATAAAATGCATGGAGAAGTCATTTCGAATGACTGGTCCTCAGTGTTGTGAGAACGATGACTGGTTAAAATTTTTGGTGGTTTCTTGTTCAGTCCATAGGCCTACATCATGTGGCAAACCGGTGAGCATGTGGCTCTATTAGTATAGGAGATACCTGAAAACATATCACACTTTTCATCATAGTGCTTTTACCAATGCATGAAATGCATGGAGAAGTCATTTCGAATGACTGGTCCTCAGTGTTGTGAGAACGATGACTGGTTAAAATTTTTGGTGGTTTCTTGTTCAGTCCATAGGCCTACATCATGTGGCAAACCGGTGAGCATGTGGCTCTATTAGTATAGGAGATACCTGAAAACATATCACACTTTTCATCATAGTGCTTTTACCAATGCATAAAATGCATGGAGAAGTCATTTCGAATGACTGGTCCTCAGTGTTGTGAGAACGATGACTGGTTAATATTTTTGGTGGTTTCTTGTTCAGTCCATAGGCCTACATCATGTGGCAAACCGGTGAGCATGTGGCTCTATTAGTATAGGAGATACCTGAAAACATATCACACTTTTCATCATAGTGCTTTTACCAATGCATAAAATGCATGGAGAAGTCATTTCGAATGACTGGTCCTCAGTGTTGTGAGAACGATGACTGGTTAAAATTTTTGGTGGTTTCTTGTTCAGTCCATAGGCCTACATCATGTGGCAAACCGGTGAGCATGTGGCTCTATTAGTATAGGAGATACCTGAAAACATATCACACTTTTCATCATAGTGCTTTTACCAATGCATAAAATGCATGGAGAAGTCATTTCGAATGACTGGTCCTCAGTGTTGTGAGAACGATGACTGGTTAAAATTTTTGGTGGTTTCTTGTTCAGTCCATAGGCCTACATCATGTGGCAAACCGGTGAGCATGTGGCTCTATTAGTATAGGAGATACCTGAAAACATATCACACTTTTCATCATAGTGCTTTTACCAATGCATAAAATGCATGGAGAAGTCATTTCGAATGACTGGTCCTCAGTGTTGTGAGAACGATGACTGGTTAATATTTTTGGTGGTTTCTTGTTCAATCCATTGGCCTACATCATGTGGCAAACCGGTGAGCATGTGGCTCTATTAGTATAGGAGATACCTGAAAACATATCACACTTTTCATCATAGTGCTTTTACCAATGCATAAAATGCATGGAGAAGTCATTTCGAATGACTGGTCCTCAGTGTTGTGAGAACGATGACTGGTTAAAATTTTTGGTGGTTTCTTGTTCAGTCCATAGGCCTACATCATGTGGCAAACCGGTGAGCATGTGGCTCTATTAGTATAGGAGATACCTGAAAACATATCACACTTTTCATCATAGTGCTTTTACCAATGCATAAAATGCATGGAGAAGTCATTTCGAATGACTGGTCCTCAGTGTTGTGAGAACGATGACTGGTTAAAATTTTTGGTGGTTTCTTGTTCAGTCCATAGGCCTACATCATGTGGCAAACCGGTGAGCATGTGGCTCTATTAGTATAGGAGATACCTGAAAACATATCACACTTTTCATCATAGTGCTTTTACCAATGCATAAAATGCATGGAGAAGTCATTTCGAATGACTGGTCCTCAGTGTTGTGAGAACGATGACTGGTTAAAATTTTTGGTGGTTTCTTGTTCAGTCCATAGGCCTACATCATGTGGCAAACCGGTGAGCTTGTGGCTCTATTAGTATAGGAGATACCTGAAAACATATCACACTTTTCATCATAGTGCTTTTACCAATGCATAAAATGCATGGAGAAGTCATTTCGAATGACTGGTCCTCAGTGTTGTGAGAACGATGACTGGTTAAAATTTTTGGTGGTTTCTTGTTCAGTCCATAGGCCTACATCATGTGGAAAACCGGTGAGCATGTGGCTCTATTAGTATAGGAGATACCTGAAAACATATCACACTTTTCATCATAGTGCTTTTACCAATGCATAAAATGCATGGAGAAGTCATTTCGAATGACTGGTCCTCAGTGTTGTGAGAACGATGACTGGTTAAAATTTTTGGTGGTTTCTTGTTCAGTCCATAGGCCTACATCATGTGGCAAACCGGTGAGCATGTGGCTCTATTAGTATAGGAGATACCTGAAAACATATCACACTTTTCATCATAGTGCTTTTACCAATGCATAAAATGCATGGAGAAGTCATTTCGAATGACTGGTCCTCAGTGTTGTGAGAACGATGACTGGTTAAAATTTTTGGTGGTTTCTTGTTCAGTCCATAGGCCTACATCATGTGGCAAACCGGTGAGCATGTGGCTCTATTAGTATAGGAGATACCTGAAAACATATCACACTTTTCATCATAGTGCTTTTACCAATGCATAAAATGCATGGAGAAGTCATTTCGAATGACTGGTCCTCAGTGTTGTGAGAACGATGACTGGTTAAAATTTTTGGTGGTTTCTTGTTCAGTCCATAGGCCTACATCATGTGGCAAACCGGTGAGCATGTGGCTCTATTAGTATAGGAGATACCTGAAAACATATCACACTTTTCATCATAGTGCTTTTACCAATGCATAAAATGCATGGAGAAGTCATTTCGAATGACTGGTCCTCAGTGTTGTGAGAACGATGACTGGTTAATATTTTTGGTGGTTTCTTGTTCAATCCATAGGCCTACATCATGTGGCAAACCGGTGAGCATGTGGCTCTATTAGTATAGGAGATACCTGAAAACATATCACACTTTTCATCATAGTGCTTTTACCAATGCATAAAATGCATGGAGAAGTCATTTCGAATGACTGGTCCTCAGTGTTGTGAGAACGATGACTGGTTAAAATTTTTGGTGGTTTCTTGTTCAGTCCATAGGCCTACATCATGTGGCAAACCGGTGAGCATGTGGCTCTATTAGTATAGGAGATACCTGAAAACATATCACACTTTTCATCATAGTGCTTTTACCAATGCATAAAATGCATGGAGAAGTCATTTCGAATGACTGGTCCTCAGTGTTGTGAGAACGATGACTGGTTAAAATTTTTGGTGGTTTCTTGTTCAGTCCATAGGCCTACATCATGTGGCAAACCGGTGAGCATGTGGCTCTATTAGTATAGGAGATACCTGAAAACATATCACACTTTTCATCATAGTGCTTTTACCAATGCATAAAATGCATGGAGAAGTCATTTCGAATGACTGGTCCTCAGTGTTGTGAGAACGATGACTGGTTAAAATTTTTGGTGGTTTCTTGTTCAGTCCATAGGCCTACATCATGTGGCAAACCGGTGAGCTTGTGGCTCTATTAGTATAGGAGATACCTGAAAACATATCACACTTTTCATCATAGTGCTTTTACCAGTGCATAAAATGCATGGAGAAGTCATTTCGAATGACTGGTCCTCAGTGTTGTGAGAACGATGACTGGTTAAAATTTTTGGTGGTTTCTTGTTCAGTCCATAGGCCTACATCATGTGGCAAACCGGTGAGCATGTGGCTCTATTAGTATAGGAGATACCTGAAAACATATCACACTTTTCATCATAGTGCTTTTACCAATGCATAAAATGCATGGAGAAGTCATTTCGAATGACTGGTCCTCAGTGTTGTGAGAACGATGACTGGTTAAAATTTTTGGTGGTTTCTTGTTCAGTCCATAGGCCTACATCATGTGGCAAACCGGTGAGCATGTGGCTCTATTAGTATAGGAGATACCTGAAAACATATCACACTTTTCATCATAGTGCTTTTACCAATGCATAAAATGCATGGAGAAGTCATTTCGAATGACTGGTCCTCAGTGTTGTGAGAACGATGACTGGTTAAAATTTTTGGTGGTTTCTTGTTCAGTCCATAGGCCTACATCATGTGGCAAACCGGTGAGCATGTGGCTCTATTAGTATAGGAGATACCTGAAAACATATCACACTTTTCATCATAGTGCTTTTACCAATGCATAAAATGCATGGAGAAGTCATTTCGAATGACTGGTCCTCAGTGTTGTGAGAACGATGACTGGTTAAAATTTTTGGTGGTTTCTTGTTCAGTCCATAGGCCTACATCATGTGGCAAACCGGTGAGCATGTGGCTCTATTAGTATAGGAGATACCTGAAAACATATCACACTTTTCATCATAGTGCTTTTACCAATGCATAAAATGCATGGAGAAGTCATTTCGAATGACTGGTCCTCAGTGTTGTGAGAACGATGACTGGTTAAAATTTTTGGTGGTTTCTTGTTCAGTCCATAGGCCTACATCATGTGGCAAACCGGTGAGCATGTGGCTCTATTAGTATAGGAGATACTTGAAAACATATCACACTTTTCATCATAGTGCTTTTACCAATGCATAAAATGCATGGAGAAGTCATTTCGAATGACTGGTCCTCAGTGTTGTGAGAACAATGACTGGTTAAAATTTTTGGTGGTTTCTTGTTCAGTCCATAGGCCTACATCATGTGGCAAACCGGTGAGCATGTGGCTCTATTAGTATAGGAGATACCTGAAAACATATCACACTTTTCATCATAGTGCTTTTACCAATGCATAAAATGCATGGAGAAGTAATTTCGAATGACTGGTCCTCAGTGTTGTGAGAATGATGACTGGTTAAAATTTTTGGTGGTTTCTTGTTCAGTCCATAGGCCTACATCATGTGGCAAACCGGTGAGCATGTGGCTCTATTAGTATAGGAGATACCTGAAAACATATCACACTTTTCATCATAGTGCTTTTACCAATGCATAAAATGCATGGAGAAGTCATTTCGAATGACTGGTCCTCAGTGTTGTGAGAACGATGACTGGTTAAAATTTTTGGTGGTTTCTTGTTCAGTCCATAGGCCTACATCATGTGGCAAACCGGTGAGCATGTGGCTCTATTAGTATAGGAGATACCTGAAAACATATCACACTTTTCATCATAGTGCTTTTACCAATGCATAAAATGCATGGAGAAGTCATTTCGAATGACTGGTCCTCAGTGTTGTGAGAACGATGACTGGTTAAAATTTTTGGTGGTTTCTTGTTCAGTCCATAGGCCTACATCATGTGGCAAACCGGTGAGCATGTGGCTCTATTAGTATAGGAGATACCTGAAAACATATCACACTTTTCATCATAGTGCTTTTACCAATGCATAAAATGCATGGAGAAGTCATTTCGAATGACTGGTCCTCAGTGTTGTGAGAACGATGACTGGTTAAAATTTTTGGTGGTTTCTTGTTCAGTCCATAGGCCTACATCATGTGGCAAACCGGTGAGCATGTGGCTCTATTAGTATAGGAGATACCTGAAAACATATCACACTTTTCATCATAGTGCTTTTACCAATGCATAAAATGCATGGAGAAGTCATTTCGAATGACTGGTCCTCAGTGTTGTGAGAACGATGACTGGTTAAAATTTTGGTGGTTTCTTGTTCAGTCCATAGGCCTACATCATGTGGCAAACCGGTGAGCATGTGGCTCTATTAGTATAGGAGATACCTGAAAACATATCACACTTTTCATCATAGTGCTTTTACCAATGCATAAAATGCATGGAGAAGTCATTTCGAATGACTGGTCCTCAGTGTTGTGAGAACGATGACTGGTTAAAATTTTTGGTGGTTTCTTGTTCAGTCCATAAGCCTACATCATGTGGCAAACCGGTGAGCATGTGGCTCTATTAGTATAGGAGATACCTGAAAACATATCACACTTTTCATCATAGTGCTTTTACCAATGCATAAAATGCATGGAGAAGTCATTTCGAATGACTGGTCCTCAGTGTTGTGAGAATGATGACTTGTTAAAATTTTTGGTGGTTTCTTGTTCAGTCCATAGGCCTACATCATGTGGCAAACCGGTGAGCATGTGGCTCTATTAGTATAGGAGATACCTGAAAACATATCACACTTTTCATCATAGTGCTTTTACCAATGCATAAAATGCATGGAGAAGTCATTTCGAATGACTGGTCCTCAGTGTTGTGAGAACGATGACTGGTTAAAATTTTTGGTGGTTTCTTGTTCAGTCCATAGGCCTACATCATGTGGCAAACCGGTGAGCATGTGGCTCTATTAGTATAGGAGATACCTGAAAACATATCACACTTTTCATCATAGTGCTTTTACCAATGCATAAAATGCATGGAGAAGTCATTTCGAATGACTGGTCCTCAGTGTTGAGAACGATGACTGGTTAAAATTTTTGGTGGTTTCTTGTTCAGTCCATAGGCCTACATCATGTGGCAAACCGGTGAGCATGTGGCTCTATTAGTATAGGAGATACCTGAAAACATATCACACTTTTCATCATAGTGCTTTTACCAATGCATAAAATGCATGGAGAAGTCATTTCGAATGACTGGTCCTCAGTGTTGTGAGAACGATGACTGGTTAAAATTTTTGGTGGTTTCTTGTTCAGTCCATAGGCCTACATCATGTGGCAAACCGGTGAGCATGTGGCTCTATTAGTATAGGAGATACCTGAAAACATATCACACTTTTCATCATAGTGCTTTTACCAATGCATAAAATGCATGGAGAAGTCATTTCGAATGACTGGTCCTCAGTGTTGTGAGAACGATGACTGGTTAAAATTTTTGGTGGTTTCTTGTTCAGTCCATAGGCCTACATCATGTGGCAAACCGGTGAGCATGTGGCTCTATTAGTATAGGAGATACCTGAAAACATCACACTTTTCATCATAGTGCTTTTACCAATGCATAAAATGCATGGAGAAGTCATTTCGAATGACTGGTCCTCAGTGTTGTGAGAACGATGACTGGTTAAAATTTTTGGTGGTTTCTTGTTCAGTCCATAGGCCTACATCATGTGGCAAACCGGTGAGCATGTGGCTCTATTAGTATAGGAGATACCTGAAAACATATCACACTTTTCATCATAGTGCTTTTACCAATGCATAAAATGCATGGAGAAGTCATTTCGAATGACTGGTCCTCAGTGTTGTGAGAACGATGACTGGTTAAAATTTTTGGTGGTTTCTTGTTCAGTCCATAGGCCTACATCATGTGGCAAACCGGTGAGCATGTGGCTCTATTAGTATAGGAGATACCTGAAAACATATCACACTTTTCATCATAGTGCTTTTACCAATGCATAAAATGCATGGAGAAGTCATTTCGAATGACTGGTCCTCAGTGTTGTGAGAACGATGACTGGTTAAAATTTTTGGTGGTTTCTTGTTCAGTCCATAGGCCTACATCATGTGGCAAACCGGTGAGCATGTGGCTCTATTAGTATAGGAGATACCTGAAAACATATCACACTTTTCATCATAGTGCTTTTACCAATGCATAAAATGCATGGAGAAGTCGTTTCGAATGACTGGTCCTCAGTGTTGTGAGAACGATGACTGGTTAAAATTTTTGGTGGTTTCTTGTTCAGTCCATAGGCCTACATCATGTGGCAAACCGGTGAGCATGTGGCTCTATTAGTATAGGAGATACCTGAAAACATATCACACTTTTCATCATAGTGCTTTTACCAATGCATAAAATGCATGGAGAAGTCATTTCGAATGACTGGTCCTCAGTGTTGTGAGAACGATGACTGGTTAAAATTTTTGGTGGTTTCTTGTTCAGTCCATAGGCCTACATCATGTGGCAAACCAGTGAGCATGTGGCTCTATTAGTATAGGAGATACCTGAAAACATATCACACTTTTCATCATAGTGATTTTACCAATGCATAAAATGCATGGAGAAGTCATTTCGAATGACTGGTCCTCAGTGTTGTGAGAACGATGACTGGTTAAAATTTTTGGTGGTTTCTTGTTCAGTCCATAGGCCTACATCATGTGGCAAACCGGTGAGCATGTGGCTCTATTAGTATAGGAGATACCTGAAAACATATCACACTTTTCATCATAGTGCTTTTACCAATGCATAAAATGCATGGAGAAGTCATTTCGAATGACTGGTCCTCAGTGTTGTGAGAACGATGACTGGTTAAAATTTTTGGTGGTTTCTTGTTCAGTCCATAGGCCTACATCATGTGGCAAACCGGTGAGCATGTGGCTCTATTTGTATAGGAGATACCTGAAAACATATCACACTTTTCATCATAGTGCTTTTACCAATGCATAAAATGCATGGAGAAGTCATTTCGAATGACTGGTCCTCAGTGTTGTGAGAACGATGACTGGTTAAAATTTTTGGTGGTTTCTTGTTCAGTCCATAAGCCTACATCATGTGGCAAACCGGTGAGCATGTGGCTCTATTAGTATAGGAGATACCTGAAAACATATCACACTTTTCATCATAGTGCTTTTACCAATGCATAAAATGCATGGAGAAGTCATTTCGAATGACTGGTCCTCAGTGTTGTGAGAACGATGACTGGTTAAAATTGTTGGTGGTTTCTTGTTCAGTCCATAGGCCTACATCATGTGGCAAACCGGTGAGCATGTGGCTCTATTAGTATAGGAGATACCTGAAAACATATCACACTTTTCATCATAGTGCTTTTACCAATGCATAAAATGCATGGAGAAGTCATTTCGAATGACTGGTCCTCAGTGTTGTGAGAACGATGACTGGTTAAAATTTTTGGTGGTTTCTTGTTCAGTCCATAGGCCTACATCATGTGGCATACCGGTGAGCATGTGGCTCTATTAGTATAGGAGATACCTGAAAACATATCACACTTTTCATCATAGTGCTTTTACCAATGCATAAAATGCATGGAGAAGTCATTTCGAATGACTGGTCCTCAGTGTTGTGAGAACGATGACTGGTTAAAATTTTTGGTGGTTTCTTGTTCAGTCCATAGGCCTACATCATGTGGCAAACCGGTGAGCATGTGGCTCTATTAGTATAGAAGATACCTGAAAACATATCACACTTTTCATCATAGTGCTTTTACCAATGCATAAAATGCATGAAGAAGTCATTTCGAATGACTGGTCCTCAGTGTTGTGAGAACGATGACTGGTTAAAATTTTTGGTGGTTTCTTGTTCAATCCATAGGCCTACATCATGTGGCAAACCGGTGAGCATGTGGCTCTATTAGTATAGGAGATACCTGAAAACATATCACACTTTTCATCATAGTGCTTTTACCAATGCATAAAATGCATGGAGAAGTCATTTCGAATGACTGGTCCTCAGTGTTGTGAGAACGATGACTGGTTAAAATTTTTGGTGGTTTCTTGTTCAGTCCATAGGCCTACATCATGTGGCAAACCGGTGAGCATGTGGCTCTATTAGCATAGGAGATACCTGAAAACATATCACACTTTTCATCATAGTGCTTTTACCAATGCATAAAATGCATGGAGAAGTCATTTCGAATGACTGGTCCTCAGTGTTGTGAGAACGATGACTGGTTAAAATTTTTGGTGGTTTCTTGTTCAGTCCATAGGCCTACATCATGTGGCAAACCGGTGAGCATGTGGCTCTATTTGTATAGGAGATACCTGAAAACATATCACACTTTTCATCATAGTGCTTTTACCAATGCATAAAATGCATGGAGAAGTCATTTCGAATGACTGGTCCTCAGTGTTGTGAGAACGATGACTGGTTAAAATTTTTGGTGGTTTCTTGTTCAGTCCATAAGCCTACATCATGTGGCAAACCGGTGAGCATGTGGCTCTATTAGTATAGGAGATACCTGAAAACATATCACACTTTTCATCATAGTGCTTTTACCAATGCATAAAATGCATGGAGAAGTCATTTCGAATGACTGGTCCTCAGTGTTGTGAGAACGATGACTGGTTAAAATTATTGGTGGTTTCTTGTTCAGTCCATAGGCCTACATCATGTGGCAAACCGGTGAGCATGTGGCTCTATTAGTATAGGAGATACCTGAAAACATATCACACTTTTCATCATAGTGCTTTTACCAATGCATAAAATGCATGGAGAAGTCATTTCGAATGACTGGTCCTCAGTGTTGTGAGAACGATGACTGGTTAAAATTTTTGGTGGTTTCTTGTTCAGTCCATAGGCCTACATCATGTGGCAAACCGGTGAGCATGTGGCTCTATTAGTATAGGAGATACCTGAAAACATATCACACTTTTCATCATAGTGCTTTTACCAATGCATAAAATGCATGGAGAAGTCATTTCGAATGACTGGTCCTCAGTGTTGTGAGAACGATGACTGGTTAAAATTTTTGGTGGTTTCTTGTTCAGTCCATAGGCCTACATCATGTGGCAAACCGGTGAGCATGTGGCTCTATTAGTATAGGAGATACCTGAAAACATATCACACTTTTCATCATAGTGCTTTTACCAATGCATAAAATGCATGGAGAAGTCATTTCGAATGACTGGTCCTCAGTGTTGTGAGAACGATGACTGGTTAAAATTTTTGGTGGTTTCTTGTTCAATCCATAGGCCTACATCATGTGGCAAACCGGTGAGCATGTGGCTCTATTAGTATAGGAGATACCTGAAAACATATCACACTTTTCATCATAGTGCTTTTACCAATGCGTAAAATGCATGGAGAAGTCATTTCGAATGACTGGTTCTCAGTGTTGTGAGAACGATGACTGGTTAAAATTTTTGGTGGTTTCTTGTTCAGTCCATAGGCCTACATCATGTGGCAAACCGGTGAGCATGTGGCTCTATTAGTATAGGAGATACCTGAAAACATATCACACTTTTCATCATAGTGCTATTACCAATGCATAAAATGCATGGAGAAGTCATTTCGAATGACTGCTCCTCAGTGTTGTGAGAACGATGACTGGTTAAAATTTTTGGTGGTTTCTTGTTCAGTCCATAGGCCTACATCATGTGGCAAACCGGTGAGCATGTGGCTCTATTAGTATAGGAGATACCTGAAAACATATCACACTTTTCATCATAGTGCTTTTACCAATGCATAAAATGCATGGAGAAGTCATTTCGAATGACTGGTCCTCAGTGTTGTGAGAAGGATGACTGGTTAAAATTTTTGGTGGTTTCTTGTTCAGTCCATAGGCCTACATCATGTGGCAAACCGGTGAGCATGTGGCTCTATTAGTATAGGAGATACCTGAAAACATATCACACTTTTCATCATAGTGCTTTTACCAATGCATAAAATGCATGGAGAAGTCATTTCGAATGACTGGTCCTCAGTGTTGTGAGAACGATGACTGGTTAAAATTTTTGGTGGTTTCTTGTTCAGTCCATAGGCCTACATCATGTGGCAAACCGGTGAGCATGTGGCTCTATTAGTATAGGAGATACCTGAAAACATATCACACTTTTCATCATAGTGCTTTTACCAATGCATAAAATGCATGGAGAAGTCATTTCGAATGACTGGTCCTCAGTGTTGTGAGAACGATGACTGGTTAAAATTTTTGGTGGTTTCTTGTTCAGTCCATAGGCCTACATCATGTGGCAAACCGGTGAGCATGTGGCTCTATTAGTATAGGAGATACCTGAAAACATATCACACTTTTCATCATAGTGCTTTTACCAATGCATAAAATGCATGGAGAAGTCATTTCGAATGACTGGTCCTCAGTGTTGTGAGAACGATGACTGGTTAAAATTTTTGGTGGTTTCTTGTTCAGTCCATAGGCCTACATCATGTGGCAAACCGGTGAGCATGTGGCTCTATTAGTATAGGAGATACCTGAAAACATATCACACTTTTCATCATAGTGCTTTTACCAATGCATAAAATGCATGGAGAAGTCATTTCGAATGACTGGTCCTCAGTGTTGTGAGAACGATGACTGGTTAAAATTTTTGGTGGTTTCTTGTTCAGTCCATAGGCCTACATCATGTGGCAAACCGGTGAGCATGTGGCTCTATTTGTATAGGAGATACCTGAAAACATATCACACTTTTCATCATAGTGCTTTTACCAATGCATAAAATGCATGGAGAAGTCATTTCGAATGACTGGTCCTCAGTGTTGTGAGAACGATGACTGGTTAAAATTTTTGGTGGTTTCTTGTTCAGTCCATAAGCCTACATCATGTGGCAAACCGGTGAGCATGTGGCTCTATTAGTATAGGAGATACCTGAAAACATATCACACTTTTCATCATAGTGCTTTTACCAATGCATAAAATGCATGGAGAAGTCATTTCGAATGACTGGTCCTCAGTGTTGTGAGAACGATGACTGGTTAAAATTGTTGGTGGTTTCTTGTTCAGTCCATAGGCCTACATCATGTGGCAAACCGGTGAGCATGTGGCTCTATTAGTATAGGAGATACCTGAAAACATATCACACTTTTCATCATAGTGCTTTTACCAATGCATAAAATGCATGGAGAAGTCATTTCGAATGACTGGTCCTCAGTGTTGTGAGAACGATGACTGGTTAAAATTTTTGGTGGTTTCTTGTTCAGTCCATAGGCCTACATCATGTGGCAAACCGGTGAGCATGTGGCTCTATTAGTATAGGAGATACCTGAAAACATATCACACTTTTCATCATAGTGCTTTTACCAATGCATAAAATGCATGGAGAAGTCATTTCGAATGACTGGTCCTCAGTGTTGTGAGAACGATGACTGGTTAAAATTTTTGGTGGTTTCTTGTTCAGTCCATAGGCCTACATCATGTGGCAAACCGGTGAGCATGTGGCTCTATTAGTATAGGAGATACCTGAAAACATATCACACTTTTCATCATAGTGCTTTTACCAATGCATAAAATGCATGAAGAAGTCATTTCGAATGACTGGTCCTCAGTGTTGTGAGAACGATGACTGGTTAAAATTTTTGGTGGTTTCTTGTTCAATCCATAGGCCTACATCATGTGGCAAACCGGTGAGCATGTGGCTCTATTAGTATAGGAGATACCTGAAAACATATCACACTTTTCATCATAGTGCTTTTACCAATGCATAAAATGCATGGAGAAGTCATTTCGAATGACTGGTCCTCAGTGTTGTGAGAACGATGACTGGTTAAAATTTTTGGTGGTTTCTTGTTCAGTCCATAGGCCTACATCATGTGGCAAACCGGTGAGCATGTGGCTCTATTAGTATAGGAGATACCTGAAAACATATCACACTTTTCATCATAGTGCTTTTACCAATGCATAAAATGCATGGAGAAGTCATTTCGAATGACTGGTCCTCAGTGTTGTGAGAACGATGACTGGTTAAAATTTTTGGTGGTTTCTTGTTCAGTCCATAGGCCTACATCATGTGGCAAACCGGTGAGCATGTGGCTCTATTTGTATAGGAGATACCTGAAAACATATCACACTTTTCATCATAGTGCTTTTACCAATGCATAAAATGCATGGAGAAGTCATTTCGAATGACTGGTCCTCAGTGTTGTGAGAACGATGACTGGTTAAAATTTTTGGTGGTTTCTTGTTCAGTCCATAAGCCTACATCATGTGGCAAACCGGTGAGCATGTGGCTCTATTAGTATAGGAGATACCTGAAGACATATCACACTTTTCATCATAGTGCTTTTACCAATGCATAAAATGCATGGAGAAGTCATTTCGAATGACTGGTCCTCAGTGTTGTGAGAACGATGACTGGTTAAAATTATTGGTGGTTTCTTGTTCAGTCCATAGGCCTACATCATGTGGCAAACCGGTGAGCATGTGGCTCTATTAGTATAGGAGATACCTGAAAACATATCACACTTTTCATCATAGTGCTTTTACCAATGCATAAAATGCATGGAGAAGTCATTTCGAATGACTGGTCCTCAGTGTTGTGAGAACGATGACTGGTTAAAATTTTTGGTGGTTTCTTGTTCAGTCCATAGGCCTACATCATGTGGCAAACCGGTGAGCATGTGGCTCTATTAGTATAGGAGATACCTGAAAACATATCACACTTTTCATCATAGTGCTTTTACCAATGCATAAAATGCATGGAGAAGTCATTTCGAATGACTGGTCCTCAGTGTTGTGAGAACGATGACTGGTTAAAATTTTTGGTGGTTTCTTGTTCAATCCATAGGCCTACATCATGTGGCAAACCGGTGAGCATGTGGCTCTATTAGTATAGGAGATACCTGAAAACATATCACACTTTTCATCATAGTGCTTTTACCAATGCGTAAAATGCATGGAGAAGTCATTTCGAATGACTGGTCCTCAGTGTTGTGAGAACGATGACTGGTTAAAATTTTTGGTGGTTTCTTGTTCAGTCCATAGGCCTACATCATGTGGCAAACCGGTGAGCATGTGGCTCTATTAGTATAGGAGATACCTGAAAACATATCACACTTTTCATCATAGTGCTATTACCAATGCATAAAATGCATGGAGAAGTCATTTCGAATGACTGCTCCTCAGTGTTGTGAGAACGATGACTGGTTAAAATTTTTGGTGGTTTCTTGTTCAGTCCATAGGCCTACATCATGTGGCAAACCGGTGAGCATGTGGCTCTATTAGTATAGGAGATACCTGAAAACATATCACACTTTTCATCATAGTGCTTTTACCAATGCATAAAATGCATGGAGAAGTCATTTCGAATGACTGGTCCTCAGTGTTGTGAGAACGATGACTGGTTAAAATTTTTGGTGGTTTCTTGTTCAGTCCATAGGCCTACATCATGTGGCAAACCGGTGAGCATGTGGCTCTATTAGTATAGGAGATACCTGAAAACATATCACACTTTTCATCATAGTGCTTTTACCAATGCATAAAATGCATGGATAAGTCATTTCGAATGACTGGTCCTCAGTGTTGTGAGAACGATGACTGGTTAAAATTTTTGGTGGTTTCTTGTTCAGTCCATAGGCCTACATCATGTGGCAAACCGGTGAGCATGTGGCTCTATTAGTATAGGAGATACCTGAAAACATATCACACTTTTCATCATAGTGCTTTTACCAATGCATAAAATGCATGGAGAAGTCATTTCGAATGACTGGTCCTCAGTGTTGTGAGAACGATGACTGGTTAAAATTTTTGGTGGTTTCTTGTTCAGTCCATAGGCCTACATCATGTGGCAAACCGGTGAGCATGTGGCTCTATTAGTATAGGAGATACCTGAAAACATATCACACTTTTCATCATAGTGCTTTTACCAATGCATAAAATGCATGGTGAAGTCATTTCGAATGACTGGTCCTCAGTGTTGTGAGAACGATGACTGGTTAAAATTTTTGGTGGTTTCTTGTTCAGTCCATAGGCCTACATCATGTGGCAAACCGGTGAGCATGTGGCTCTATTAGTATAGGAGATACCTGAAAACATATCACACTTTTCATCATAGTGCTTTTACCAATGCATAAAATGCATGGAGAAGTCATTTCGAATGACTGGTCCTCAGTGTTGTGAGAACGATGACTGGTTAAAATTTTTGGTGGTTTTTTGTTCAGTCCATAGGCCTACATCATGTGGCAAACCGGTGAGCATGTGGCTCTATTAGTATAGGAGATACCTGAAAACATATCACACTTTTCATCATAGTGCTTTTACCAATGCATAAAATGCATGGAGAAGTCATTTCGAATGACTGGTCCTCAGTGTTGTGAGAACGATTACTGGTTAAAATTTTTGGTTGTTTCTTGTTCAGTCCATAGGCCTACATCATGTGGCAAACCGGTGAGCATGTGGCTCTATTAGTATAGGAGATACCTGAAAACATATCACATCATAGTGCTTTTACCAATGCATAAAATGCATGGAGAAGTCATTTCGAATGACTGGTCCTCAGTGTTGTGAGAACGATGACTGGTTAAAATTTTTGGTGGTTTCTTGTTCAGTCCATAGGCCTACATCATGTGGCAAACCGGTGAGCATGTGGCTCTATTAGTATAGGAGATACCTGAAAACATATCACACTTATCACAGGGGTATTTGGAAAGCCTTTAACAAATACCTGTGTGAATTGGTGAGTTGCTGAATTGGGGGTAGGTATATTCATAAGGGTTAACTTAGGGTGGGGGCTCATAGTTAAGGGTTTATAAGGGGCAGCTGTTTGGGGCTCAAGTCCTTTTTGGAAGTGCATTTGAACAGCAAGGTTGATTGCTGTTGAGGGGAACTAGAAAAAAAAAAAAATCTATAAATGTTCAGCAGAGCGAGTGTGAGCGAGCTGAGTGTGTCCTGAGTGTAAGTGTGGACGGCGGTAAGTGTGACTTGTGATTCAGTGACTTTGGATTCAGGGAGTTTCCAGGGGAGGAATTGCTGTCTGATTTTTATTAATACTTTGTATTTATTTATTTATTTATTTTTTTTTAATTGAACTGTTCTGTCTGGTGCAATCCCCATTAGGAAATGTGCTCCACGATTGTTAATGCCATCCAGTGCACATCTTGCCACATGTATGCAGTCCTTGAGCAGCCGATCGAGGGTGCATACTGCTGTGCGAGATGTGAGCACGTTGTGCATTTGGAAACCCAGATTCTGGCTCTAAATGTGCAGCTGGCAACACTGAGATCCATAGACAATATGGAGAGGAGTCTTCTGCTCACGGAGCAGACGCTCAATGGGACAGATGAGGGGGGTGATGGTGGGATGGAGCTGCAGGACAATGAAGTAGCAAGCTAGGTGACAGTTAGGAAGCGGGGTAGAGGGAAGAGTGCCAGGGAGGCTAGTCCTGATCTGGAACACCCCAATAAGTTTGCTAAGTTGGCAGATGAGGGGGGTGCCAGTACAGGGGTAGCACTGCTGCAGCCAGGCATGTCCTCTGAAAGCCGGAGGAGTGACTGCTCCAGTAAGGAGGGAAATAGGAGAGCAGGGCAGGCCAGACAGGTGCTGGTAGTGGGGGACTCAATTATTAGGGGAACAGATAGGGCAATCTGTCACAAAGACAGGGATCGTCGAAAGGTGTGCTGCCTACCTGGCGCTCGAGTCCGACACATCGCTGATCGGGTGGACAGATTATTGGGAGGGGCTGGTGAGGACCCAGCGGTCATGGTGCACATTGGCACTAATGACAAAGTTAGAGGTAGGTGGAAGGTCCTTAAAGATGATTTCAGGGAATTAGGCTGCAAGCTGAAAGCAAGGACCTCCAACGTGGTATTTTCCGAAATACTGCCGGTACCACGTGCCACGCCAGAGAGGCAACGGGAGATTAGGGAGGTTAATAAGTGGCTCAAGAATTGGTGTAGGAAAGAGGGGTTTGGGTTCCTGCAGAACTGGGCCGACTTCTCAGTTGGCTACAGGCTCTACGCTAGGGACGGGCTGCACCTCAATGGGGAGGGTGCAGCTGTGCTGGGGGAGAGAATGGCTAGAAGGTTGGAGGAGTGTTTAAACTAGGAATTGGGGGGGAGGGTATTCATTTTATAGGAGGGGAAGATAGTGCAGACAGAGACCTGGGCACAAATAAGGAAGTTGGGGGTGGCGGTGGCATGGGGGTTGGGGTCAGAACAGTTAATAATTTAAGAAACAGAAGTACAGAGAGGAACATAAAGTGCATGTATACTAATGCCAGAAGCCTCGCCAACAAAATGGACGAATTAGAACTAATGTTGTTGGAGCATAATTATGACATGGTGGGGATATCTGAAACGTGGCTGGATGAGAGCCATGACTGGGCTGTTAACTTGCAGGGCTACAGCCTGTTCAGAAATGACCGTACAGATAAGCGAGGGGGAGGGGTGTGTCTATATGTAAAATCATCCTTAAAACCCATCCTGCGCGATAATATAGGTGAATTTAATGAAAATGTAGAATCCCTGTGGGTGGAGATAAGGGGAGGGGGAAAAAATAATAAATTACTGATAGGGGTTTGTTATAAATCTCCAAAAATAATGGAAGCAATGGAGAATATCCTCGTAAAGCAAATAGATGAAGCTGCGACTCAAGGAGAAGTCATTATTATGGAGGACTTCAACTACCCTGAAATAGATTGGTGAATAGAAACCTGCAGTTCCAGCAAAGGTAATCAGTTTTTGACAATTATGAGAGACAATTACCTTTCACAACTGGTTCAGGACCCAACAAGAAGGGGGGCACTGCTAGACCTAATATTAACCAACAGGCCAGACCGCATATCAAATATAAGGGTTGGGGGTCACTTGGGAAATAGCGATCACAAAATAATAAGTTTTCAAGTATCCTTTAAAAAGATGTGTAGTAGAGGGGTTACAAGGACACTAAACTTCAGGAGGGCAAATTTCCAACGGATGAGAGAGGATCTTGGTGCAATTAACTGGGACGATATCCTGAGACACAAAAATACACAAAGAAAATGGGAGACGTTTATCAGCATCCTGGATAGGACCTGTGCACAGTATATACCGTATGGGAATAAACATGCTAGAAATAGGAGGAAACCAATATGGCTAAATAGAGCTGTAAGGGGCGCAATAAGTGACAAAAAGAAAGCATTTAGAGAATTAAAGGAAGTAGGTAGTGAGGAGGCATTAAATAAATACAGAAAATTAAATAAATTCTGTAAAAAGCAAATCAAGGCAGCAAAGATTGAGACAGAGAGACTCATTGCCAGAGAGAGTAAAAATAATCCTAAAATATTCTTTAACTACATAAATAGTAAGAAACTAAAAAATGATAGTGTTGGCCCCCTTAAAAATAGTCTGGGTGAGATGGTGGATGAGGATGAGGAAAAAGCCAATATGCTAAATGACTTTTTTTCATCAGTATTTACACAAGAAAATCCCATGGCAGACAAAATGTCTAGTGATAAAAATTCCCAATTAAATGTCACCTGCTTAACCCAGCAGGAAGTGCGGCGGCGTCTAAAAATCACTAAAATTGACAAATCTCCAGGCCCGGATGGGATACACCCTCGAGTACTGCAGGAATTAAGTACAGTCATTGATAGACCATTATTTTTAATCTTTAAAGACTCCA
Organism: Ranitomeya imitator; assembly: GCF_032444005.1. Classification (NCBI taxonomy): domain Eukaryota; kingdom Metazoa; phylum Chordata; class Amphibia; order Anura; family Dendrobatidae; genus Ranitomeya; species Ranitomeya imitator. The sequence goes on from NW_027194042.1 coordinate 306,126, forward strand.
TAATAACAGGGTCTGTGCCACAGGACTGGCGTATAGCAAATGTGGTGCCAATATTCAAAAAGGGGACAAAAACTGAACTCGGAAATTATAGGCCAGTAAGCTTAACCTCTACTGTGGGTAAAATACTGGAGGGCATTCTAAGGGATGCTATACTGGAGTATCTGAAGAGGAATAACCTCATGACCCAGTATCAGCACGGGTTTACTAGGGACCGTTCATGTCAGACTAATTTGATCAGTTTCTATGAAGAGGTAAGTTCCAGATTGGACCAAGGGAACCCAGTGGATGTAGTGTATATGGACTTTTCAAAAGCTTTTGATACGGTGCCGCACAAAAGGTTGATACATAAAATGAGAATAATGGGGATAGGGGAAAATATGTGCAAGTGGGTTGAGAGCTGGCTCAGGGATAGGAAACAAAGGGTGGTTATTAATGGAGCACACTCGGACTGGGTAGCGGTTAGCAGTGGGGTACCACAGGGGTCAGTATTGGGCCCTCTTCTTTTTAACATATTTATTAATGACCTTGTAGGGGGCATTCAGAGTAGAATTTCAATATTTGCAGATGACACTAAACTCTGCAGGGTAATCAATACAGAGGAGGACAATTTTATATTACAGGATGATATATGTAAACTAGAAGCTTGGGCTGATAAATGGCAAATGAGCTTTAATGGGGATAAATGTAAGGTCACGCACTTGGGTAGAAGTAATAAGATGTATAATTATGTGCTTAATTCTGCAAAACCGTCAATGAAAAAGACCTGGGTGTATGGGTGGATGACAAACTTAAATTCAGTGGCCAGTGTCAGGCAGCTGCTACAAAGGCAAATAAAATAATGGGATGCATTAAAAGAGGCATAGATGCTCATGAGGAGAATATAATTTTACCTCTATACAAGTCACTAGTTCGACCACACTTAGAATACTGTGCACAGTTCTGGTCTCCGGTGTATAAGAAAGACATAGCTGAACTGGAGCGGGTGCAGAGAAGAGCGACCAAGGTTATTAGAGGACTGGGGGGTCTGCAATACCAAGATAGGTTATTACACTTGGGGCTATTTAGTTTGGAAAAACGAAGACTAAGGGGTGATCTCATTTTAATGTATAAATATATGAGGGGACAGTACAAAGACCTTTCTGATGATCTTTTTAATCATAGACCTGAAACAGGGACAAGGGGGCATCCTCTGCGGTTGGAGGAAAAAAGGTTTAAGCATAATAACAGACACGGATTCTTTACTGTAAGAGCAGTGAGACTATGGAACTCTCTGCCGTGTGATGTTGTAATGAGTGATTCATTACTTAAATTTAAGAGGGGACTGGATACCTTTCTGGAAAAGTATAATGTTACAGGGTATATATACTAGATTCCTTGATAGGGCGTTGATCCAGGGAACTAGTCTGATTGCCGTATGTGGAGTCGGGAAGGAATTTTTTTCCCCAATGTGGAGCTTACTCTTTGCACATGGGGTTTTTTTGCCTTCCTCTGGATCAACATGTTAGGGCATGTTAGGTTAGGCTATGGGTTGAACTAGATGGACATATAGTCTTCCTTCAACCTTAATAACTATGTAACTATGTAACTTTTCATCATAGTGCTTTTACCAATGCATAAAATGCATGGAGAAGTCATTTCGAATGACTGGTCCTCAGTGTTGTGAGAACGATGACTGGTTAAAATTTTTGGTGGTTTCTTGTTCAGTCCATAGGCCTACATCATGTGGCAAACCGGTGAGCATGTGGCTCTATTAGTATAGGAGATACCTGAAAACATATCACACTTTTCATCATAGTGCTTTTACCAATGCATAAAATGCATGGAGAAGTCATTTCGAATGACTGGTCCTCAGTGTTGTGAGAACGATGACTGGTTAAAATTTTTGGTGGTTTCTTGTTCAGTCCATAGGCCTACATCATGTGGCAAACCGGTGAGCATGTGGCTCTATTAGTATAGGAGATACCTGAAAACATATCACACTTTTCATCATAGTGCTTTTACCAATGCATAAAATGCATGGAGAAGTCATTTCGAATGACTGGTCCTCAGTGTTGTGAGATCGATGACTGGTTAAAATTTTTGGTGGTTTCTTGTTCAGTCCATAGGCCTACATCATGTGGCAAACCGGTGAGCCATGTGGCTCTATTAGTATAGGAGATACCTGAAAACATACCACACTTTTCATCATAGTGCTTTTACCAATGCATAAAATGCATGGAGAAGTCATTTCGAATGACTGGTCCTCAGTGTTGTGAGAACGATGACTGGTTAAAATTTTTGGTGGTTTCTTGTTCAGTCCATAGGCCTACATCATGTGGCAAACCGGTGAGCATGTGGCTCTATTAGTATAGGAGATACCTGAAAACATATCACACTTTTCATCATAGTGCTTTTACCAATGCATAAAATGCATGGAGAAGTCATTTCGAATGACTGGTCCTCAGTGTTGTGAGAACGATGACTGGTTAAAATTTTTGGTGGTTTCTTGTTCAGTCCATAGGCCTACATCATGTGGCAAACCGGTGAGCATGTGGCTCTATTAGTATAGGAGATACCTGAAAACATATCACACTTTTCATCATAGTGCTTTTACCAATGCATGAAAAATGCATGGAGAAGTCATTTCGAATGACTGGTCCTCAGTGTTGTGAGAACGATGACTGGTTAAAATTTTTGGTGGTTTCTTGTTCAGTCCATAGGCCTACAGCATGTGGCAAACCGGTGAGCATGTGGCTCTATTAGTATAGGAGATACCTGAAAACATATCACACTTTTCATCATAGTGCTTTTACCAATGCATAAAATGCATGGAGAAGTCATTTCGAATGACTGCTCCTCAGTGTTGTGAGAACGATGACTGGTTAAAATTTTTGGTGGTTTCTTGTTCAGTCCATAGGCCTACATCATGTGGCAAACCGGTGAGCATGTGGCTCTATTAGTATAGGAGATACCTGAAAACATATCACACTTTTCATCATAGTGCTTTTACCAATGCATAAAATGCATGGAGAAGTCATTTCGAATGACTGGTCCTCAGTGTTGTGAGAACGATGACTGGATAAAATTTTTGGTGGTTTCTTGTTCAGTCCATAGGCCTACATCATGTGGCAAACCGGTGAGCATGTGGCTCTATTAGTATAGGAGATACCTGAAAACATATCACACTTTTCATCATAGTGCTTTTACCAATGCATAAAATGCATGGAGAAGTCATTTCGAATGACTGGTCCTCAGTGTTGTGAGAACGATGACTGGTTAAAATTTTTGGTGGTTTCTTGTTCAGTCCATAGGCCTACATCATGTGGCAAACCGGTGAGCATGTGGCTCTATTAGTATAGGAGATACCTGAAAACATATCACACTTTTCATCATAGTGCTTTTACCAATGCATAAAATGCATGGAGAAGTCATTTCGAATGACTGGTCCTCAGTGTTGTGAGATCGATGACTGGTTAAAATTTTTGGTGGTTTCTTGTTCAGTCCATAGGCCTACATCATGTGGCAAACCGGTGAGCCATGTGGCTCTATTAGTATAGGAGATACCTGAAAACATACCACACTTTTCATCATAGTGCTTTTACCAATGCATAAAATGCATGGAGAAGTCATTTCGAATGACTGGTCCTCAGTGTTGTGAGAACGATGACTGGTTAAAATTTTTGGTGGTTTCTTGTTCAGTCCATAGGCCTACATCATGTGGCAAACCGGTGAGCATGTGGCTTTATTAGTATAGGAGATACCTGAAAACATATCACACTTTTCATCATAGTGCTTTTACCAATGCATAAAATGCATGGAGAAGTCATTTCGAATGACTGGTCCTCAGTGTTGTGAGAACGATGACTGGTTAAAATTTTTGGTGGTTTCTTGTTCAGTCCATAGGCCTACATCATGTGGCAAACCGGTGAGCATGTGGCTCTATTAGTATAGGAGATACCTGAAAACATATCACACTTTTCATCATAGTGCTTTTACCAATGCATGAAAAATGCATGGAGAAGTCATTTCGAATGACTGGTCCTCAGTGTTGTGAGAACGATGACTGGTTAAAATTTTTGGTGGTTTCTTGTTCAGTCCATAGGCCTACAGCATGTGGCAAACCGGTGAGCATGTGGCTCTATTAGTATAGGAGATACCTGAAAACATATCACACTTTTCATCATAGTGCTTTTACCAATGCATAAAATGCATGGAGAAGTCATTTCGAATGACTGCTCCTCAGTGTTGTGAGAACGATGACTGGTTAAAATTTTTGGTGGTTTCTTGTTCAGTCCATAGGCCTACATCATGTGGCAAACCGGTGAGCATGTGGCTCTATTAGTATAGGAGATACCTGAAAACATATCACACTTTTCATCATAGTGCTTTTACCAATGCATAAAATGCATGGAGAAGTCATTTCGAATGACTGGTCCTCAGTGTTGTGAGAACGATGACTGGATAAAATTTTTGGTGGTTTCTTGTTCAGTCCATAGGCCTACATCATGTGGCAAACCGGTGAGCATGTGGCTCTATTAGTATAGGAGATACCTGAAAACATATCACACTTTTCATCATAGTGCTTTTACCAATGCATAAAATGCATGGAGAAGTCATTTCGAATGACTGGTCCTCAGTGTTGTGAGAACGATGACTGGTTAAAATTTTTGGTGGTTTCTTGTTCAGTCCATAGGCCTACATCATGTGGCAAACCGGTGAGCATGTGGCTCTATTAGTATAGGAGATACCTAAAAACATATCACACTTTTCATCATAGTGCTTTTACCAATGCATAAAATGCATGGAGAAGTCATTTCGAATGACTGGTCCTCAGTGTTGTGAGAACGATGACTGGTTAAAATTTTTGGTGGTTTCTTGTTCAGTCCATAGGCCTACATCATGTGGCAAACCGGTGAGCATGTGGCTCTATTAGTATAGGAGATACCTGAAAACATATCACACTTTTCATCATAGTGCTTTTACCAATGCATAAAATGCATGGAGAAGTCATTTCGAATGACTGGTCCTCAGTGTTGTGAGAACGATGACTGGTTAAAATTTTTGGTGGTTTCTTGTTCAGTCCACAGGCCTACATCATGTGGCAAACCGGTGAGCATGTGGCTCTATTAGTATAGGAGATACCTGAAAACATATCACACTTTTCATCATAGTGCTTTTACCAATGCATAAAATGCATGGAGAAGTCATTTCGAATGACTGGTCCTCAGTGTTGTGAGAACGATGACTGGTTAAAATTTTTGGTGGTTTCTTGTTCAGTCCATAGGCCTACATCATGTGGCAAACCGGTGAGCATGTGGCTCTATTAGTATAGGAGATACCTGAAAACATATCACACTTTTCATCATAGTGCTTTTACCAATGCATAAAATGCATGGAGAAGTCATTTCGAATGACTGGTCCTCAGTGTTGTGAGAACGATGACTGGTTAAAATTTTTGGTGGTTTCTTGTTCAGTCCATAGGCCTACATCATGTGGCAAACCGGTGAGCATGTGGCTCTATTAGTATAGGAGATACCTGAAAACATATCACACTTTTCATCATAGTGCTTTTACCAATGCATAAAATGCATGGAGAAGTCATTTCGAATGACTGGTCCTCAGTGTTGTGAGAACGATGACTGGTTAAAATTTTTGGTGGTTTCTTGTTCAGTCCATAGGCCTACATCATGTGGCAAACCGGTGAGCATGTGGCTCTATTAGTATAGGAGATACCTGAAAACATATCACACTTTTCATCATAGTGCTTTTACCAATGCATAAAATGCATGGAGAAGTCATTTCGAATGACTGGTCCTCAGTGTTGTGAGAACGATGACTGGTTAAAATTTTTGGTGGTTTCTTGTTCAGTCCATAGGCCTACATCATGTGGCAAACCGGTGAGCATGTGGCTCTATTAGTATAGGAGATACCTGAAAACATATCACACTTTTCATCATAGTGCTTTTACCAATGCATAAAATGCATGGAGAAGTCATTTCGAATGACTGGTCCTCAGTGTTGTGAGAACGATGACTGGTTAAAATTTTTGGTGGTTTCTTGTTCAGTCCATAGGCCTACATCATGTGGCAAACCGGTGAGCATGTGGCTCTATTAGTATAGGAGATACCTGAAAACATATCACACTTTTCATCATAGTGCTTTTACCAATGCATAAAATGCATGGAGAAGTCATTTCGAATGACTGGTCCTCAGTGTTGTGAGAACGATGACTGGTTAAAATTTTTGGTGGTTTCTTGTTCAGTCCATAGGCCTACATCATGTGGCAAACCGGTGAGCATGTGGCTCTATTAGTATAGGAGATACCTGAAAACATATCACACTTTTCATCATAGTGCTTTTACCAATGCATAAAATGCATGGAGAAGTCATTTCGAATGACTGGTCCTCAGTGTTGTGAGAACGATGACTGGTTAAAATTTTTGGTGGTTTCTTGTTCAGTCCATAGGCCTACATCATGTGGCAAACCGGTGAGCATGTGGCTCTATTAGTATAGGAGATACCTGAAAACATATCACACTTTTCATCATAGTGCTTTTACCAATGCATAAAATGCATGGAGAAGTCATTTCGAATGACTGGTCCTCAGTGTTGTGAGAACGATGACTGGTTAAAATTTTTGGTGGTTTCTTGTTCAGTCCATAGGCCTACATCATGTGGCAAACCGGTGAGCATGTGGCTCTATTAGTATAGGAGATACCTGAAAACATATCACACTTTTCATCATAGTGCTTTTACCAATGCATAAAATGCATGGAGAAGTCATTTCGAATGACTGGTCCTCAGTGTTGTGAGAACGATGACTGGTTAAAATTTTTGGTGGTTTCTTGTTCAGTCCATAGGCCTACATCATGTGGCAAACCGGTGAGCATGTGGCTCTATTAGTATAGGAGATACCTGAAAACATATCACACTTTTCATCATAGTGCTTTTACCAATGCATAAAATGCATGGAGAAGTCATTTCGAATGACTGGTCCTCAGTGTTGTGAGAACGATGACTGGTTAAAATTTTTGGTGGTTTCTTGTTCAGTCCATAGGCCTACATCATGTGGCAAACCGGTGAGCATGTGGCTCTATTAGTATAGGAGATACCTGAAACCATATCACACTTTTCATCATAGTGCTTTTACCAATGCATAAAATGCATGGAGAAGTCATTTCGAATGACTGGTCCTCAGTGTTGTGAGATCGATGACTGGTTAAAATTTTTGGTGGTTTCTTGTTCAGTCCATAGGCCTACATCATGTGGCAAACCGGTGAGCCATGTGGCTCTATTAGTATAGGAGATACCTGAAAACATACCACACTTTTCATCATAGTGCTTTTACCAATGCATAAAATGCATGGAGAAGTCATTTCGAATGACTGGTCCTCAGTGTTGTGAGAACGATGACTGGTTAAAATTTTTGGTGGTTTCTTGTTCAGTCCATAGGCCTACATCATGTGGCAAACCGGTGAGCATGTGGCTCTATTAGTATAGGAGATACCTGAAAACATATCACACTTTTCATCATAGTGCTTTTACCAATGCATAAAATGCATGGAGAAGTCATTTCGAATGACTGGTCCTCAGTGTTGTGAGAACGATGACTGGTTAAAATTTTTGGTGGTTTCTTGTTCAGTCCATAGGCCTACATCATGTGGCAAACCGGTGAGCATGTGGCTCTATTAGTATAGGAGATACCTGAAAACATATCACACTTTTCATCATAGTGCTTTTACCAATGCATGAAAATGCATGGAGAAGTCATTTCGAATGACTGGTCCTCAGTGTTGTGAGAACGATGACTGGTTAAAATTTTTGGTGGTTTCTTGTTCAGTCCATAGACCTACAGCATGTGGCAAACCGGTGAGCAATGTGGCTCTATTAGTATAGGAGATACCTGAAAACATATCACACTTTTCATCATAGTGCTTTTACCAATGCATAAAATGCATGGAGAAGTCATTTCGAATGACTGCTCCTCAGTGTTGTGAGAACGATGACTGGTTAAAATTTTTGGTGGTTTCTTGTTCAGTCCATAGGCCTACATCATGTGGCAAACCGGTGAGCATGTGGCTCTATTAGTATAGGAGATACCTGAAAACATATCACACTTTTCATCATAGTGCTTTTACCAATGCATAAAATGCATGGAGAAGTCATTTCGAATGACTGGTCCTCAGTGTTGTGAGAACGATGACTGGTTAAAATTTTTGGTGGTTTCTTGTTCAGGTCCATAGGCCTACATCATGTGGCAAACCGGTGAGCATGTGGCTCTATTAGTATAGGAGATACCTGAAAACATATCACACTTTTCATCATAGTGCTTTTACCAATGCATAAAATGCATGGAGAAGTCATTTCGAATGACTGGTCCTCAGTGTTGTGAGAACGATGACTGGTTAAAATTTTTGGTGGTTTCTTGTTCAGTCCATAGGCCTACATCATGTGGCAAACCAGTGAGCATGTGGCTCTATTAGTATAGGAGATACCTGAAAACATATCACACTTTTCATCATAGTGCTTTTACCAATGCATAAAATGCATGGAGAAGTCATTTCGAATGACTGGTCCTCAGTGTTGTGAGAACGATGACTGGTTAAAATTTTTGGTGGTTTCTTGTTCAGTCCATAGGCCTACATCATGTGGCAAACCGGTGAGCATGTGGCTCTATTAGTATAGGAGATACCTGAAAACATATCACACTTTTCATCATAGTGCTTTTACCAATGCATAAAATGCATGGAGAAGTCATTTCGAATGACTGGTCCTCAGTGTTGTGAGAACGATGACTGGTTAAAATTTTTGGTGGTTTCTTGTTCAGTCCATAGGCCTACATCATGTGGCAAACCGGTGAGCATGTGGCTCTATTAGTATAGGAGATACCTGAAAACATATCACACTTTTCATCATAGTGCTTTTACCAATGCATAAAATGCATGGAGAAGTCATTTCGAATGACTGGTCCTCAGTGTTGTGAGAACGATGACTGGTTAAAATTTTTGGTGGTTTCTTGTTCAGTCCATAGGCCTACATCATGTGGCAAACCGGTGAGCATGTGGCTCTATTAGTATAGGAGATACCTGAAAACATATCACACTTTTCATCATAGTGCTTTTACCAATGCATAAAATGCATGGAGAAGTCATTTCGAATGACTGGTCCTCAGTGTTGTGAGAACGATGACTCGTTAAAATTTTTGGTGGTTTCTTGTTCAGTCCATAGGCCTACATCATGTGGCAAACCGGTGAGCATGTGGCTCTATTAGTATAGGAGATACCTGAAAACATATCACACTTTTCATCATAGTGCTTTTACCAATGCATAAAATGCATGGAGAAGTCATTTCGAATGACTGGTCCTCAGTGTTGTGAGAACGATGACTGGTTAAAATTTTTGGTGGTTTCTTGTTCAGTCCATAGGCCTACATCATGTGGCAAACCGGTGAGCATGTGGCTCTATTAGTATAGGAGATACCTGAAAACATATCACACTTTTCATCATAGTGCTTTTACCAATGCATAAAATGCATGGAGAAGTCATTTCGAATGACTGGTCCTCAGTGTTGTGAGAACGATGACTGGTTAAAATTTTTGGTGGTTTCTTGTTCAGTCCATAGGCCTACATCATGTGGCAAACCGGTGAGCATGTGGCTCTATTAGTATAGGAGATACCTGAAAACATATCACACTTTTCATCATAGTGCTTTTACCAATGCATAAAATGCATGGAGAAGTCATTTCGAATGACTGGTCCTCAGTGTTGTGAGAACGATGACTGGTTAAAATTTTTGGTGGTTTCTTGTTCAGTCCATAGGCCTACATCATGTGGCAAACCGGTGAGCATGTGGCTCTATTAGTATAGGAGATACCTGAAAACATATCACACTTTTCATCATAGTGCTTTTACCAATGCATAAAATGCATGGAGAAGTCATTTCGAATGACTGGTCCTCAGTGTTGTGAGAACGATGACTGGTTAAAATTTTTGGTGGTTTCTTGTTCAGTCCATAGGCCTACATCATGTGGCAAACCGGTGAGCATGTGGCTCTATTAGTATAGGAGATACCTGAAAACATATCACACTTTTCATCATAGTGCATTTACCAATGCATAAAATGCATGGAGAAGTCATTTCGAATGACTGGTCCTCAGTGTTGTGAGAACGATGACTGGTTAAAATTTTTGGTGGTTTCTTGTTCAGTCCATAGGCCTACATCATGTGGCAAACCGGTGAGCATGTGGCTCTATTAGTATAGGAGATACCTGAAAACATATCACACTTTTCATCATAGTGCTTTTACCAATGCATAAAATGCATGGAGAAGTCATTTCGAATGACTGGTCCTCAGTGTTGTGAGAACGATGACTGGTTAAAATTTTTGGTGGTTTCTTGTTCAGTCCATAGGCCTACATCATGTGGCAAACCGGTGAGCATGTGGCTCTATTAGTATAGGAGATACCTGAAAACATATCACACTTTTCATCATAGTGCTTTTTACCAATGCATAAAATGCATGGAGAAGTCATTTCGAATGACTGGTCCTCAGTGTTGTGAGAACGATGACTGGTTAAAATTTTTGGTGGTTTCTTGTTCAGTCCATAGGCCTACATCATGTGGCAAACCGGTGAGCATGTGGCTCTATTAGTATAGGAGATACCTGAAAACATATCACACTTTTCATCATAGTGCTTTTACCAATGCATAAAATGCATGGAGAAGTCATTTCGAATGACTGGTCCTCAGTGTTGTGAGAACGATGACTGGTTAAAATTTTTGGTGGTTTCTTGTTCAGTCCATAGGCCTACATCATGTGGCAAACCGGTGAGTATGTGGCTCTATTAGTATAGGAGATACCTGAAAACATATCACACTTTTCATCATACTGCTTTTACCAATGCATAAAATGCATGGAGAGGTCATTTCGAATGACTGGTCCTCAGTGTTGTGAGAACGATGACTGGTTAAAATTTTTGGTGGTTTCTTGTTCAGTCCATAGGCCTACATCATGTGGCAAACCGGTGAGCATGTGGCTCTATTAGTATAGGAGATACCTGAAAACATATCACACTTTTCATCATAGTGCTTTTACCAATGCATAAAATGCATGGAGAAGTCATTTCGAATGACTGGTCTCAGTGTTGTGAGAACGATGACTGGTTAAAATTTTTGGTGGTTTCTTGTTCAGTCCATAGGCCTACATCATGTGGCAAACCGGTGAGCATGTGGCTCTATTAGTATAGGAGATACCTGAAAACATATCACACTTTTCATCATAGTGCTTTTACCAATGCATAAAATGCATGGAGAAGTCATTTCGAATGACTGGTCCTCAGTGTTGTGAGAACGATGACTGGTTAAAATTTTTGGTGGTTTCTTGTTCAGTCCATAGGCCTACATCATGTGGCAAACCGGTGAGCATGTGGCTCTATTAGTATAGGAGATACCTGAAAACATATCACACTTTTCATCATAGTGCTTTTACCAATGCATAAAATGCATGGAGAAGTCATTTCGAATGACTGGTCCTCAGTGTTGTGAGAACGATGACTGGTTAAAATTTTTGGTGGTTTCTTGTTCAGTCCATAGGCCTACATCATGTGGCAAACCGGTGAGCATGTGGCTCTATTAGTATAGGAGATACCTGAAAACATATCACACTTTTCATCATAGTGCTTTTACCAATGCATAAAATGCATGGAGAAGTCATTTCGAATGACTGGTCCTCAGTGTTGTGAGAACGATGACTGGTTAAAATTTTTGGTGGTTTCTTGTTCAGTCCATAGGCCTACATCATGTGGCAAACCGGTGAGCATGTGGCTCTATTAGTATAGGAGATACCTGAAAACATATCACACTTTTCATCATAGTGCTTTTACCAATGCATAAAATGCATGGAGAAGTCATTTCGAATGACTGGTCCTCAGTGTTGTGAGAACGATGACTGGTTAAAATTTTTGGTGGTTTCTTGTTCAGTCCATAGGCCTACATCATGTGGCAAACCGGTGAGCATGTGGCTCTATTAGTATAGGAGATACCTGAAAACATATCACACTTTCATCATAGTGCTTTTACCAATGCATAAAATGCATGGAGAAGTCATTTCGAATGACTGGTCCTCAGTGTTGTGAGAACGATGACTGGTTAAAATTTTGGTGGTTTCTTGTTCAGTCCATAGGCCTACATCATGTGGCAAACCGGTGAGCATGTGGCTCTATTAGTATAGGAGATACCTGAAAACAATCACACTTTTCATCATAGTGCTTTTACCAATGCATAAAATGCATGGAGAAGTCATTTCGAATGACTGGTCCTCAGTGTTGTGAGAACGATGACTGGTTAAAATTTTTGGTGGTTTCTTGTTCAGTCCATAGGCCTACATCATGTGGCAAACCGGTGAGCATGTGGCTCTATTAGTATAGGAGATACCTGAAAACATATCACACTTTTCATCATAGTGCTTTTACCAATGCATAAAATGCATGGAGAAGTCATTTCGAATGACTGGTCCTCAGTGTTGTGAGAACGATGACTGGTTAAAATTTTTGGTGGTTTCTTGTTCAGTCCATAGGCCTACATCATGTGGCAAACCGGTGAGCATGTGGCTCTATTAGTATAGGAGATACCTGAAAACATATCACACTTTTCATCATAGTGCTTTTACCAATGCATAAAATGCATGGAGAAGTCATTTCGAATGACTGGTCCTCAGTGTTGTGAGAACGATGACTGGTTAAAATTTTTGGTGGTTTCTTGTTCAGTCCATAGGCCTACATCATGTGGCAAACCGGTGAGCATGTGGCTCTATTAGTATAGGAGATACCTGAAAACATATCACACTTTTCATCATAGTGCTTTTACCAATGCATAAAATGCATGGAGAAGTCATTTCGAATGACTGGTCCTCAGTGTTGTGAGAACGATGACTGGTTAAAATTTTTGGTGGTTTCTTGTTCAGTCCATAGGCCTACATCATGTGGCAAACCGGTGAGCATGTGGCTCTATTAGTATAGGAGATACCTGAAAACATATCACACTTTTCATCATAGTGCTTTTACCAATGCATAAAATGCATGGAGAAGTCATTTCGAATGACTGGTCCTCAGTGTTGTGAGAACGATGACTGGTTAAAATTTTTGGTGGTTTCTTGTTCAGTCCATAGGCCTACATCATGTGGCAAACCGGTGAGCATGTGGCTCTATTAGTATAGGAGATACCTGAAAACATATCACACTTTTCATCATAGTGCTTTTACCAATGCATAAAATGCATGGAGAAGTCATTTCGAATGACTGGTCCTCAGTGTTGTGAGAACGATGACTGGTTAAAATTTTTGGTGGTTTCTTGTTCAGTCCATAGGCCTACATCATGTGGCAAACCGGTGAGCATGTGGCTCTATTAGTATAGGAGATACCTGAAAACATATCACACTTTTCATCATAGTGCTTTTACCAATGCATAAAATGCATGGAGAAGTCATTTCGAATGACTGGTCCTCAGTGTTGTGAGAACGATGACTGGTTAAAATTTTTGGTGGTTTCTTGTTCAGTCCATAGGCCTACATCATGTGGCAAACCGGTGAGCATGTGGCTCTATTAGTATAGGAGATACCTGAAAACATATCACACTTTTCATCATAGTGCTTTTACCAATGCATAAAATGCATGGAGAAGTCATTTCGAATGACTGGTCCTCAGTGTTGTGAGAACGATGACTGGTTAAAATTTTTGGTGGTTTCTTGTTCAGTCCATAGGCCTACATCATGTGGCAAACCGGTGAGCATGTGGCTCTATTAGTATAGGAGATACCTGAAAACATATCACACTTTTCATCATAGTGCTTTTACCAATGCATAAAATGCATGGAGAAGTCATTTCGAATGACTGGTCCTCAGTGTTGTGAGAACGATGACTGGTTAAAATTTTTGGTGGTTTCTTGTTCAGTCCATAGGCCTACATCATGTGGCAAACCGGTGAGCATGTGGCTCTATTAGTATAGGAGATACCTGAAAACATATCACACTTTTCATCATAGTGCTTTTACCAATGCATAAAATGCATGGAGAAGTCATTTCGAATGACTGGTCCTCAGTGTTGTGAGAACGATGACTGGTTAAAATTTTTGGTGGTTTCTTGTTCAGTCCATAGGCCTACATCATGTGGCAAACCGGTGAGCATGTGGCTCTATTAGTATAGGAGATACCTGAAAACATATCACACTTTTCATCATAGTGCTTTTACCAATGCATAAAATGCATGGAGAAGTCATTTCGAATGACTGGTCCTCAGTGTTGTGAGAACGATGACTGGTTAAAATTTTTGGTGGTTTCTTGTTCAGTCCATAGGCCTACATCATGTGGCAAACCGGTGAGCATGTGGCTCTATTAGTATAGGAGATACCTGAAAACATATCACACTTTTCATCATAGTGCTTTTACCAATGCATAAAATGCATGGAGAAGTCATTTCGAATGACTGGTCCTCAGTGTTGTGAGAACGATGACTGGTTAAAATTTTTGGTGGTTTCTTGTTCAGTCCATAGGCCTACATCATGTGGCAAACCGGTGAGCATGTGGCTCTATTAGTATAGGAGATACCTGAAAACATATCACACTTTTCATCATAGTGCTTTTACCAATGCATAAAATGCATGGAGAAGTCATTTCGAATGACTGGTCCTCAGTGTTGTGAGAACGATGACTGGTTAAAATTTTTGGTGGTTTCTTGTTCAGTCCATAGGCCTACATCATGTGGCAAACCGGTGAGCATGTGGCTCTATTAGTATAGGAGATACCTGAAAACATATCACACTTTTCATCATAGTGCTTTTACCAATGCATAAAATGCATGGAGAAGTCATTTCGAATGACTGGTCCTCAGTGTTGTGAGAACGATGACTGGTTAAAATTTTTGGTGGTTTCTTGTTCAGTCCATAGGCCTACATCATGTGGCAAACCGGTGAGCATGTGGCTCTATTAGTATAGGGGATACCTGAAAACATCACACTTTTCATCATAGTGCTTTTACCAATGCATAAAATGCATGGAGAAGTCATTTCGAATGACTGGTCCTCAGTGTTGTGAGAACGATGACTGGTTAAAATTTTTGGTGGTTTCTTGTTCAGTCCATAGGCCTACATCATGTGGCAAACCGGTGAGCATGTGGCTCTATTAGTATAGGAGATACCTGAAAACATATCACACTTTTCATCATAGTGCTTTTACCAATGCATAAAATGCATGGAGAAGTCATTTCGAATGACTGGTCCTCAGTGTTGTGAGAACGATGACTGGTTAAAATTTTTGGTGGTTTCTTGTTCAGTCCATAGGCCTACATCATGTGGCAAACCGGTGAGCATGTGGCTCTATTAGTATAGGAGATACCTGAAAACATATCACACTTTTCATCATAGTGCTTTTACCAATGCATAAAATGCATGGAGAAGTCATTTCGAATGACTGGTCCTCAGTGTTGTGAGAACGATGACTGGTTAAAATTTTTGGTGGTTTCTTGTTCAGTCCATAGGCCTACATCATGTGGCAAACCGGTGAGCATGTGGCTCTATTAGTATAGGAGATACCTGAAAACATATCACACTTTTCATCATAGTGCTTTTACCAATGCATAAAATGCATGGAGAAGTCATTTCGAATGACTGGTCCTCAGTGTTGTGAGAACGATGACTGGTTAAAATTTTTGGTGGTTTCTTGTTCAGTCCATAGGCCTACATCATGTGGCAAACCGGTGAGCATGTGGCTCTATTAGTATAGGAGATACCTGAAAACATATCACACTTTTCATCATAGTGCTTTTACCAATGCATAAAATGCATGGAGAAGTCATTTCGAATGACTGGTCCTCAGTGTTGTGAGAACGATGACTGGTTAAAATTTTTGGTGGTTTCTTGTTCAGTCCATAGGCCTACATCATGTGGCAAACCGGTGAGCATGTGGCTCTATTAGTATAGGAGATACCTGAAAACATATCACACTTTTCATCATAGTGCTTTTACCAATGCATAAAATGCATGGAGAAGTCATTTCGAATGACTGGTCCTCAGTGTTGTGAGAACGATGACTGGTTAAAATTTTTGGTGGTTTCTTGTTCAGTCCATAGGCCTACATCATGTGGCAAACCGGTGAGCATGTGGCTCTATTAGTATAGGAGATACCTGAAAACATATCACACTTTTCATCATAGTGCTTTTACCAATGCATAAAATGCATGGAGAAGTCATTTCGAATGACTGGTCCTCAGTGTTGTGAGAACGATGACTGGTTAAAATTTTTGGTGGTTTCTTGTTCAGTCCATAGGCCTACATCATGTGGCAAACCGGTGAGCATGTGGCTCTATTAGTATAGGAGATACCTGAAAACATATCACACTTTTCATCATAGTGCTTTTACCAATGCATAAAATGCATGGAGAAGTCATTTCGAATGACTGGTCCTCAGTGTTGTGAGAACGATGACTGGTTAAAATTTTTGGTGGTTTCTTGTTCAGTCCATAGGCCTACATCATGTGGCAAACCGGTGAGCATGTGGCTCTATTAGTATAGGAGATACCTGAAAACATATCACACTTTTCATCATAGTGCTTTTACCAATGCATAAAATGCATGGAGAAGTCATTTCGAATGACTGGTCCTCAGTGTTGTGAGAACGATGACTGGTTAAAATTTTTGGTGGTTTCTTGTTCAGTCCATAGGCCTACATCATGTGGCAAACCGGTGAGCATGTGGCTCTATTAGTATAGGAGATACCTGAAAACATATCACACTTTTCATCATAGTGCTTTTACCAATGCATAAAATGCATGGAGAAGTCATTTCGAATGACTGGGTCCTCAGTGTTGTGAGAACGATGACTGGTTAAAATTTTTGGTGGTTTCTTGTTCAGTCCATAGGCCTACATCATGTGGCAAACCGGTGAGCATGTGGCTCTATTAGTATAGGGAGATACCTGAAAACATATCACACTTTTCATCATAGTGCTTTTACCAATGCATAAAATGCATGGAGAAGTCATTTCGAATGACTGGTCCTCAGTGTTGTGAGAACGATGACTGGTTAAAATTTTGGTGGTTTCTTGTTCAGTCCATAGGCCTACATCATGTGGCAAACCGGTGAGCATGTGGCTCTATTAGTATAGGAGATACCTGAAAACATATCACACTTTTCATCATAGTGCTTTTACCAATGCATAAAATGCATGGAGAAGTCATTTCGAATGACTGGTCCTCAGTGTTGTGAGAATGATGACTGGTTAAAATTTTTGGTGGTTTCTTGTTCAGTCCATAGGCCTACATCATGTGGCAAACCGGTGAGCATGTGGCTCTATTAGTATAGGGGATACCTGAAAACATCACACTTTTCATCATAGTGCATTTTACCAATGCATAAAATGCATGGAGAAGTCATTTCGAATGACTGGTCCTCAGTGTTGTGAGAACGATGACTGGTTAAAATTTTTTGGTGGTTTCTTGTTCAGTCCATAGGCCTACATCATGTGGCAAACCGGTGAGCATGTGGCTCTATTAGTATAGGAGATAACTGAAAACATATCACACTTTTCATCATATTGCTTTTTACCAATGCATAAAATGCATGGAGAAGTCATTTCGAATGACTGGTCCTCAGTGT